>NC_141321.1:35703926-35823926 GCF_037954235.1 Aulostomus chinensis | reverse complement strand
AGTGAGAGTGTGAGAGTAAGTGTGTGTGAGTGAGAGTGAGTGTGTGTGTGAGAGTGAGTGTGTGTGAGAGTGAGTGTGTGTGAGAGTGAGTGTGTGTGTGTGTGTGAGTGAGCGAGTGAGTGTGAGCGAGAGTGTGCGTGTGAGAGTGAGTGTGCGTGTGTGAGTGAGCGAGTGAGTGTGAGCGAGAGTGTGCGTGTGAGAGTGAGTGTGCGTGTGTGAGTGAGCGAGTGTGTGTGAGTGAGAGTGAGTGTGTGAGTGAGTGTGTGTGAGTGAGCGAGCGTGTGTGAGTGAGTGTGTGTGTGAGTGAGCGAGTGAGTGTGTGTGTGTGTGTGTGAGTGAGTGTGTGTGTGAGTGAGTGTGAGAGAGTGAGAGTAAGTGTGTGTGTGAGTGAGAGTGAGTGTGCGAGAGTGAGTGTGCGTGAGTGTGTGAGAGTGAGTGTGCCTGAGTGTGTGTGCGTGAGTGTGTGTGAGTGAGTGACGTGAGTGTGTGTGCGTGAGTGTGTGAGTGAGTGTGTGTGTGAGTGAGAGTGAGTGTGTGAGAGTGAGTGTGTCTGAGAGTGTGAGAGTAAGTGTGTGTGAGTGAGAGTGAGTGTGTGTGTGAGTGAGTGTGTGTGTGAGTGAGTGAGAGTGAGTGTGTGTGAGAGTGAATGTGTGTTAGAGTGAGTGTGCGTGAGTGTGCGTGTGAGAATGAGTGTGCGTGAGTGTGCGAGTGAGAGTGAGAGTGAGAGTAAGTGTGTGTGAGAGTGAGTGAGTGTGTGTGTGAGTGAGAGTGAGTGTGTGAGTGAGAGTAAGTGTGTGTGTGTGTGAGTGAGAGTGAGTGTGTGAGAGTGAGTGTGCGTGAGTGTGTGAGAGTGAGTGTGCGTGAGTGTGTGAGCGTGAGTGTGCGTGAGTGTGTGAGAGTGAGTGTGTGTGAGTGTGTGAGAGTGAGTGTGCGTGAGTGTGTGAGAGTGAGTGTGCGTGAGTGTGTGTGAGTGAGTGTGTGAGAGTGAGTGTGCGTGTGTGAGTGAGCGAGTGAGTGTGAGCGAGAGTGTGCGTGTGAGAGTGAGTGTGCGTGTGTGAGTGAGCGAGTGTGTGTGAGTGAGAGTGAGTGTGTGAGTGAGTGTGTGTGAGTGAGCGAGCGAGTGTGTGTGAGTGAGTGTGTGTGTGAGTGAGCGAGTGAGTGTGTGTGTGTGTGTGAGTGAGTGTGTGTGTGAGTGAGTGTGAGAGAGTGAGAGTAAGTGTGTGTGTGAGTGAGAGTGAGTGTGCGAGAGTGAGTGTGCGTGAGTGTGTGAGAGTGAGTGTGCCTGAGTGTGTGTGCGTGAGTGTGTGTGAGTGAGTGACGTGAGTGTGTGTGCGTGAGTGTGTGAGTGAGTGTGTGTGTGAGTGAGAGTGAGTGTGTGAGAGTGAGTGAGTGAGAGTGAGTGAGTATGTGTGTGAGTGAGAGTGAGTGTGTGTGAGAGTGAGTGTGTGAGTGAGTGAGAGTGAGTGTGAGTGTGTGTGAGAGTGAGTGTGTGAGTGAGTGTGTGTGAGTGAGTGTGAGAGTGAGTGTGTGAGAGTGAGTGTGTGAGAGTGAGTGTGTGTGTGTGTGAGAGTGTGAGTGTGTGTGTGAGTGAGTGTGTGTGAGTGTGTGAGAGTGAGTGTGTGTGTCTGTAAGAGCGAGTGTGTGAGAGTGAGTGTGTCTGAGAGTGTGAGAGTAAGTGTGTGTGAGTGAGAGTGAGTGTGTGTGTGAGTGAGTGTGTGTGTGAGTGAGTGAGAGTGAGTGTGTGTGAGAGTGAATGTGTGTGAGAGTGAGTGTGCGTGAGTGTGCGTGTGAGAATGAGTGTGCGTGAGTGTGCGAGTGAGAGTGAGTGTGAGAGTAAGTGTGTGTGAGAGTGAGTGAGTGTGTGTGTGAGTGAGAGTGAGTGTGTGAGTGAGAGTGAGAGTAAGTGTGTGTGTGTGAGTGAGAGTGAGTGTGTGAGAGTGAGTGTGCGTGAGTGTGTGAGAGTGAGTGTGCGTGAGTGTGTGAGCGTGAGTGTGCGTGAGTGTGTGAGAGTGAGTGTGCGTGAGTGTGTGTGAGTGAGTGAGCGTGAGTGTGTGTGCGTGAGTGTGTGTGAGTGAGTGTGCGTGAGAGTGAGTGAGTGAGTGTGTGTGAGTGAGAGTGAGTGTGTGAGAGTGAGTGAGTGTGTGTGTGAGTGAGAGTGTGTGTGAGAGTGAGTGTGTGTGTGTGTGAGAGTGAGTGTGTGTGTGAGAGTGAGTGTGTGTGAGAGTGAGTGTGTGTGAGAGTGTGTGTGAGAGTGAGTGTGTGTGAGAGTGAGTGTGTGTGAGAGTGAGTGTGTGTGTGTGAGAGTGTGTGTGTGTGTGTGAGAGTGTGTGTGTGTGTCTGTGAGAGCGAGTGTGTGAGAGTGAGTGTGTCTGAGTGTGAGAGTGAGTGTGTGTCTGTGTGTCTGTGAGAGTGAGTGTGTGTCTGTGTGTCTGAGAGTGAGTGTGAGTGTGTGAGAGTGAGAGTGTGTGTGTGTGAGAGTGTGTGTGTGTGAGAGTGAGTGTGTGTGTGTGTGTGTGAGAGTGAGTGTGTGTGTGTGTGTCTGTGAGAGTGAGTGTGTGTGTGTGAGAGTGAGTGTGTGTGTGTGTGTCTGTGAGAGTGAGTGTGTGTGTTTGTATGTGTGTGTGAGAGAGTGTGTGTGTGTGTGTGTGAGTGTGTGTGTGAGAATGAGTGTGTGTCACCGACCTGCTGTTGGCTGGCGGCTCCTCAGAGAAGGAGCTGGTTTTAGAGAAGAGCCTTGACTTCCTGTTAAGACCCAGAGCAGACATATGATGACTGAGGAAAGAGCGACCCCTGGTGGTCCAGTGACGTGGTGGCAGGTAGCACAAGGGGTGAGGTGGGGGATGGGGGTGAGGAGGCACAGAAGGAAACACCAGCAGTTTAACTAAGAATCCTGCACCAAGACACCCACAAAACACCAGAGCCAGGAGCAGACCCAGACCCAGACCCAGAGCCAGGAGCAGACCCAGACCCAGAGCCAGAGCCAGAGCCAGGAGCAGACCCAGATCCAGACCCAGGAGCAAAGCCAGACACAGAGCCAGGAGCATAGCAAGACCCAGGAGCAGAGCCAGAACCAGAGCCAGGAGCATAGCCAGAGCCAGGAGCAGACCCAGGAGCAGAGCCAGAGCCAGGAGCAGAGCCAGAGCCAGAGCCAGGAGCAGACCCAGAGCCAGAGCCAGGAGCAGAGCCAGTGCCAGAGCCAGGAGAAGAGCCAGACCCAGAGCCAGGAGCAGACCCAGACCCAGAGCCAGACCCAGAGCCAGGAGCAGACCCAGGAGCAGACCCAGACCCAGACCCAGGAGCAGACCCAGACCCAGACCTAGAAGCAGAGCCAGACCCAGATCCAGGAGCAGAGCCAGACCCAGATCCAGGAGCAGAGCCAGACACAGAGCAAGGAGCAGAGCCAGAGCCAGAGCCAGATCCAGGAACAGAGCCAGGAGCAGAGCCAGAGCCAGAGCCAGAGCCAGGAGCAGAGCCAGACCCAGGAGCAGACCCAGAAGCAGGCCCAGAGCCAGGAGCAGACCCAGACCCAGAGCAAGGAGCAGAGCCAGACACAGAGCCAGGAGCATAGCAAGACCCAGGAGCAGACCCAGACCCAGACCCAGGATCAGAGCCAGACACAGAGCCAGAAGCAGAGCCAGATCCAGGGCCAGGAGCAGAGCCAGGAGCAGACCCCGAGCCAGAGCCAGGAGCAGAGCCAGACCAGTTACCGTGGTGAGGTGACCTCACTTGAGACACTCCAAACTAGACATCATGTCTAACCCCTGATAACCTGACACAACTGTTATTAAAACATTAACTGATATCAGCATAATACCAAATATAAGTGTGACTGACATTACAGTCTGCTGCTGACATCCAGTGGTCAAATACAGCAACTGCACCACCAGTGTGGACCAGAGTCTCGTTCTAGGACTGGTGACCCTAGCCCCTGAATACATGAGATCAGTTTCTGTGACGCAAGACATTCTGTCTTTCATTTTTATAGATTGTTCTAATAAAGTGGGCGTGGCCATCAGGCTCAAGAGGCTCAAGGCTCCACCTACTTCTTGCTGGTATGTTTTCCTTTGATGGAGAACAGACATCAAATGTTCACTGCTGACAACAGAGATGTCTGATGTTTTTTGTGTTATGTACAAGAGATCAATCAATGAGATCAGATGTGTCCTGACATCCATAAATGACCGGAAAATGGCTCGCCATGTCTCCAAATGTGATTTTAAAATCCCGGAAAGGAGCCCAGCAGACACGTTCTGTCTGTCATAGAACCGGAAATTAATCCTGATAACTGATGATCATCATGATGAAAGCTGCAGCGTCTCTACTGACAAACCGGTCCATTCAGGCACCGCTGTGAGTGTCACCAGCAGAAAAATGAACTCAAACAACGATGTCAAAGTCAAATGCACCTAATGTGGTCCAGAGAGGACGCGCGACCCACCACAGGTCTCAGCTCACTTCCTGTTGCTGCCACGACAAAACTCTTCTCCAAGTTGTCAGCAGTCATCAAGTCCAGTTACTCTGACTTGTGATTGGTCTCTTGGTCAGCAAGCTACTCGCTCAAATCTTATATGTGTGTAACGTTAATATGCAAATACAGCATCATCTCATTAAATATGCAGATATCATCAGACATGACCAGAAGTCAAACGTGGACGGACCCGGCAGGGCCCACGGTGAGAACTGTGGGTTCTCTGATTGGCAGTTCTGACAGTTCTGCAGGAGCAAGGATTGAAAGTTGTGCAAACTTACGCGCAACACGGTGACTTTCCTTCCTCTTCTGTGGTTACGATGGTGTTGGTATCGCCATGGGGAGGCAGAGGAGACCCCCTTTGGGATCCTGAAGGACTGGAGGTAGGGCTGGCGGGGTCAGAGGTTAACAGAGGGGACTCTCTTCTGTTGGATCCTGCTGTGGGGCTAGAGATGGGGGAGGAGGGGGAGAGGAAGGCAGGGGGGGTAGGAGATGAGCAGGGGGATGTGGAGGGTGGTGGCGGCAGAAGATCCGGGAGGTTCTGACTGGATGAGCGGCGACTCTTTCGACCTTCCAGCTCAACAACAGCCATCTTCCTCCGCTCCTTGCGAAGGTGAGGGGAGGATTCGCTGTCCATCTCGCCATCCTCGTACCTCAGAGAGGTCTAAAACACACACACACACACACACACACACACACACACACACACACACACACACACACACACACAGGTTTTAAATCACAGAGAGGGAGACACATTTACACGAAAATCTAAAATCATACAAACAATACTAATCAATAGTCCAGCTGGTGGCGCCATGCTCCTTCATCTTCCTAGTTTAAAGGCCAACACAAAGGAGGAAGTGATGTCATGGGTGGGGGTGCAGGTCACAGGTTGGGTACCTCATAGATGGTGAACTGGGCCCGCAGGTCTGCCTCTGTCCCCTTGTTGCTCATGTGCTTGTGGATGACTGTCTCCATCCCAAGCTGCTCCAGGCTGTCCGTCACATCATAGAAGGAGTCCTGGTCAGGAAGCACGGCCAGGGTCTGACCACACACACACACACACACACACACACACATAATTACACAACTGTTGTGTGAGGGGTGTCTGCGTGTTGAGGAGGCCCCATGTCGTGTTCACCTTGTTGATGAGGGTCATGGCGAACATGAGCAGCTCAGTGTCAGACCCGTTTCTCTCCTCCAGAACCTCCATCAGATAGCTCCACGCCTTCACACCTGCCACACACAAAGTACTTGCTACTTCACCTGAGCTGTCAGAAGCATGTGTGCACACGTGCATATGTATAACTACATTCTTATGTATACTTGTGTGTGTGTGCGCGTGTGTACCTCTCCTCTGGTCCACCTTGTTGACGGCGTTGATCAGCAGAGGGCTGTTAGACTCTGAATATTCCACGAAGACAATGAGCAGCTTCAAAGCGGTTTTCACCACCAGGCGAGACTGAGGACACACCAGGATGTTCAGTGTCTGTCCACCAGGTGGCAGCACAGCACTCTGTCACTCCCCACATCATCCATCCCTCCATCCTTCACCCATAGTCACATCAGTAAATAGCTTTAATCTAGAGCTCCTCCCACTGCTTCAGGAAACGATGATCTTATTACACATTCAAAGGTGACATGATTTGTGTAAATAAGAGAGAACTGTTTTCCAGAGGACCATCCAAAAGACCCTCGAGGACCCTCTGGAGTCCCCAGACCACACATTGAGTGCCTGTTTTATGGCTCTCAGCTACGTATGAATGCATGCAACTTCCTGTGCCGCCTTTGGTGGACAAACTGCTCTGCGGTCACACATTTCATCTTAAGTCATGATGGAACCGTTCCCTCAAGATGAAGCCTCCAGGTCAGCTGGACTTGAGGTTTCTGCCGTGTTTGCTTGATCTTAGACAGCGGGTGCTGTCCCGACAGAATCAATCTCACATGTCAACGATGAGGATCAAACCAGCAGTAGTTAATTGTGAAGGACTCACCAGACTTCCTGTGAGCATGTAGAGCCACTCCACCGTCTCACTGTGGTTTATCACGCCGTTCATCCCATCCACAAACAGCATGATCTGACTGAGAGCTGCACGTACGCACACGCACACCACACACACACACACACACACACACACACACAGATCAGTTTTCATGTCGGCGTCCGTCAGCTCCAGACAAACCTATAATCTGCAGTGCTGACTCAGCTCTTGTTAGTGTGTTTCCATCCTTCATGGCTTCACAGTGCGACATATAAAGTGTGTGTGTGTGTGTGTGTGTGTGTGGTTTCATTTGACTGGTTTTAGAGTTGTTAAGACATCAACATTGCCATCCATCACATTAGAGCAACCTCATCAGAAACCAACAAAATGATGTGTGTTTTAAAAGCTCCAGACACTTCCAGTTCTTCCTACCGGACACTGGGGCCAGTCATGGCTGCTAACAGGCAGCCTGAGCTGCTGCTGCTGCTAACAGGCAGCCTGAGCTGCTGCTGCTGCTAACAGGCAGCCTGAGCTGCTGCTGCTGCTAACAGGCAGCCTGAGCTGCTGCTGCTGCTGCTAACAGGCAGCCTGAGCTGCTGCTGTTGCTGCTAACAGGCAGCCTGAGCTGCTGCTGTTGCTAACAGGCAGCCTGAGCTGCTGCTGCTGCTAACAGGCAGCCTGAGCTGCTGCTGCTGCTAACAGGCAGCCTGAGCTGCTGCTGCTGCTGCTAACAGGCAGCCTGAGCTGCTGCTGTTGCTGCTAACAGGCAGCCTGAGCTGCTGCTGTTGCTAACAGGCAGCCTGAGCTGCTGCTGTTGCTAACAGGCAGCCTGAGCTGCTGCTGTTGCTAACAGGCAGCCTGAGCTGCTGCTGCTGCTGCTGCTGCTGCTGCTGCTGCTGCTGCTAACAGGCAGCCTGAGCTGCTGCTGCTGCTGCTGCTGCTGCTAACAGGCAGCCTGAGCTGCTGCTGCTGCTGCTGCTAACAGGCAGCCTGAGCTGCTGCTGCTGCTGCTGCTAACAGGCAGCCTGAGCTGCTGCTGCTGCTGCTAACAGGCAGCCTGAGCTGCTGCTGCTGCTAACAGGCAGCCTGAGCTGCTGCTGCTGCTGCTGCTAACAGGCAGGTAGCCAGCCTGTTCCTTTTTTCTTCTCGCGTGCCATCTGTATGCATCAGGTACCATTTTGGCTAAACTCTATTCTAAACTTTTAGACCCTGATTTCGTCAGTCAATATTTCTTGTCTGCACTGTCGCTGGAAGTCCTGTGACTGTGTTGGTAGGAGCAGCGAAGGTCGCCGTCCAAGGGCTGGGACGGCTGTCTTTTTTTGGTTTGTTTGCCAGCATCTCATGATAACTATTAACTTGCTTACTGTGTGTCAACGGTTGTTGGTGTAGGCAGCGTCCGCGCTCCCTCTCCCCAGCGACTGATTATCTTTGTTAGCTTTGATTTGCTTGTTTGGAATAGCGGCGGTGTTCGCTAAAGCATCTTTACTTACAGCTGTGTAAGTTGCGGTCACTGACGGTGAAGGTAGCGTTGCGCTCCCCGCTCCCAGTTTTGTGGGGGCTTGTTTTGTGTTAACTCTGATTGCTTCCGCCGGGACTGATAACGGTGCTTGATTTCTCATTTAATTCCTGCCGGAGCGTTCGCGTGGTGGGCTGATATTTTTTCGATTCTCTTGATAGCCTGGAACCTCTGCTGGTGAAGGCAGCATTCTCGCCCCTTCTCCCAGTGGATGGTTTACTCCTGTGTAAGTGTTTGTGTTCACACTTGGCTGACGGGAGTTTTATTCCCCCTTGTGTACGCCAAATACCTTCTGTTACGGGCTGACCTGAGTGCTGTTGGCGCTAACCTTCCGCCAAACACTCCGATCCCTCCTGAGTAGGCGGCGTTGCACCCCCTTCCCTCAGTTGAAGTATTTCTCTGCTAAATACCATTTGCTGCTATGGATGGTTGCCATTGCTTTGTTGGCTGTGGGGCTCCCCTGCAGGCCAGTGATGGTAATGACCTCTGCCCGGCGTGTCTCGGTCTCGACCATCTGAGGGAGGCGATGTCTGCGGAGTTGGCTGAGATGAGGTCCCTTTTGCAAGTTGGTCACTCTGATCCTCTTTTGGAGGCCGCAAGGGAATCCACTCAACCGATGCCCGTGTTGGATCCAGAAGATGACGTTCTCTCTCTGGCAGCCTCAGCCTCTCATTTCCAAGACGATGAGGGGCACAGGGCCTCTCAAGCCTCAGACCCTGGCTCCCTGTCTTCGACTCAGAACTCTTTGAGTGAGGCAGGTGATAGCTCCATGCAGGCCATTCTGTATAGGGCCCTGGAGCACCTGCAGCAGGACATACCGCCGCAGGCTGAAGCGGTATCTGAGAGCACCTTCTTCAGGCGCAGACGAGCCCCTACCGCTTTCACTGTTCCCCCCTCACAGGAATATTTGAGGGAGTTACACACTTGTTGGAGAGATACTGAGGCTCTTTCACGTCTCTAAGCTGATGGTCGAGCCCTGGCGGCCATGCATGATGCTGCAGGAGCTGGCTGGACCGCATGCCTGCTATTGAGCCTGCCGTCGTGTCCCTCATTGTGTCTCCTGATGAGGCCCTGCGGGTGGCTGTCAGGTGCCCTTGACCTCAGAGTCGGATCACGAACGATCTTATGAGGGCTTACAATGCTGGAGCACGCGGAAGCTGTATTGGCAACTCATCAGCTCACCTTATGTTTGCGCTCTCAACTTCTCTGCAGGAAGGGGTGGGCTGAGGCGTACGTCATTGGTTTTTGCGATGTGTCTCTGCAAGCTTTTGCCCTCATGTAAAGGGAACTTGGGCAGATGATGTCTTTTCTGGTTCAGACTCGCCGCCAAGGATGGCTTGCACAGTCCCCCCTGATGGAGGCGTGTAGGAGGACACTCTGCAGCGTTCCGGTGATGCCAGTGGAGATATTCGGCTCAGCTGCTCTTGCGGTACTGGAGCAAGCGGTTTGAGCTCGGGAGACCAGCCAGCAGCTTTCAGGTCTCAATAGGAACATGCCTCTCCCCAGCAGGTCTGAAGCCCCCTTGGCTGCCATGCTAGCCCGTGCAGTCTCGTTCTACTGGCGGTTATGGTCCTCAGCACTCCATGCGGAGGCAGACTGAGGATTTTCTGGGCGCTGCTCACGTGCCCCCCAGGCAATCTCGGGACCCGGCCCCTCGAACCCCAGACTCTGCCCACCACCGAACCCCAAACCCTACCCGCCACACCCCCAGGGCCCCTAGGGGTCAGGGGGCTAAGGATTGAGGCTCTGAGGCCGGCCGTCGGATAGTTTTCTCACCAGCAGCTTGATTACTGGGCGAGTCACGCTTCGGACCCTTGGGTGCTTTCAGTTCCGGCGCCGGCCCCCTGTATCCAGCCGGGTCAAAATGACCATCATCAAAATGGACTTGGACTCAGGAAATGTGACATAAAAGGGCTAAATCAATCCATCCATTCTGTTAATGATGACTAGTCATGTTGGTGTGTCAGTGCAGGTACACACGTGTAATTACTAATATTATGACCATCTGTAAGGTGGGTGGGGCCCACTCTTGTTCTAGCTCACTGGGATGCTGTGTCACACTTCATAGAACAGAAGTCCCCTGAATCAGTGACACCTGCATTATCCCGCTGTGACGCTTCAAGATGGCTGCCATGAAGAGGTCCAAACTAAAGAGGGGGTCAGCCTGGCAAGCAGTGGGGACTCACCTCGCAGGATGTAGTTCTGGTAGTTATGGTCGGCTTCTGCTCCAACTTTAATGAGGCACGTCAAACCTTCAGAAGCCACAAACTCTGGAACCAGGTCCTTATCGTCCTGTGGACACACAAGGCAGCGATGGGAGCTGAGAGACCCTTGCCACATTCTTGTCTGCCACATCACTTTTAACAATCACTTTGTACTACCACACCTTTGATGCAAACCTGATGCAACAAGACATGCAAAAGAGTAACAGGTTAGCTACGCCCCATCCCACCCCCACATTACCTGGAAGAGTTGTTTAAGAGAGAAGAGCGAGCGCCGGAGCTCTGGACCCTGAGAGTTGTACAGTTTCTCTGAAGGAACAACAAACATGGGACGTTACAATCAACAATACCCACACATGGTTCCTGTTTGAGTGTGTGTGGGCGCGCGCACTTAAAGAAACTAACCACAATGAACTTTAACTGCCATGATAAACAGACATGAATCATCAGTCCAAACACAGCAGAGAATGGCACTCCTGTCTTCACCAGAATGCACAAACTTACTGAGAATTTGTGTAGAAGTAAATGTGTGTGTGTGTTAAATTTCCTGTTTGTCTCCGTCGGAGGTCGTCTGAATAATGAACCCTGAATCAGACCATTTCAGTAAAAATCTTCACATATAAGCACACCACTCAGCTGCGTTTGTTCCAACTGTTTATCTCAGAGTAAACAGGAAGTTCATCACTCTGGTGTGAACGTGAATGAAAGTCTGGACCTCATCATGAAGAGGACGTTGCTCCAGAAACAGCAGCCAAGGCCTGACAGAGGGCTTGGTGGCGCCCTGTCAAAGAGACTTGAAAACCGTATCGTCCAGGTCAGAGAGAGACAGACAACTCGGCTCAGACCCCAAAAATTCTTCAGCTGACATGTTAAACAGCAATCTGCTGTTTTACAATATCCTGGAACCATCATCTTATCGTGGTTTATCGAGTTTGAGTGCCCTAGTGACCCTAGGAGCTATGTTGTCAGGACATTTTGCCCCTGGTAGGGTGACCCAAGGTGGACTGGTCCTAGGCAAAGGGCCAGACAAAGAGCGGTTCATAACATTGAGGGGTTTGTGACCTGACTGTTGACTGTGCTGATGCGTTGAACTGCAGTTCAGGGTACCCACGCCTTTTTGGGGTCCCTGGGGTGCTGGATGCCGCCCCGACTGGGGGACTCCATTGTCCTACTGGGGGACTTCAACGCTCACGTGGGCAGTGACAACCTGACCTGGAGTCCAATCTCTGGGACAGAAGTTACAGAGGCAGTGAAGCCAGGGTACCGGCAAGGAGGGTCAGGGCGATAGTCGAACCTCAGATCGAGGAGGAGCAATGTGGTTTTTGTCCAGTCCATCAAACTGTGGATCAGCGCTTCACCCTCGCTAGGGTGCTGGAGGCAGCATGGGAGTTTGCCCAACCAGTCCACATGTGTTTTGTGGATCTGGAGAAGGCTCATGACCGTGTTTCCAGGAGCACCCTGTGGGGGGTACTTCGGGAGTATGGGGTGGATGGCCCCTTTCAAAGGCCCGTACAGTCTCTCTATCAGAGGAGTGAGAGTCTGGTTCGTGTTGCCGGCAGTTAAGTCAGACTTGTTCCCAGTGAGGGTTGGACTCTGCCAAGGCTACACTTTGTTACCGGTTCTGTTCATAACTTTTATGGACAGGATTTCTAGGTGCCACCGGGTGGTGGAGGGTTCAAGTTTGGTTACGGGAGGGTGTCGTCTCTGCTTTTTGCGGATGATGTGGTCCTCTTAGCTCCATCAAAACAACCTCCAGCTCTTCCTAGGAAAGTTCAAAGCCGAATGTGAAGCAGCTGGGATGAGAATCAGCACCTCCAAGTCTGAGGCCATGGTCCTCAGCCAGAAATGGACGGCCTGCCCACTCCAGTTTAAGTATCTCGGGGTCTTGTTATCGAGTGAGGGTAGGACAGAGAGGGAGATTGACAGGTTGATTGGCGTGGCGTCCACAGTGAAGCGGGTGCAGAAGCAGTCCGTTGTGGTAAAGAGGGAGCTTAGCCAAACGGTGAAGCTCTCTATTTACCTGTCAATCTACGTTCCAACCCTCACCTGTGGTCATGAGCTCTGGGTAATGACCGAAAGAATGAGATCATGAATACAAGCGGCCGAAATGAGTTTCCTCCTCAGGGAGGCTGGGCTTTCCCTTAGAGACAGGGTTAGAAGGTCAGTCCTTCAGGAGGGACTCAGAGTAGAGCTGCTGCTCCTCCAGGTAGAGGAGTCAGTGGAGGTGGTTCAGGCATCTGGTGAGGATGCCTTCCTCAGGAGGTGTTCCAGGCATGTCTGACCAGGAGGAGGCCTCAGGGCCGAACCAGGACACGCTGGAGGGATTATATCTCTTGGCTGGCCAGGGAACGCCTCAGGATTCCCCAGAAGAGCTGGTGGAAGTGGCTGGGAGAGGACAGTCTGGGCTTCCTTGCTGAGGCTGAGGCCCCACAACCCGGACCAACCGGATAAGTGGAGGAGGACGAGGAGGAGAATAATAAATCAGTGATGACATCAAAGTATTCATGGTCACTGATCACAACCATTCCAGAGTTGGGATGGTCAAATGTATCATCATGTCATGTAACTGGTGGTCAAAGAATGATGTGATATTTGTTCCTGCCAGCAGGCACACAGGTGTCTGACCTCTAACGCGCCGCCAGCACCATGTCTGAAAGCTCGTCCTCACAAACTGTAGCGTTATCACTTGATTGAGGAGCAAGTGACCGAACAGTCGGAGCTTCGCTGGTTTGACTCTTTAGCGTCGGCAGTATGTTTGACAAGTTTACTCAGCATTACAGACTGTAGCTGCAATCCATGTTACTGTGAGGTTATGGACACATTGACCCGAACACAGATGGCGCTGGCTGGTAACCGATAAGCAGTGATGAGCTCCATCAAAGATGCATTGTGGAACTCATAGTCCACTAGATCTGCCCGACTTGTCAACCAGAGTTTCGTCTCAGAAAACGACAACTGATGGGCATCCAATCCAAGATGGCTGCTAGCCAGTGGCACCGTTACAAGGACAGCTGAGAAGGTTAACGGAAGAATGCCACAGGATCAGATGGCGCTAGAACTGTTTTATGATGCCAACACACACATCAGCTGATTGTGTGTGTGTGTGTGTGTGTGTGTGTGTGTGAGGAATTCCCTTCTGCTGATGTCATTCTCACACACATTTCACATAGTTCCAACTGATGCCTGCATGAAGGACTCAACCTGTAGATGAGAGAAGTAACTGGTCTGGTGAAACGCCATCAGATTGGACCAGAGAGCATGGTGGCACTCCAGCAGGTGATGGGACAGATGGGTGGGGGGATTGCTGCCGAAACAGGAAGTGTCAAATAAGCTCTGAGTGGTATTTCCTGTTAGTGCCAGTGCTGGTAAATGGCCTGAACAACAGCTTCATTTAGAGAAAACCTCCTGGGATCAGAGATGGCTGTTGGTTTCCGTTAGACAAGTCGCCACACCTGCTGCTTCGAGCACGCCATCTATGTCACCCTTCAAACATGCCATGTTAACCTGTTTTACTGTTCACGATACATTTGGTTATCTTCATCTTTAGATCTAGTTCAGCTGGTTGTGGCATCACACCCATGTCTTCTATTTCTTCCTCATGTTTGTTGTTACATCCCAGTGAGCTACAGGAGGAGGAAGAGGAAGAGGCGGGGTCACGCCAGGCAAGGAGGAAGGGAAGGACGGAGGTATCTCAGCAGGAAACCAGGGAATGTTGACACTCCCAAAAATGTGACATTATCTACAAAAAGGCTACTGTATTACAATTGTAGATTCTCATGACCTCACACTACTTCCAGCTGTAACAAAATGACATTGGCACCATGGTGGCACAAGCCTTCAAGTGTCTGGTCCCTGAACCAGACATGGCGGTCCAACCAGTGCTGTTTGGGTCCTCTGAGCTCAGATCCTCAGACTCCAGGGGATGATGTTATGATCACAGACACGACGTTGTTCGGTATCACGTTTCTAGAACTTCCGCAGCTGATACAGAGCAGAAATTATTTTTTTTTTACATAGATAGTGACAAGGTAAATGGCGACCCTCTCCCTCCTGCAAGAAGACGTTCCTGTCAAACTAGAACGTCCATTTTGAACAGAGAAGGGGCCTCAGACACCACCTATCATCCACCTACAATGCCGTCCTTAGATCCTCCCCAGGAGGTGCAGCCAGCTTTCACACCTTCATTCAGGTGACCTGAATGACCCTCCTAAGAGGGCTGGGAGGGGTAACAACCCGAAACGACTGACATTACCACCTGATGAGCCTCTTGTTCTGGCCTGACCACCACTTGTTTTTTCTTTGCCACCACCGCCTTGGGTGGTTCTATACCTGATACTTCCCACCAGAATTTTAGAACTTAAGAAGCTTCTTGGATGAGAGGTGAAACGTCTTCACTTACAAGAGGTTGAGTCCAGTTGCCTAGTTTGATCATTTTTTGAGGGTCTTCCTCCTGATGCTAACTTATAAACTGTGGCTGGGGTAACTTAAGCAACCAGCGGGTGATTTTATTAACCAGGACTCCAGGAGGATCCACAACTGCTATAAAGCTCCAAAAATGTTTATGTGACTGTAGTTAGTGGCAGAAAATGCTTAGTCCTCCTCTTCCAAACAAGCTAAAGCTAAGATAGCATCCACGGACTCAACATGCACTCATCCATGATGGTTTCACCTGTTCCATTTGACTATAGTATGAGAGTAGAGGGAAAAAAGCACCCATGTTTGCTGAGTTAAGTGTGAGTGTGAGTCTGTTTGTTGGTGCTAAATGGATCGGAGCAGCCGAGTGTTACTTGGTTTGAAGCAAAATGTATCGGAGCCTAGCATAGCCATATAAAAGGTTATGTAGCCCCACATCCAGATGCATATTCTCAATATACCTGCTTGAGGAATGCTCTAGAAACCAGACTCATAAGGACTCGTATCCCGCATCTCTCTACTGGAAAATGCCTTTATCATTAAAAGGCCAAATTCTGCAAATCCAAGCTGATTAAGCTTTTAACTTGGACCTTTATCAATTTGGAATGTTGTGATTTTCCACTGAGTAGAGGAATATCAGTGTCACAACTTCCTCCAGACAATAAAACGCAACGTCTCTGGGTTCAGCCCATCTGGAGTCTCCAATTACGACTGCGTTCTCCTGCTCACGGTAGTCAAATTGTTCCGTTCGTTCTTCTAGATCTTGTAAAAACAAAGATGAGAAATGAAGTACTTAACTTTGTCATCAAACCAGTCTGGAGTCCATCCTTTGTCAAGATTCTGACGAAGATAGACAATACTGCTCTGATGCTGGGTGACATTATCATAACCTGTGGCCCCGCCCCTCAAACAACAGCCTCTGCCCCAGTATATAGTAAACATGCCATCACTCCTTCCTCTGGCCACAGTCACCCCCTATGACCTCTTGAGATGTGGAGGCGGGGCTTCAGGGGCCTGAATGCCAACCGTCTTCAGATCACAAGCTGCTGAAAAACAGAGCTTCTTAAAAAGGAAGCTTAAATAACAGAACCTTTGTTGGTCGGTCACGTTATTGTCCTGATGTGTCACATGATTAGTTTCACAGAACCACTGAAACTGTTTGGGCAAAGGTTTCAAAAAATGCCAGGCGGATCCATGGTTTGACCTCGCAAAACCTCAGCATCAAAGCTGTCCACAGTCCTGCTGGTCTTCACGGATGCCCTCAGACCCCTCAGACCAAACTCCCTTAAAGTGCTAACAGCAAGTTTGACGTCAGATGAGTGCTTGTTGAAATCACTGTCACAGATTCCTCGTGTTTATAGTCAGATGCCTGGCTGGAGATCGGATGAACCATCTGTCCATCACACTGATGCACAAACCAAAGGAAGTCGGCAAGGGAGTGACAACAGGGCTTCCATGCAGGAAAGTGGTATCGTGGTACGACAACTTGAGTGAGCCCATGTTATTGTGATTTACAGCCATTTATTCAACTGTGCACACGCATGTGCACAAACGCACGCGGTCCATTTTACTTCAATTTGAAATTCCGCTCCTTAGAGGGCCTGTAAGTTCATCCCTGGCCTGCCAGCCTGAGCTCACAGCTCAGTCTTTTCTTTCTAGTAACAGCGAGACAATCTGGAATCTCCTGTTTTCCAGTGTGACCAGCCTGGCCGGTAGCCAGCCAATGTCTCGTCTTTCCAAATTTCTAACTGGTCACTTGCCATGGTGTGGTACTTCACCAGCATTATCATTAATTTTATCTTATTTTTAGTCATTTTCTGACTCATTTATCATGCATCGTAAGAATAATCACAAATTATATCTGAACAATTTTTAAACATAAAATTGTCACCTGGACAAGGAAACTGATAAAAACAAAAGTTCGGGTAAGAGAAGATCAGGGTTAGGGTCAGGGCAGGTCACGGTAGGGTTAGGGAACCTGTCCCTCCTCCCGCAGGAAGCAAAGGATGCACGGTCCATCCCTCCTCTACCAACTCCATAATCCTGACCCCTTTGGGGTGCACGGTTCTGTCGTCTGCCCCTCCTACCATATTGGACAACAGTCCAACCGTCCCCCATTGTTTGTGTTTTTTTTCTCTCTTCTTAAATAGTTTGTTTTTTTTATCCAAAAAATGAAATTGTTCTTAAAAAATGAAATCAGAATGTTTTTCAATGAAATAGTTATCTTTTTTCTATCCTGACTAATAAAGCAGCAATGGACTCCGTCACTGTCCAGCGTGGTTTGTTTGGGGTCGCGCCTCAGTTTCTTGGGCTCAGTCTCGGGTAGCATTTCCTTATCCAGGTTGGTGGTGCTTCCAGGGTACTTAACGCTTGGGTGCCTCAGCTCACAAACCCCCACACTTTTGTCTAAATCGTTACTGTCCTTTTTGTCTTTGAACCAAAATGCTCCCACACATCTGCGTTTAAGCCTGCAGGCGCTGGATTTATACTCGCCGCCATTCTCCTGAATGTCTCAGCTCTAACCTGATGAGAGAGGGGTTGGCGTCTGGGTAACTAGAAATGCTCTACAGCGACACCAGTGGCTGTCAGATAGAACTGCTCTTCCTGCAAAGTGCTGGACACGGAGGATTGGAATGGGGCTCAATGTATCGATACTCAGCTGAAAAATCGACACTCTGAGGAAACAAAATACCGATAAATATCACAGGATCGACAAACCTGCTCAGCCCGAATTAGGGCAGGGCAGGTTAGGGGCAGGGGCAGGGTAGGTTAGGGTCAGGGGCAGGGTAGGTTAGGGGCAGGGGCAGGGTAGGTTAGGGGCAGGGGCAGGGTAGGTTAGGGGCAGGGGCAGGGTAGGTTAGGGGCAGGGGCAGGGTAGGTTGGGGTCAGGGTCAGGGTCAGAGCAGGTGCATTAGAATTCCTTATGTTAGCAAGGGCCTCAGAAGAATCCAAGGCCATGAGTTGTGTGTTGGACTAGCAGAGACACGTCACTGTGGTGAAAACGTGGCTCTCGACTTTCCGTGAGTCATCAGCCAGTGGCTGGAAAGGAGAGGAGATAATTACCCAGGATGGCATGGACGCGCACCGACAGCTGAGTCCTCAGGATCAGGATGGGCTTCTTCCCTCGGCTGTCAAAAAAAGAGACGAGATGTGCTGAGAGCTGATGGAAACAACACAAGACACTCGCCATCACTGGCTGCTTCAGGTCACCGTGATGGCGAGCAGGTCGGGTAACTTCAGACATGTGGGTCCGTCTGCAGGGAGACGGGTAGAACCAGGACGTCCTCTAAACTAGTGTGGTTTCACCAGCTGATCCCAGAACAGCTGAGTTTCCAAACCAGCTTCCACTGGGAGTTTAGAGCATGGAAAGAATGAGTGGAGGGAGAGGGGGAGAGAGAGAGGGAGGAGGAGAGAGAGAGAGAGAGAAAGAGCAGGGGAGTGAGAGAGAAAGAGCAGGGGGAGAGAGAGAGAGAGAGAAAGAGCAGGGGGAGAGAGAGAGAGAGAAAGAGCAGGGGAGAGAGAGAGAGAGAGAGCAGGGGAGAGAGAGAGAGCAGGGGAGAGAGAGAGAGCAGGGGAGAGAGAGAGAGAGAAAGAGCAGGGGGAGAGAGAGAGAGAAAGAGCAGGGGGAGAGAGAGAGAGAAAGAGCAGGGGAGAGAGAAAGAGCAGGGGGAGAGAGAGAGAGAAAGAGCAGGGGAGAGAGAGAGAGCAGGGGAGAGAGAGAGAAAGAGAGAAAGAGCAGGGGGAGAGAGAGAGAGAGAAAGAGCAGGGGGAGAGAGAGAGAGAGCAGGGGAGAGAGAGAGAGAGAAAGAGCAGGGGGAGAGAGAGAGAGAGCAGGGGAGAGAGAGAGAGAGAAAGAGCAGGGGGAGAGAGAGAGAGAAAGAGCAGGGGAGAGAGAAAGAGCAGGGGAGAGAGAGAGAGCAGGGGAGAGAGAGAGAAAGAGCAGGGGGAGAGAGAGAGAGAGAAAGAGCAGGGGGGAGAGAGAGAGAAAGAGAGAAAGAGCAGGGGGAGAGAGAGAAAGAGCAGGGGGAGAGAGAGAAAGAGCAGGGGAAGAGAGAGAGAGAGAAAGAGCAGGGGGGGAGAGAGAGAGAAAGAGCAGGTGGAGAGAGAAAGAGAGAAAGAGCAGGGGGAGAGAGAGAAAGAGAGAAAGAGCAGGGGGAGAGAGAGAGAGAGAAAGAGCAGGGGGAGAGAGAGAGAGAGAAAGAGCAGGGGGGAGAGAGAGAGAAAGAGAGAAAGAGCAGGGGGAGAGAGAGAAAGAGCAGGGGGAGAGAGAGAGAGAGAAAGAGCAGGGGGGGAGAGAGAGAAAGAGCAGGGGGAGAGAGAGAGAGAGAAAGAGCAGGGGAGAGAGAGAGCAGGGGAGAGGGAGAGAGAGCAGGGGAGAGAGAGAGAGCAGGGGAGAGAGAGAGAGCAGGGGAGAGAGAGAGCAGGGGAGAGAGAGAGCAGGGGAGAGAGAGAAAGAGCAGGGGAGAGAGAGAGAGCAGGGGAGAGAGAGAGAGCAGGGGAGAGGGGGAGAGAGAGAGAGCAGGGGAGAGAGAGAGAGAGAAAGAGGGAGGGAGGTAGAGGGGGAGAGAGTAAAGCGGGAACAGGGGAAACATTTAATTAACGGAACATTGTGAGAATTTCTGGGTGATGTCATCGCACGTGTCACAGCTCCTGCTGTCAGTCCCCGCTGACCTGACACTTGGTTCTGAACCTTCTCACCATGTCGGAACAACTCAAGGGTCGTGTCTCCAGAGGTGCTCCTCCTCATGATCATGCGGGTCGCTGTGATGTCATACAAACAACAGAGCGCGTCTCCGTTGAGGAGTCAAGCTTGGCATCTAAGAGTGGCGTCCCGGGCGCGGCGGCACCACAGCCAGCGAGGGCCTGAAGCCTTGCCAGACCTGTGAGGTCGACTCGGTTTTATTTGACATTTTTTACTGATACACACTTTCATATTTGAATGTGTTGGAATCATGGAATATTCTGGCTCTGCTGGTCCGGAACCAACCAGGTCCGCTGGTCTGGACACGTTGGCACCGCTGGCCAGTCCAGACCCACTGGGAGAAATGTGAACTGTTCAAAACATGCTAGAAATTCATGTGACAACATGTCAGCGTTACTGAAGCGAGTGGGACCAGAGGGCCAACCTCCTCCAGTGAGGTCATCGCTCGGACGCCTGGCAGAACATGAGGATCCGATTACGTCTGAAACAACATGCAGGTGACGAAACCTGCATGTTGTTTGGCTTCACACCATCACTCCTCAACGGTCGATTTGAGAACAAACATTGATGGTCAAGTGGTCTGATGGGCGAGGGTGCGGAGGTCAGGTGGTTCTTACTGGACGTCTTGGTAGAAGCCGTCGAGCTCGTCTTTCTGCTCCAACAGAGACGCATCCAGGTCCAGGTAGTTTCCATGAGGGGACACCTGGAGAGTGCAGTCCTCCAGCTGAGTGAGTGAGAGAGCAGGGGAGGGAGAGAGAGAGAGAGAGAGAGAGAGAGAGAGAGAGAGAGAGAGAGAGAGAGAGAGAGAGAGAGAGAGAGAGAGAGAGAGAGAGAGAGAGAGAGAGAGAGAGAGAGAGTCAATGACCGAAGTGAAGTAAAATCTGGTCAACTGGACCTAAGTTTATCTTGAAGACGTTTCACCTCTCATCTGAGAGGCTTCTTCAGTTCTAGTGAAGAGTGTGGAAACTCCAGCTTATAAACCTGTGTGGGAGTGGTCAGTGCTATTGTGGTGGAAACGACCCTCCCGAGACTCACCTGGCCTCCCCAAACGACAGTCGTTGTGCGGTGTCAGGGAGTTTCAGGGGTGGTCGTTAGGGAGTTTCACCGACCACTCAGATGCTAATGGGCTGTGCTGGCAGCAGCCGTTCCACATGGGTCTTTCAGCTGAGCTCTTTGGGGAAGCTTTGAAAGGACTTGGTTGTAAATAGGAGAAAGGAAATGTCGCAGTCCACCTCCTCTGTTCAAAGATGGTTTCTCTATCCTGACATGGATGGCTTCTTTAACTCCTCTTTCAAACCATCTGTCCTCTCTGTCCAGGATTTGGACATGGTCGTCCTGGAAAGAGTGGCTTTCCTCCTTGAGGTGGAGGAAAACCGCTGAGTCCTGTCCTCCAGAGGTGGCTCTTCTATGTTGGGCCATGCATGTCCCAACATAGAAGAGCCACCTCTCGGATGAGAGGTGAAACGTCTTCAAGATAAACTTACGTCCAGTTGACCAGATTTTACTTCGCTTCGATCTACGATGACCTGGATGAATGAGAACCTACACAGACAGAGTCAATGACGTGACAGACTGTCAGTCAGCCCAGGGTCACCAGGGTCACCGGGGTCACCAGCGAATCAAGTTTAAAGGTAAATGTCTGTGAACATTCAGCCATCAAACAACAGAAACGTGACCTTTGAACATCAATAATCAATAATCACTCTTGGCAGTTTGAGTTTTTTTCTTTTTCTGCTAATTTACCTGGAAAGACCTGAAACCATTGCACCGTTAGCCTAGCATCCTTCATTCAGCTGGTGTCCCATACTCCTGTTACCATGGTGACACCAGGCAGGAACCAATGATGACAAAAGCCTGGCACGTGTTTCTCTGGTCAACATTAAAAATAGGACTCAGAATGCGTGGGAACGCTGCTATGACGATGGAGGAGGAAAGGTCAGAGGTTGAGTCTTGCTGGCCTCCGTCACAGTAACAGGACACAACAACCCACGTCCCGGTGGTCGCCCTGGCACCGGGCTGAAGCCCTGCCTCCAGTTCCTGCCGCCAGCGCCGAGGGAATATGCAGAATGTTTCAGTCTATTTTTAGCGGCGCAGCTCAGCGTGGCTGGCAGAGCGTCCTGCGGTTCAGGGCTATGAGTCACGGTCAGGCACGCCGCTGGAGCTGGAGCAGCCCCTCAGAACACGCCTGTCCACATTCCCACGCCATCCTGCTGCTTGCCACACGTCGCATCTACATGGCAGATTCCACAGAAATTAGTCTTACTGGGGAGGCGGAGCCTAACACCAGTGCTTCAGTAAAACACTCAGGACGTTCATCTGAGCACACACAGTCCCCATGGTAACCTGGATACAGCAACTCTGGTCATCGATCAGTCACACACACACACACACACACAGCTTCAAGTTCTTCTGTCATGGTGAATATTTGGCGTCCGTGTATTGCTGACATCACAGTGAGGCTCCTCAGCCACCTGCCAGGTGACGTGACGGTGACATTCACCAACAAAGTCAAACCAACATTCAGCTTGACTTTACATGCCATCAGTGATGTCATCATGCTGCTGGTCGTCTGTCTCAGGGATGCCGTGGCGTGCAGCAGCTTCACTTGTTTGTTTGAGTTGCTCCTGATCTGAAGATGAGGCTTCTGGCATGATGGCTCCTCTCCATTTCCTGTTTCCTGTAGATCAGCTGACTTGGCTCCTTCTGTTTAACTATTTCCTCATATAACAACCATGAGATGCAGCTGCCACCGTCACATGACAGGAAGTTTTTATCAACACTGGCGGAACCACATCCGTCCACCAGCTTATCTGCTTGTTTACACGTCCCACCCTGCCTCCGCCCCCGCTGCTCAGGACGCCAGCCAGCTCTCATTTTAGTGCTGAAGCACAACAGGTCAAGTTATTATTCTGATCCTCCGTCTGGATGGAGGAGACCTGGATTCTCCAGACCACCTGGAGAGGTGGTGACCAGACGTTCCTGGACAGTTTAGCTGTTAGCATCAGTCTCTGTTAGCTTCAAGCTAAATATCATGGCTGGTTCTTCCTTCAGTCTGGAGTCACTAAGAAGGGATGGAGGAGGGAGAGACATGTTTGCGAGTACCTGAAAGACTGAATACATGTTTTGGGTGAAGTATCTGGGTGACGGCACATCCACGTGTCTTCTTATCCGTCACTGCCATCTTGGCCTCAGGGTCCCAGTGGGGGGGGGGGGGTAGTCTAGCGAATTGGCGGTGTTCTTCAGTCTGATCCTGGAGATTCCAGCAGGCTGTGAATCCCTCGCAGCCATCTGTAACTTTCATGCTGAGACGTGGTACAGAAGCCAGACCGCCACAGCAACTCTGAGCTCCGCCATCTTTAAGAACGGATATCAGTGCCGTCCACAGCTGCAGTCACTTCCTGTTTGGAACGCTGCAACACTCCTTCCTCCTTTAGTTCAGGTTGGAGTGGGTGAGTCCTTCCTGTTGAAGGAGAATCCCACAACAATGGCGGGATGGCATGTTTCCAGGTGTAAACAGGGCAGCCGCCCCACCTATGATGTCACTGGGATCAAGGCGGTTGTGCAGGTTACAACCAATCAGTGGGGGTGTGGCGTTTCATGTACTGAGCCACGTTAAGCTTAACCTCATTGATGTTGGTGGAAGTCTGGGCTGGTTTCATTGGTTTAATGTAAAGGATCCAATAAGCTGCTGCATGGCAGGTCGCTGGTCCTCCAGGGTTCCCTGATGACGTCAGAGAGCCCACACCAGACGTCATTTATTTCGCTGTTTTCTTAAAATGAAGCAGCAATGAAGCCTGATCGAACCACGGATGGACAAAGTTTTTATCATTAATAATCAAAGTCCACCAAACTCATTTTACACCCAAACGGTGTGGCCAGTTTCCTCCCGACGCGCGAGAACCATCCGGTTTGGACAGAGTCCGGTTCCTAGCACGAGCGGACCAGTTTAGAACCCCGATCCATAGTTTTACTCTCTGACCTCATTACTTATTTACCGGTTGTTTTCACCAATCGCTATGGACGTTTAACAGCTTCTTCACGTGTTCGCGGTCATCGGAGCCACCGCGTCTCGGAGCGGTTCGGTTGACCGGAGCCACCGCGTCTCGGAGCGGTTCGGTTGACCGGAGCCACCGCGTCTCGATGTCTCACCTTCAGCGGCGCCTCCAGCAGCTTGTGGATCCCGGCGATCTGCTCACTCAGCGGCAGGCTCTCCTCCAGGCTCATCGTCGGAGGACGCCTCGGTTCAGGGAAGTTTGTGCAGATAAACGGATCCGAGTCCTCCAGGAACTGGACCCGGCACGTGACGGAGGCCATGGCCGCGTGACCGCCTCCGAACTGCGGATTCGAGTTTCTCAGAGCGTCTCAATGTCGGTCCGAACTCGACCGACCAGACTTTCAAATGAGACTCTTTTGGCGTCTCCGGGCCGAACCTGTGGAGATCCCTGCCGGGTACATCCGGTGGAGCCTTTCAGAATAAAAGCTTCCTTTCTACCTCTTCTGTCTGTTGTCAAGTCAGTGTTACTTGACCAATAACTGAGCACAAGTACTCAGTTACTCCAGTTTCGTCCCGTCACGTCTGATCCAGCGAGCTTCCTCCCTCAACTGCTTCATCACTCGTTTGTTTCTTCGGGGAGGAGGAGGTCAGTGCGGAGGCCCCGCCCCACACACGTCAATCATCTCTGATGTCCAAGACAAACGATGCTGAGTCCAATTGAGACTTCAGAGTTAAAGGCGATTGACCGCTCTGTGCCCTGCGGGTGCTCACCTGGCCTGTGCGACTCTTTGCGTGACTGCAGATGGAACCATACTTAGCTCATGAAGGCTGATGGGAGAAAACCTGTGCAGGTGTGTGTCGCTGCAACATGACGTCATCATCAATGGATTCACAGTTATTGCTTATTATTGGGTTATCTATTTTAAAATCGATCAAACGGGTGATTTCAGACTTGTGAAACAAAACAAAAGAATTTAAAAATTTTACAACGGAAAAGCAAAATAATACAGAAAAGAAAAAAATGTTACAAAAAGAATTTTATTAAAACTGAAAAAGAACAGGAGACGTTGGCGCTTCTTAGTCTCCTCACTGAATGAACTGCAATTCCTGTGTGCTCCTGTCTCAATGAACACAACTCAAGGCACGATGATTAAAGTGGGTGGAGCAGTGGTCCTCCCTGTGGCCCCCCATCAAGAAGGTTGTGGGTGGAGCAGTGGTCCTCCCTGTGGCCCCCATCAAGAAGGTTGTGGGTGGAGCAGTGGTCCTCACTGTGGCCCCCATCAAGAAGGTTGTGGGTGGAGCAGTGGTCCTCCCTGTGGCCCCCATCAAGAAGGTTGTGGGTGGAGCCCCGGCTGCAGCACGGGGTCTTTCTGGGTGAGTCTCCATGTTCTCCCTGTTCCTGCTGGGTTCTCTCTGGTACTCCAGCTTCCTCCACAGTCCAAAGACATCAAGAGGGACCAGGTTAATCCAGACTCTAAATTGACCGTAGGCGTGGCTGGGAGAGCCAATGGTTGTCTGTCTCTATGTGTTGGCCCTGCCATGGACTGGTGACCTGTCCAGGGGGAAGGCTGCTGGGATAGGCTCCACCCCCACCACCCTGAACAGGAGGAGAGGGAGAAGATGGAGGGAGGGATGGATGAATGGAAGGATGATGGATGGGTGGATAATTAGATTAAATATAAAAATATTTTTTAATTCATATATACATATATGTATATATACAGTATATACACACACACACACACACATATATATACAGTATATATATATATATATATATATATATATACTGTATATACACACACTACTCATTTACTGGTTCCTCTTTACTTTCATGAGTGTTTACATTGTCGGTTCTCCCTGAAGGCATCAAAACTATGAATGAACACATCTGGAATTCTGTACTCAACAAAGCGTGAAAGAACTCCAGCAGGTTCTACGTTCTAGGTTCTTCTAAACAGCCTCCCTCTGACTCCTGCTCTGCTCACTCTTGGCGTTCTCTCCTTGAGCTTCATGAGGTCATCACCTGAAACGGTTCTCCAACAGTCTTGAAGGAGTTCCAGAGGTGCTGAGCACTTGTTGGCCCTTTGGCCTTCACTCTGCGCTCCATCTCATCCCAAACATCTGGACTGGGTTTAGGTCAGGTGACTGGAGGCCAGGTCACCTGGGCCGCCCTCCATCACTCTCCTTCTTGGTCAAGTAGCCCTCACACAGCCTGGAGGTGTGTTTGGGTCGTCGTCCTGCTGAAACATCATGACGGTCCAACTAAACGCAGACGGGATGGGATGGCGTGTTGCTGCAGGACGCTGTGGCAGCCATGTTGGTTCAGTGGGCCTTCAGGTTGAATAAATCCCCACCAGTGTCACCAGTAAAGCCCCCCCACCATCACACCTCCTCCATGCTTCACGCTGGGAACCATGCACGTAGAGACCGTCCCTCCACCTTTTCTGTGTCCCACAAAGACACGGCGGTGGAACCATAGCTCTCAAATGTGGACTCATCAGACCAAAGCCCAGATGTCCTCTGGTCTCATGTCCACTCCTTGTGGTTCTGGTCCAAACAAACCTCCTCTGCTGGTTGCTTCTCCTGGGTGGTGGTTTCCTCGCAGCTGTTGGACCATCAAGGCCTGATTGGCGCTGTCTCCTCTGAACTGTTGGTGCAGAGACGTGTCTGCTACCAGAACTCTGAGGCGTTCATCTGGGCTCCAGTCTGAGGAGCTGTTAACTGGTGGTTCCTGAGGCTGGGGACTGGGATGAAGTCCTCCTCAGCAGCAGAGGAGACTCTTGGTCTTCCTCTCCTGGGCTGTCCTCATGTGAGCCGGTTTCATCGTGGCGCTTGATGGTTTTTGCGACTGCACTCGGGGACGCATTCAAAGTTTTTCCAGTTTCCTGGACTGAGTGACCTTCAGGTCTTAGAGCACTGATGGACGTGGCTCCTCTCTACTGAGCTGATGGTTCCTGCCATGACATGAATTCTAGCAGTGGTCAAACAGAGCTGTCAGCTGGGGAGCAGCCTGACTTCTGCTCAGCTCAACTGATGCTCCCAACCAGGAAGAAGGCAGGAAACTCCTCCACTGAACCCTGACAAGGTGAACCTGAGAGGGGGAACCATTTGTTATGGCTGTGTGCGTTGGGGTGTGTGTGTCTTCTCTCTCTCCCCAGCAGGTCCCTCCCTTGAAGGCAGGGGCTCAAGCTGATCCTGGTCAGCCTGATGAGGAGGGGGCAGGATATAAGGGGCTATTGGTCAACTGCTCTCTCCGCTCCTCACTATTTGTCCGCTCCTGTTTCCCCGTTGATGGTGTAGATTTCATCATGGGAAATGACATAGCTGGTGGTAAAGTCTATCCTATCCCTGAAGTTGGTAGTGTCCCGATTTCAGATGTGGAAAGTGACAACTTCGTCAAAAAACATCCTGAAATCTTTTCAGTTATCGTGCTGACCAGAACTCAGGCATGTAGGCGAACTCAGGATGCCGATTTGTCTGACACATGGTTTGCTTCTGTTATGATGGAAGACAGACTGCCCCCTACAGGTACCTTGGTGAACAGACCTGTGAGGGAGACAGAGGCTACTTCCCCTGTCCCTCTGCCTTTGAACAGAGAGGCACTCATTTCTTCTCAGCACCAAGACCCATCCCTGGCTAAGTGTCTCGCTGCAGCCTCTCCCAGTTGTGGTGAAGGTAAACGGGGACAATTCTTTTTTGAAAAAGGGGTTTTGATGCACAGGTGGGTACCTCAGCCTGGTGGTGGCTCGGACAGTTCTGGTGAAGACTGGGCCACAGTTTATCAGATAGTTGTCCCTAGTGGCTGTTGGCAACATGTGCTGGAATTAGCACATGAGCACCTGGTCTGGTCACCTGGGGATCACCAAAACATACAACCGTGTCCTGAACCACTTCTTCTGGCCAGGGTTGAAGGCTGATGTTGTGTTTTTGCACTGGCTGTACTACCTGTCAGATGGTGGGAAAGCCAAATCAGGTGGTGCCTCCAGCTCCACTGCAGCCCATCCCAGCAATTGGAGAACCATTTGAGC
The DNA here is from genome assembly GCF_037954235.1 of Aulostomus chinensis. Taxonomy (NCBI): domain Eukaryota; kingdom Metazoa; phylum Chordata; class Actinopteri; order Syngnathiformes; family Aulostomidae; genus Aulostomus; species Aulostomus chinensis. Next base: position 35,796,595 of record NC_141321.1, on the reverse strand, counting down.
ATGTTATTGTGGATTGTGTTGGCCCTTTGCCAGAACAAAGTCAGATAATCAGTTTTTGCTCATTGTGATGCGTGTAACCACCGGTTTCCCAGAAGCTGTACCACTGCGTAAGATTACTGCTCCAGCTGTCACAAAGGCATTGCTCAAGTTCTTCTCCACTTTCGGTCTACCCAAAGCTGTTCAGACTGAACGAGGTACAAACTTCCTATCAAGAACTTTTAAGAACACTTTACAGTCCTTGAGTATCTCTCACTCTGTGTCCAGTCACTGTCATCCCCAGTCACAGGGTGAACTGGAACGCTGGCATCAAACCCTGAAGTCGATGCTCAGAAAATTCAGCCATGAGACAGGAAGAAGCTGGGATGAGGATGTGCCGTTTGTCTTGTTTGCTATTTGGGATGCCAAACAAGAATCCTTGGGATTCAGCCCAGCTGAACTTGTGTTTGGCCATGAAGTGTGTGGGCCCCTGAAAGTTTTAAAGGAGCAGCTGGTGAGTTGAGCCTCCCCGAAGCTGAATGTGACTGATTTTGTCTCTCAGTGTAGAGAATGTCTGCAACGGGCAGTCTCACTGGCAAAGAAAGCTCTCTCTTCTTCTCAGACCAAGATGAAATGGAGGTTTGATCGAAGAGCTGTTAAGCGGCAGTTCCAGCCCGGTGATCAGGTTCTTGTGTCCAAAGAGTCCACTGTCTTCACTTTATTGTTTCCAGTCCAGCAGATACTGTGTTGATGCTGCTTAACTGCACTGAATTGCCAAAGAGCTGCGCCTGCTTGGAGAGCTGGGCAGTCGAGTCAACTCTTGATTTACATTTGCAGTGTTCATTTTGATCAGACCTGCAGAGTTTGTGTTTTAGTTTGTTCATGTCTTCTGCAGTTTGAGCGCCTGGACTGCTGTCTCATGAAGGGCTGATCTTCTTCTGGCTTCTTGATTCGTACCAGGCACAGTTTTGCACTTCAGGCTGCTGTCTTCTGGGCTGTTGTAGTTCTGTGGATCATTGGATGGTTGATTGTCCATCAGTAATTGAATATATATTTTAAAATGCTATCTTTTGTTGAGGTTCTATTACACAATACTAACCCTGACCTTTTTTAAATCCTGCACCTGAAAAATATGAAAAAAACTAAAACTAATAAAAACTAAAGTAAAACTAAGTGTTTTCTCAGAAATAAAAACTAATAAAAACTAGCAAACCCGCTTTAAAAACTAACTTAATTAGGGGAAAAAAAGTCACAAGAAACTAAAACTACACTAAAATGAAAAATCCCAAACTATTATAACCATGATTGACAGCATCGGTCCCTCGTAGTTCATCACTAAGCTAGACTTGCTTAAGGGTTTCTGGCAGGTCCCTTTAACATCACGTGCTTCTGACATCTCTGCCTTCGTGACTCCTGATGCTTTCATGCAATACACGGTGATGGCGTCTGGGATGAGAAAAGCTCCTGGCACTTTTCAGCCCCTGATGCACATGGGTTTTTTTTTTTTTTTGGGGGGGGGGGGTGCCAAACTGCAATGTGTACCTTGATGATGTGGTGGTTGATTGCAACAGTTGGGGGGAAAGAGAGCAGGAGGGCAGGACAGCAACAGAGACAGAGAATGGAGGAAGACAGAGAGACAGAAGGAAAGAGAGGGACAGAGATAAAGAGAGAGAGTGAAAGGAAGAGAGACTGATGGACAGAGACAAAGACAGAGTATGGAGGAAGTCAGAGAGACAGAAGGAGAGAGAGAGACAGAGATAAAGAGAGAGAGAGAAAGGAGGAGAGACTGATGGACAGGTGATGACATCATGAAGCTCCCTGAGCGACTTTGAGGAGCTAGAATATAAAACCTGTTTACAATTATTAACAATTCTGTCTTTGTTCTGTCGTCCTCATCTTCCACTTATCCGGTTGGTCCAGATGGCGGCGGCAGCAGCCTCAGCACCAAAGCTATTTTACTGCATATATTTGATGTCCTCAGTGTGCATATAGTCTCCATGTTCTCCCTGTTCCTGCTGGGTTCTCTCTGGTACTCCAGCTTCCTCCACAGTCCAAAGACATCAAGAGGGACCAGGTTAATCCAGACTCTAAATTGACCGTAGGCGTGGCTGGGAGAGCCAATGGTTGTCTGTCTCTATGTGTTGGCCCTGCGATGGACTGGCGACCTGTCCAGGGGGAAGGCTGCTGGGATAGGCTCCACCCCCCCACGACCCTTATGAGTACGGACTAAGCGGAAGATGACGATGGATGGATATACTGTATATATATATGTGTGTATGTGTGTGTGTTTGGTCCTGCAGGGGGCAGTGTTTCTCTACCATCGGAGACTGTCAGCTTTCAGCATGATTGCATCAGAACAAAAACTGAGTGATGAAAAAGGCTGAAACCACACACACACACACACACACACACACACACACACACATACACACAAACACACACACACATACACACAAACACACACACACATACACACAAACACACACACATACACACAAACAGAAGCCCCACCCACACACACACGTATGCCCTCTCACACCCCACCTGACCCCTGTCCTCATCCTCCACCAATCACACAAACACACACGCACATACAACACATACACAAACACAGACACATACACACACATAAACACAAACACACACATACACACAAACATACACACACAAACACACACACATACAACACAAACACAGACACATACACACACATAAACACAAACACACACAAACATACACACACAAACACACACAAACACACACGCACATACAACACATACACAAACACAGACACACACACAAACACACAAACATATACACACACAAACATACACACATACACACACATACACACAAACACACACATACACACAAACATAGACACACAAACATACACACACAAACACATACACACAAACACACGCACATACAACACATACACAAACACAGACACATACACACACATACACACACAAACACATACACACAAACACACACATACACACACAAACACATACACACAAACACATATACACATACACACACAAACACATACACAAATACACACACAAACACATACACATACACAAACACATACACACACAAACACATACACACAAACACATACAGACACAAACACATACACACAAAAAAACACACACAAACACACACATACACACACACATACACACACAAACACATATACACATACACACACAAACACACACAAACACATACACACACAAACACATATACACATACACACACAAACACACACAAACACATACACACACAAACACATATACACATACACACACAAACACATACACACACAAACACATACACATATACACATACACATACACACACAAACACATACACACACAAACACATATACACATACACACACAAACACATACACACACAAACACATACACATATACACATACACATACACACACATACACATACACACACAAACACATACACACACAAACACATATACACATACACATACACACAAACACACACAAACACATACACACACAAACACATATACACATACACATACACACACAAACACATACACACAAACACACACATACACACACAAACACATACACATACACACACAAACACATACACACACAAACACATATACACATACACATACACACACAAACACACACAAACACATACACACACAAACACATATACACATACACATACACACACAAACACATACACACAAACACACACATACACACACAAACACATACACACAAACACATATACACATACACATACACACATACACACAAACACACACAAACACAAAAACACAAACACACACAAACACATAGACACACAAAAACACATACACACACAAACACATATACACACAAACACATACAAACACATACACACAAACACACACATACACACACAAACACATACACACACAAACACATACACACACAAACACATACACACAAACACATATACACATACACATACACACACAAACACATACACACAAACACACACATACACACACAAACACATACACACACAAACACATACACACAAACACACACATACACACACAAACACACACAAACACATATACACACACATACACACACAAACACATACACACAAACACATACACACAAACACACACATACACACACAAACACATATACACACACACATACACACACAAACACATACACACAAACACACACAAACACAAAAACCCAAACACACACAAACACATACACACACAAAAACACATACACACAAACACATACACACACACACACACAGGTTTTGGCAGGCATTTTAGATTTAGTCTCAGTCTCAGTCTTTGGACTAAATGCTTCTTAGTTCTAGTCCCATGTTCGTCATTTCTATCCTTGATAGTTTTAGTCGACCAAAACTCAAAGGTTTCAGTCAAATATCAAAGATCCTCTCAACAAAGATGTGTGTGTACTGAAGAGGCCACTCCAGTGTTAGAATGAAGCACTGAACTGATCCACCTTCAAAGGGGAGTTTCCCCTCTTTTTCTCTCTCTACCTTTTACTTTTATTATTTTGTTGCAGAAGCAGACAACACACTGGCCCACAATAGGAGTATTGTATCACAATAAAACAGGATAAACAAAATAAAAGCACACTTGACTTCCATGTGAACGACCTCATGTCCTCCATGTTGGCTTCAGCTGCTGTTGTTGGTTAAAGCATCCAGGTGTGTTGCTTAGACAGGGAACAGCAGCAGGTCTGAGGACTCCCGTGTTTCCCAGTCCCACAAACACGGGTCAAAGCACTCCACCTGCCCCCCGTCCACAAATGGACAGGGTTTTATTCATAACATGCTAGATTAGTAGAAGGCTGCTTTAAACCAGCCAACATTAGCGGCCCTGGCAGCCCCGTTCATTCTAGCGTTAGCATGTGGCACTAGGAAGCGCTCTCTGCTCCACGGGGAGGTGGAACCACCACCACCACCACCACCACCAAACTTTAGGCTTCATTCAAACAGAAACTGCATCTCAGGGCGAGCCTCACAGACTAAAGCTACGCTTCAATCATCCCTCTGTTCACCACCCGACACCGCTGCTGCTGCCGTGGTGAGAGTCTCGTCCTCTGCAGACAGGCCCAGACTGTGTGTGTGTGTGTGTGTGTGTGCGTGTGTGTGTGTGTGTGTGTGCGTGCACGAGAGGCTTTTAGTGGGTGTGCACTGATGATGGGGGCGTGGCCAGTAGGACCAACAGCTCCAGCTGGCTCCATGCTGATGTTGGAGCTCTTGATGGACATCGCACGCTTGTTATACTTGGTGGAAAAAAACGCATGTTTTGAAACTTTGATGGTCCACCAACTAACAATTTAGTCTGGTCTCGTTCTCGTCAGACGAAAATGAATACACTTTGGTCACATTTTAGTCTTCACAGGGCGATGGTGACGTCCGTCTTAGTCTCATTTTCGTCATGGAAAAAAGGGTCTGACGTCGTCGTTGTCGTCCAGCGTGACGAAAACAACACTGACATACACACACAAACACATACACACACGAACAAAGACACACACACAAACACACGCACATTCACAAACACACACACACAAACAAACACACACACACACACAAACACAGACACACACACATACACACACACACACAAAGACATACACAAACATACACACACACAAACACATACACAAACATACACACACAAACACAGACACACACAAACATACACACAAACATACACACATACACACACAAACACACACAAACACACCCACATACACACACAAAAACAGACACACAAACATACACACACACCAACATACATACACACACAAACACAGACACATACACAAACATACACACAGAAACACAGACACACACAAACATACATACAGAAACACAGACACACACAAACATACACACATACACAGAAACACAGACACATACACATACAAACATACACACAAACATAAACACACAAACATACACACATACACAAACATACACACACAAACATACACAAACATACACACATACACAGTAACACAGACACATACACATACAAACATACACACAAACATAAACACACAAACATACACACATACACAAACATACACACACAAACATACACAAACATACACACACAAACACACATACACACACAAACACAGACACACACAAACATACACACACACAGACACACACAAACATACACACACACACACTCCCGTGGTATGCTGATATGTCCTTTTCTGTCACCTGGTCTGTGTCACCGCCCTCTGCTGGGCGGGTCGAAGTAGGCCAGAGATGCTGCAATCAGAGAACCTCTTGTGAAACAGCCCGGTTCAGTCCAGTCTGGCGAGGTCGGCTGCCTTCGTTGGAGCCTGTCTGACTGGTTCTGTGGGTGCTGGCGCAGCAGCGGGACCGGGGCCACAGAACCAGCCTCAGCAACATTGATGCGGTCTTCTGTCCTCGACACAGCGACAGAAAGAACCATCCTCCAGCTTCGGTCCGGCATGGAGGAAGTCAGTCTGGTGGTGGTTCTGATCCATGCCCAGTGCAGTCTAATCCCTGCAGCAGCGCCGTGTCGAGGCGGGCACTTTGCTCTACATACTGGACAGGGAGTTGACCCTGTGACCCCTGTGGTCCCCTGGGTCATCACTCAGAGGGCGTTGCTCACATCCTTGGCCAATCAAGAGAGCAGCCCAACTGGGTGAAGGGTTCTGCTCGGCCCACTCGGCTGGGTTCTTGCCGCTGTTGCTCAAGCTGGCACACGCTGCTCTGCTCGCCGCCAGCTCATCCCGACACACCTCGGAGGTCGAGGGGCCGCAGCCTTGTGGGAGAGCGTCAGCTCACATTGAAGCATGGGTCAAACACCAGTTCTGTCAGGTCGGCGTGCAGACGAGTCACGTGTCCGTTCAAAAGCTGAGCATGAGTTTTTACTGTTTAACCGTGATAAACAGATGACACGACACCATGATGGGGATTCGGACGAAGAATGGACTCCTCCATCCCTTCATCAATCCATCCCTCCATCAATCCATCCCTCCATCAATCCACCCCTACAGCTGCCTAACAGCTCTGTGACTTCTCCACAGCAACAGCTGATTGGAGGATTCAGTCAGGTTCCAGGTTCATCCTAGCACAGAAACAGAACTAGTCAAAGGTACCAGTGACCTCCTACTGGTACCAGATGAGGGACTGGTCTCTGTGCTGGTCTGATTAGTCTCAGTGCAGCTTTGATACCATTGACCACCCTGTCAGATTCAGAACAGAATTTAAAATTCTCCTTCTACCATCAAAGTCCTCAACAGTCAGGCTCCTTCATCCCTGACAGAGCTCCTAGTCCCCTATGATCCAGCTAGAACCCTCCACTCCCAGGATGCAGGGTTCCTGCTGGTTCCTAGAGTTCTAACAGTAGAATGGAGCCAGAGCCTTCAGCTATCAGGCTCCTTCATCCCTGACAGAGCTCCTAGTCCCCTATGATCCAGCTAGAACCCTCCACTCCCAGGATGCAGGGTTCCTGCTGGTTCCTAGAGTTCTAACAGTAGAATGGAGCCAGAGCCTTCAGCTATCAGGCTCCCCTCCTGTGGAACCGTCTCCCAGTTCCAGTCCAGGACCCAGACCCCCTCTCTAGGTTTAAGAGCAGACTTAAGACCTCCTTGTTGATCAGGCTTATAGTCAGGACTGCTTAGGCTGGCCCTTAGATCTGCTGCTATAGCCTCAGACTGCTGGGATCTCCCATGATGCACTGGGCTTCTCTCTCCTCCTCCTGTCCTCAGACGTGTTACTAACTCCTCTTCCTCTCCCCTCATCCCAGATCCTGGTGCTGCTGGAGGAGGCTCCAGACCTGAAGAGGCTCCAGCTGCCACCAGTAGCTCCACCTGCTCACGTCCCCGTCTGTCCATCAGTCTCTCCTCCTTTCTCTCTCTCTTTATCTCTGTCCCTCTCTCTCCTTCTGTCTCCCTGTCTTCCTCCATTCTCTGTCTTTGTCTCTGTCCATCAGTCTCTCCTCCTTTCTCTCTCTCTTTATCTCTGTCCCTCTCTCTCCTTCTGTCTCCCTGTCTTCCTCCATTCTCTGTCTTTGTCTCTGTCCATCAGTCTCTCCTCCTTTCTCTCTCTCTTTATCTCTGTCCCTCTCTTTCCTTCTGTCTCCCTGTCTTCCTCCATTCGCTGTCTTTGTCTCTGTCCATCAGTCTGTCCTCCTTTCTCTCCCTCTTTATCTCTGTCCCTCTCTTTCCTTCTGTCTCTCTGTCCTCCTCCATTCGCTGTCTTTGTCTCTGTCCGTCAGTCTCTCCTCCTTTCTCTCTCTTTATCTCTGTCCCTCTCTTTCCTTCTGTCTCTCTGTCTTCCTCCATTCTCTGTCTTTGTCTCTGTCCTGCTCTCCTTCTCTCTCTCCGTCCCCACTGATCCTGGATCTGCTCCACCTTCCTGCTGGTAAAGGAAGGTTCTGGTGGCTGCTGTTGCAGGATGTGCTGCTGATGGAGAATTGTTGGGTGGAGGTTCATTGAAGGAGGGAGGTGCTGGACCTGCTCTACTTGGACAGAGTCAGGACAGAACTTTGGTTGGGGTTTGGTGACACACTGATAAACCTGACTCTGTGACTAAGAGTACACTTTGGTTGGGAGAGCATCTTGTTTATTCTCCTGGCCTCTGCCTCCTTAGTGTATCTCTTCAGTCAGGTGACCAGAGCTGTTCGTCTTTGTGTGGCAGTTTCAAGTGCCTCTAGTATGGATGGCTTGGTGGCTTTCCAGAGAACAACTTTATTCACCATGTTTCCTCGCTGCAGCTCTGCTAGTTTCTCTCCTCGTTGCCTTTATATTGGCCTCTATCCTTCTCTTCCATTGAGGGTATCATTTCTTATGCTCCATGTCCATGTCTAGCTGGTACCCGAGCATCTCCAGTATCAGTGTTGCCGTACTGTCCATCAGCTTGTTGGTCTATGTGCTGGTTGCCGTGGGTGATGTGTTCAGCGCAGCATTCACATCCACTAGCAGATCTTCTGAGGGTCCTTGACAACTCAGCTTCAGTATTCATCGGAGGTTCCAGGATTCTTGTTGGTTGACAATCTTCACTCTTAGGTCAGAAGCTCTTGTATTGAGGCTGTTTGTTTCTATTGGGGCTTGGTACCCAATCTCAGTTGGTGGGGGTGATGATGACATCCCCCCCAACCATTGGTCCTGGCTCCCCCTTGCTGTAGCAGTGTTGTACCTCATTAACTCATTAATCTCTAGTTTTGACAGTAGTTTCCAGTTACGGATGTTGGAACACTGGGCTATATATAACATGTGTATGTGTATATACTCTCTCTCTCTCTCTCTCTCTCTCTCTCTCTCTCTGTGTGTGTCTGTGTGTGTGTGTGTGTGTGTGTGTGTGTGTGTGTGTGGCAGAGATACCAGTTGTAGTGCTACACCAGTGGCCAACAATGGTCAACAACAAAACCAGTAATAGGCTTCATCAGGTGTCTGCAGCTCACGGTCGCCTTCCGCCACGTTACTGTGGCTTTACTGTGGTCATAAAGGTAGAACTTGGAAAGCCTATTGTCAGAGGTGGTGTTCCAGGTTTAAAAGGCTTGAGAACCACTTCTCTAAACCATCCTGATGACTTAAGGTTCTCAGAAGCTTGTTTGTGTTTGGTTACCTGGGTTTGGGGGTAAAGTTACGCTCTTCGATTTGAGTTTTAGGCTCAGTCTGGTTTATGGTTTACATCATAAACAACTGAAGATGCAGCACCTCACAAATAGTCTTCATCCTGCAAGTCACATGTTCAGTCATCTAACTCATTAACCACTTGATTTTTCACCTTTTTCTCATGAGATTACTCTTGATACTTTGCAAAGCTTGGGGCTGTTGTTGAGACAGTTGCTGAGTTGTTGGTTGTGTGTTAGGTGATTTGATTGCATCTCATATGGGAGCTGCCCAAAGGTGACAGTCACCTGAGGTGCTGCCGTGTCCCTTTTATTGGTGGTATGGTGACAAAGGTTGCATGGAGCAGCGAGATGACAGCTCGCCATCAGATATGCTGGCTTGGCTCTGCCAGCCCAGCTGATAAGAAGAAGCAGAGCTGATATTCTGCAGGTCAGTTTGAGATCCGTTTGACCTTCTACAATCCTACAATTCTACAATTCTACAATCCTACAATTCTACAATTCTACAATCCTACAATTCTACAATTCTACAATTCTACAATTTCATTTAGCAGACGCTTTTGTCCAAAGCGACGTACAACACAAGCAAGAATTCAGACCTAATTAAGGAAAAACCCATAGGAAGCGCAAAAGTGCTTCAGTTGTGATTTGGTCACAGGTACTGCCATCTAGTGGCAGAAGAAGTGTCCCCCCCTTAGCCTTTTTTTTTTTTTTTTTGGACAAACATACAACATGACACAACCCAGTTAGTGCTACATAGTCACTAAGTGCTGGGTCTTGGACCCTCTGACTGATTCTACCCCAAAGAGGAGCAGAGTCAGGTTCAGTGCCTCGGTGCTCTCTGAACAATTGAGTCTTCAATTGTCTCTTAAAAGTAGAAAGGGACTCAGCAGAACGCACAGAGTTCGGTAGTTGGTTCCACCATTTGGGAACAACAGAAGAGTCTGGCTAGAGATTTGGAGCAGCGCTGGGCTGGAAGCACCAGGCGTCTTTGGCATGCAGAGCGTAGTGGGCGAGAAGGAGAGTAGACCTGGATCAGGGATTCCAGGTAGGCTGGAGCCGTTCTTGGGATTGTTTTGTAAGCCAAGAAAAGTGCCTTGAATTTGATCCTGGCTGACACTGGAAGCCAGTGAAGAGAAACCATACTTCTAACCATAGTCTTGTCATCAATCTGGTGATGAAGTCAGAGTCGTTGCTTGTGGACCCAGATGAGAACTCACTCAAGCAGAGTAAATGTTCTGCATAGGAGTGAGACTCCCCCCTCCTCTCAGTTGTTTGCTCAGTTAGAGAACTCAACTCATTTGCTATGTTCTAACATCTGTAGTTGCTGCTGAGGAAAATTGGAACCAACACTCGGGACAAAGCAAGTCGGGATGTCAAGAGAAGTCACTTGTTGAGGAGGACACATCTGTCCAGAGGGAGACTTGACCACAGCTCAGTCCAACATTTACAACACAGAACCCTACAAACAGGCCAGAGTCACTGAACAGGACTGAAGTGTCCTGGGAGGCGGCCTTTTTGGGGCCAATGTTTTGTTTTAATAACTAACCCTCTGAATCTTGTCATCGTGTTTACACCCAGATGAATGCTGACACTGTGGTGATGGACAGCCACACCTCCAGCATCAATCATTCTCTCTACCGGCTCGTGTCCAGAACTGGTTGCATGAATCTTGTTTCCTATTAAACTATAAAAAACAACGTATGTATGTTCACAGGCATGGCTCAGAGGTAGAGTGGTCGTGTAGTAACCAAAGGGTTGCTGGTTCTATCCTCACTTCCCCCAGTGACCATGACCAAGTGTCCTTGAGCAAGTTACTGGTGACCCGTCCAGGGTGAACCCTGCCTCTCACCCAGCGTCAGCTGGGATAGGCTCCACCCCCCTTAACAGATAGGCAATATAGCAATTGGGTGGATGGATGGATTTCTCCTGAAGTGTATTCATGAAACAAAAGTAAGTAATTCTCCATTCTCTCTACTTTCTGACATATTTAATGACCAATATGACTTTGAAAGTGTTTTGGGAAGTTTGATGAGAGTGTTGTCCCTTGTGTGCTGCCTCCATGATAGCTGTAGCCTAGCACACATATGGCTGTAGACAGGCCAGTGGTTCATCGTGTGAGTGATGAAAAAGTGCCTCCTCCAGACGGTCGGGTTCTCCCGTCCATCCTCTTTGATGCACACAAACATCACCCCGACGAGAGGCGAACGTCCCTGGAGATGAGCTGCAGGACATCAGAGGGACGTTCATGCCTGCAAACTTACGCGACATTACGTTGTCTATCTCGAGAGCTGTTTCAGCTACACTCTACTTGGAGAAGGAAAAAAGATGCCATTGGCCAATCAAATTTCAACCGCCAGTCATTCGATCAGCTCATTCATAAATATGAAGCCAACTGACCACCAGGGGGAGCCAAGTACTTCAAAATAATAACCACAATTACGATTGTTAGGCATGAGGTTAGCATTAGCTGCCAAGCTAGTGTCAGCGAGGTCTACTAACGGTCCTAGACCCTGAAACATCTGTAGAAGATGATTTGCATGTGACGAGGCGCCAACATTCAGTAACATTCTGTTTTTAACTGCCTGCTCATGAACTCTTGGCTGGCATTCGCCGTGATCTTTATCTTTCTCCTGTGACTTCTAAACCACACCTCTACTGGCACGTCCATCTATCCTCTTTCCCTCCTTCAATCCATTCAGAGTCATCAGCCTCCCAGGCAGACATCCAACCTCGCTGGAGACTAAGAGATGACATTTAACCTCCATTTTAGTGAACCAGCGTGAAGCAGGACAGCCTGTTGGCGAGGAGGTGGGTGGAAGACATGTGGGAGGCACGCGTCCAGAGTTACTCAAAGGTCCCTAGACAGCCTCTTCCCCCTCCCCTACTGTGGACTCATCTGTACAGAGGTGGGACAGATGCAGCTGGAGGCCTCCAGCTGGTAGATGGACGTTGAGACAGACAGTCCCTCAGCACTGCTGGCCATTTGTCTGTCTTCAGGACAGCAAGAGATCGAAACCCCATACACGTTCGCCTGCCCGCCACGTCACGTAACTTGCTGACAACCTCTTTGCTGGAATCTCAGACTTGTTTCATACTTAACACTAACACAATAATACAGATGGTGACCGTCGTCTGGTTCTTGGTGTTATCGGTCTGATGAGGCCAGCTGTTGTCATGGCAGCCGCTCTTGGGCCAGTAGGTGGGCAGGTGAGATGGAGTCGATCAAGGTGGGACCTATGGTTTTCCTTCACTCCCAGATTCCCAACTGCAGGCTGCTTACGTCGACCTCCAAGGACAAATGGGTCACAACCTCCTCAGGGCACTATCTCCAGGATTGTCCATTAACCTGTTAGGAGCCCCAGGGGTCAAAGGTCATGGAAGCTGTGGAGTAGCAGAGTGGACCTGGAAGGTCGGAGGGCCATTAGGAGACAGTTCTGACCCAGCTAAGAACCCAAAGCCACACACTCACGTAGAAAGAGATCATTGATAAACCACGTGAGTCCACCCGTGGGCTGATGCCTCCGCTCAGATGCACGTCTGTTTCTACGCTGGACTGATGGATGAGGACCAACGTCTCCCAGGTTTGTGTCTGCAGGGTAAGGTGCAGCCACATGAGGGAGCTGGAACCGACCGCTGCAGCGATGGAGAACAGCGACTTCCAAGACCCGAGGCAAGAAACTCCGTCAACGTTTCCTTACCAAGAAAAATGAATCCACATTTCCATGATTATGTTCTCATCTACAAGATCTTGTTTTCTGTTTTTGGTGTGTTTGCTGCAAGACCAGGGCCTACAGCGATGAAGAAACACATGAAACTTGTTGACTCTATTTCTTCATCATTGTTTCAAAATTTCCTGCCACAAAATAATTTGTGAGATTTGATTTAACTTCATCTACTTTATTGTACACACGCAAACACACACACACACACACGCACACACACACACACACACGTGTACATTACAGAATATATGTACATTTATATATGTATATATACACACATACACAAATATGTATATGTGTGTATATATACATACAAACACATATATACATTTACATATAAACACATATATACACATACACATATATACACATATATACATGTACACATATATACACATATACACATATACATATATATATACACATATATACATGTACACATATATACACATATACATATACACATATATACATAAACACATATATACACACACATATATATATATACATATATATACATATACACATATATACACATATATACATATACACATATACACAAAAAACATACACATATATACATAAACACATATATACATAAACACACATATACACATATATATACATATATACATATACACATATATACACACATATATACATATACACATTTATACACATATACATATATAAACATATATACATATACTCATATATACATATACACATTTATACACATATACATATATATACATATTCACATATATACACACATATACATATACACATTTATACACATATACATATATAAACATATATACATATACTCATATACACATATATACACATATATATATGTATATATATACATATATACATATACACATATATACACACATATACACATATACACATTTATACACATATATACATATACACATTTATACACATATATACATGTATATATACATATTCACATATATACACACATATACATATACACATTTATACACATAGATACATATATATATACATATTCACATATATACACATAGATACATATACACATTTATACACATATAGACATATACACATATATACATATATATATACATATTCACATATATACACACATATACATACACACATTTATACACATAGATACATATACACATTTATACACATATATACATATATATACATATTCACATATATACACAAACATATACATATACACATTTATACACATAGATACATATACACATTTATACACATAGATACATATGCACATTTATACACATAGATACATATGCACATTTATACACACAGATACATATGCACATTTATACACACAGATACATATGCACATTTATACACACAGATACATATACACATTTATACACACAGATACATATGCACATTTATACACACAGATACATATGCACATTTATACACACAGATACATATGCACATTTATACACACAGATACATATACACATTTATACACATAGATACATATGCACATTTATACACAGATACATATACACATTTATACACATAGATACATATACACATTTATACACAGAGATACATATACACATTTATACACATATATACATATATATGCATATACACATAGATACATACATACGTATATGTTGCAGGCTTGCTAGTCTCTCGTAGTCCAACACTTCCTGTTAGAAAGGGGCTGTTTTAATGAGTTAGTCAGCTCATCAACATCCAAGTTCATGATGGTAAGGCGTTTACGATGACCAGCTGGTGATGTCACACCTCCAGTCCAGACCTGACTGGATGCTTCACTGATTGGATGACCTGAGACATGAACGTCAGCTTGTCTTTTTCACTGAGTAAAGACAGTGTGACCTGGCAGCGCTGCAAGAAACACAGCAGCAGCTCACTGGGTGAATCCAGGTCAAACTCTGCTATCAGGGTTAATGATTAGATGCCGGCTGAATGAAGCGTCTGTTTGTTCTCGTTAATGATTGTCACGGCGAGAACAAGCACTGGGTCAGAGGCAGGCTTTTATTCTGAAAGAGCAGCAACAATCCTGGGGTTCATGTGTCGACATCTTTTGCAGTTTTGAATAAAAAGGCCTACAGGTGCCTCACTGTCACACTCATCTCATGTCTCTGATGCATCAAATCAGAAACATTACTCTTATTTGTTTTATACGTTTGTTTTATTCATTTTTTCTTGTTTTTATGAGCACCATTTTCCATGACTAACAACCAAATACACAAATGAGCAAATAAAATAGGCCAGTGCTCCCAACAGGTGGTGGCGGTATGGGCAATTACATCCTGTCCATCATTAGCGGAGTCAGCATGTAGATCCTCCTCTCCTCTCTGATGGATTCCGCAGCTCCAGACCTCCACAAGATGCCAAACTGTTAGTTAGCTTAGCTACAAAGGACACTAGCTAGGAGCAGAGGGCAGAAAGGGGATACATCTCCCAAGTCATCAAATACACTTTTCTCTGTAACAGTCTTTCTCTGCATTTATAGAACTAGAGCGGAATTTTAAATTCCCTGCGACAAAATGACCAGTTGTTATTAAAGCCATCAAAATAGAATAATCTGGTCAATCACATGGATTCGCAAAATCAGACCTAATTACAAGAATAATTTCCGTCTATGGTTTAGCAGGGGTGCCCCGGTGGAGCAGTGGTCCTCACTGTGGCCCCCTCCAAGAGGGTTGTGGGTGGAGCCCCGGCTGCAGCACGGGGTCTTTCTGGGTGAGTCTCCATGTTCTCCCTGTTCCTGCTGGGTTCTCTCTGGTACTCCAGCTTCCTCCACAGTCCAAAGACATCAAGAGGGACCAGGTTAATCCAGACTCTAAATTGACCGTAGGCGTGGCTGGGAGAGCCAATGGTTGTCTGTCTCTATGTGTTGGCCCTGCCATGGACTGGTGACCTGTCCAGGGGGAAGGCTGCTGGGATAGGCTCCACCCCCACCACCCTGAACAGGAGGAGAGGGGGAAGATGGAGGGAGGGATGATGGATGATGGGAACTTTTAGCACATTTCCTCCTTAAATAACCACGTCAGTGAAAAACTTTGAGATTATTTCTGAACTTGGATCATTCACCTCTTCTGCAGTGAACCTGAAGCTAAAAACAAGCACCTCTGGGTGTTCTGGTCGAAGAGCTTTTACAAACAAGATCAGTGGGGACTGTCAAGAAAAAAGCATTCTATTTTGAGCATAATGAAGCATTCCCTGAGCAGCCATCAATGTGTGACCTCTGACCTGTGACCTCACCTTCTCGCCATCTCAGTTTGGTTCAACTCGGATCAGCTTGCAGGATGGGAACTGAATCCACCAGTGAACACAAGAACAAGAGCTCACGAGAACATTACCATCATTTTAGCTCACTGACTTCCAGATCACTTAGTGTTTATCTTGTTTATGACTTGTGAAAGCTGGAAAACATCACCAGCATGGCGAGCAGCTCTGCCAAGCCCCCAGTGACATCATCAGCCTCCGCCAGGAATCAGGAAACAGAAATGTGTCAATTGCGCTGACCTTGATTGCTCACAGACGTTTGGATATCTGACAGATTCTCAGAGCGGCGGCGTGGCCTCACCTTTGGCCTCCTCCCCACTGAACCTGAGAAGCTCAGCTTCACCTCATGGTCACTCCTTCATCCTCCTGAATGAATTCTGACCTTCATGTTGCTGTTGAGAGTCTGAATAAATCAGATCGTTAGCAAACACGACCCTGCGGTTGTGGTGGTTCTGACTAATTTACTGACTGCTCTCATTTATTGGTGATCCGTTAGATTGGAGCTTTCAGGTGTTTTTCCTGCTGCAAGCGATATTGTAGCGGAGAGGAGGAGTTGGACAGTCGAAGGCCTTCTTCCTCTCTGAAGAGAAAACAATTCCTGGATCTGCTTCTTGATCTCCTTCCAACATTTGACAGGTTCTACTTGCATCACATGCCAGAACCTGATGGTTTGTTACTTGAAACCATCTGGACAGTTGACCTTGGAAACTGTTTTGAGAATGGCTATATTTCAAAAATGATTTGGCAGGTGATTGGATGAACCTGTCGATCATGTCTGTCACGGATGAACTGCAGCCAGGAGACAAAACATCTTCGACATTGATAAACACCTCCAGGGCCTTTTTTTTTTTGTTCTGCTGCATCCATGCTAACATCTTCAGCAGAAGCCTTTTCAAGAGCAGTTATGCTAATGTCTTAGCAGCATCCTTGCTAACTTCTTTAGCAGCTTTAGCTGTTGTTGTTACAGAGCAAAAAGTTGCTTCTCATGGTCATCAGACTTTAGGTAAACAAGGCCTGCTCACTGGGAGTGGTGGCGTCTGCTGTGTGATGCATGTCAACGCTGAGCCCCCCCACAAATGGGCGGCATGGCTCAGGGGTAGAGTGGCCGTCTAGCAACTGAAGGGTCGCTGGTTCGATCCTGGACCCGTGACCATGTCCAAGTGTCCTTGAGCAAGACACTGAACCCCTGACTGCTCCTGATGAGTAGGTTGGCGCCTTGCATGGCAGCTCCACCATCAGCCCAGCCGCTGTGAGGGTTAATCCACTGTCCGGTCTCATGGACGCATGCAACAACCATAGATGTAACCACGGCAACAGCCATAGCAACAATCAGAGAAACACCCATAGAAACAACCAAGACATAAAACGAATAGCAAAAACCAAAGCGATAAGATCACGACATACATACACACCCGGGATGCTGCTCAGCACTGGGAGCCTTGCCTACATTTATGAGCTAACATCCTGTCCCCTCATCATGGATGGTCGAGCCCATCCTACGGTCGTATCTGTCCGTCCTGGGGGAGGCCGTGCCACTTCTCCTACTCCTTCCGAGGATTCTGCCCTTTTTCCTGTTAAAGAGTTTTAGGAGGTCATTGTAGGACGGCCCTGTAATTCAAGGGAATTATAGAACAGATTATTCACATAATAAAACAAACATCACCTCAAACCAAATATTTGCTTGGATTCATCATCAGAGAACTGATGTGTACTTACTCTGATTGATTTTATATATATATATATATATATATATATATATATAATATACTGCTTTTTTGTTACAAAATGGAAAACAAATACACTTAGAAATTAAGAAAGAAGTAGGATGAGATTCTTGTCTGTATTTAGATGCTTCGAAAAGAAAAATAGAGCTTTAAACTTATCAAAGACCTTGAAGACAGAGTTTTGATAGAATGAGCAGATTTAGTGTAACAATGTTTACCGCTACACTGTGTACAGAACTAACGTAAGGAATACAGTCCCATATATACTGAAGGAGTAAGGCTGCGTGCTGGAGACGTGATGTGCGTCAGCTCAAAGGGAGAGCGCCAACTGTAGCTGCTCCCTGGCAAACTAGAGGGTAACTCAGCCGGCTGTGGTTGGGTGGGAGGGACCAAAGCCCCAACACATCCCCATCCCAACAAATGCTTGCCAGATATATGTAATTTTACCGACCTTAATTCTTGCTAGCATAGTGATATCTTAATGCTAGTAGAATATTAGCTTAATGCTAGTATAATATTAGCTTTGTGGCTTGTAGCTGAGAGGACTGAGTCCCGTTGTCTAGTGTAGTGAATGATAGTCAAGGTGGTTCCAGGTATTCGTCTCAGACTCAGGTGTTCGCAGGAAACCCTCTAGGAAATACAAACTAATAGTTTTCATTTTTCTTTCATGGGGTTTGCCAGGCAGGGTAATTGGTGGACGACAGGGACGGCGCCATCAAATTAGGATTGTTTCCTGTTGTCATGCTGACCAGGCATAATTAATGTGCAGAAGAAGAGATTCTCTTTCTGCTGACCCTGGAAATCTCTACTTTGTGGAGTTTATGGATGCTGAAGGAAAAAGAAACCCTAAAAACTTATCATGTGACCTCAGGTGACCTCTACATGTATGATGTCACTAGCGTCTTCCCTAGTATAGCAGTGCAGGGAGTCCTGGCACTCTCACACATTCCGAGGAAGAGGAACATGTGTTCCAGATGTTGGTGTGAAGCTGCCAGATTCTCTGAGGAGGCAGATTCAAACACGGCGGAGGACGAGGCCATCGCTCATTTTTATGTTTGAACTTTCCAGTGTTTTCATGAGGGGGAGCAAAGCATCGTGGGAAGAGGGAGTGTTCTCTCTCTCTCTCTCTCTCTCTCTCACACACACACACACACATTCTGAAGCAGAAACATGCATCAAGACTTTTCCAAAACAGAAATGTGAAACAAACAAAAGACATCTTGAAGCAGAAAACTGATCAGGAATCATGGCTGTGTTTCTGTCTGTCACCTCTCCTGATATTTTACCACAAACATCAACTGAGACACAAGTATGACGTCAGGTTTTGGAAGGTCAAAGGTCACTGTGACAAGCGCACATGGCAGAAGTGTACAAGTGTGACGTGACTTCTTAGTTCATCTTGGGTCATGTGACCCCTGGCAGACTGGAACCTGTTCTAACAGTTTGCTGCAAAGCCTCAATGTCTTGTGATCGTCTCAAATGTTGAAATATCAAGAATTCCTTTGGTGTTTTCTCTTTTAAATGGAGCATCCATGTTGGTGGAGGTGTTCCTGACATGGTATCACATGACCTGGTGTCAAAGCTCATCTGTGTTCACTCCGTGGCTAGTGATGAACTCCAGTGAGACACACCATGAGATCCTGGCACACACACACACACAGACAGAACAATGTTTGGTGCCAGGGCGGGGTCACTGACCTCTGACCTTTGGACGTCTAGCCTCTTTACTATACCTCGTAAATCCTTTGTCCCACCCATCTGTCCTCTCCGCCATTTGACTCGTGTTCCAGTGACTAGACTCTATTGGCACAGGTGTTGATGTCACCTTGTCAATTATTCACCTGCATCAAGTCTGTCTGGTTCTCACACACACACTTCCCACGATTGGCCGCTGCACAGAGAGGAAACATTGACCAAGGCACTGATCAACGCCACCAGCCAAAGCAGACGTGTGTCCCGCTGATCCTGGATCTGCTCCACCTTCCTGCTGGTAAAGGAAGGTTCTGGTGGCTGCTGTTGCAGGATGTGCTGCTGATGGAGAACTGTTGGGTGGAGGTTCATTGAAGGAGGGAGGTGCTGGACCTGCTCTACTTGGACAGAGTCAGGACAGAACTTTGGTTGGGGTTTGGTGCCACTAATAAAACTGACTGGACTTGACTTGTCAGTTTAATCAGATAAAATATTTCAACCACCTCTTGCATCAAGTAGCTTCCTACCACTGATGGTGCCTGGCATCTGCTGGACAACGTTGGGTTCCCATTTCTCCTCTTCCACGTTCTCCTAAACGCAGCATGAAGATTCCACACAACACAAGTCTGGAGGAATTTTCTGCTTCTTAAGTTTGAAGCCAAAACTCCATCCAGACACTTGGTTTGGATCTTCGTATCCCTGAAGATCTTGAAAACTGCTGCTAACTTCCTGTGGCGGCCATATTGGATTGATGAACTTTACTTTGCTGGCCAAGACAACCAGACCTTCTCAGTGAACCGTGGTTCTTCTCAAAACAGATCAATGAATTCACCCCCAACTTTACACGTGAAGACATTGAAGTACTTCCTCTTTCAGTCAGTGTCACATGTCCAGAACCTTCCAGGGCCATGATGACAAGACAGTTGCTTCTTCCTCATTCATCAAACCTTCTTAGGCACCAATGTTTTCTCACTGCTGTTGTAACCCCTCCCCCTGACATCTTCTGTGATTGACAGGTGCAAAATTGATAACAGGAGGAGGGGTTACACACCCATCAAGTACCCATTAAGAATGTTGAGAACATTTTAATCAGGCAGAAGCAGAACTGTTGAGACGGTCCTGATGGTCAGACCAAGAAAAACTCTGTACAGCTTTTCAACTCATTTTAATTTACAAATCAGGCGACTGCAGGTTCCTCTCATATAAAAAAAGCTGCATGGCGACATAAGATGCTGCCCAGCAACACTCGCCATGCCAGGACGCTGGGACTGTGCCACCGGATGGCATCTCACAGATGAGCATTCACTTTTACCTTCCTGATATGCAGCCACGCCCCCCCCCAAACATGCTGAAGGAACATGTATAAACACAAACAACATAAAAAAGAGATGTGGCAGCAGCGCCCAGCCAGTAGAAATGTTCCCACAACGTACAAGACCACATCAAACTGGTGTGAACTGGTCGCTCTGGTAGGTGATCTCTCAGCCAATATTCAGTAGTGATGTCAGAGGAAACATGTCGCCGATGTTCTCAGTAAAAAACCGCCAAATATTTGCCATCACCCCCCATCATTATTCATCACAATATCAATAACAATAAAACAACAATTCATCTTTGACCCGAAAACGATGTCAAGTGCTGAGTGTGGATAAATAAGTGATTGTCTCCACCGTCAGGAGGAAACGGACATGTTTCTGATGGACGGGGAAGCAGGGTGAGTCTTTACTGAGAGAAGCCAGATGGGAACGTTGTGGGAACGCCACGAGAATGTTGAGCAGCGCTTCTACACAAAACAACATTCATGCAGGAACAAATCCAGTGGAAAACACAAAGCTTCAATGATTGTACATTGACAGGCCACACCTCCTCTGCTGTGTGTGGCCTGCTGTCTGGGCAGGGCCATGGCTGAGAGGACACGTCAATGAATCGGTGTGCTGATGAGTCAGTTAAGCTGTAGCTCCGCCCACACACACCTGCAAGTAAATGGGAAGAGGCAGGACACTGGGCGACGAGTCTGGGTGCCATCAGCTGAAGCAGGGCACTGTGATGTCATGGGTACCGACGGCGGTCCGTCGTGTTTCTGAAGAATTGTGTGTGCGCTTGCGTTGACACGTTCTGATGACACGTTCTGATGACAGTTTGATGCCTTTAATGTGACGGGAGGGTTTCTGTCCTCACAAGAGGCCTGCCAACCTGCACGTGACTCCATCTGCCATCGGACATGACCTCGCTAACTAGCTGATGCTGCGTTGTAGAGTGGGTGGTGCTCTGACCACATTTTCTCTTTCATCTTCTAATGATTAAAATGATCGCTGTGATGCGTTCAGTGCCAATACGAAGTCCCCCATCAACGGCAGCGCAACGGACAATAACGGTTTGGCTGCTTGTGGACAGACGACAAGCTTACAGCTGCGATGGCGACTAGCTGCCCCCCCAACTGACACGTGTCAAATGCCTTAGAAGGAAACAATTCCAACGTGTTTGGGGCTAAAATCCTAATTCATGATTACAATTTTTAAACCCTGATGAGTGACAACGAGTTGTTAAACTCACCAGGACTGTGTCGAAGCATCAACATGTAGTGAAAACGTGAGAAGTTAAAAACTCATTTCAACAGCAGAAGAAAATACACATCCTTAGAAAGAGCTGAAGAATTAACATCTGGATCCTGCAGTGGCAGGACAGAGCTGACAGGAAGTGTGGTGGCATCCCGTCCAGCGTCTCTCCTGATTGGACAATATCTCAGTTCCTAGGAGCTCATGAGTCCTCGAGTCCATCTTCTCCTGGTGCGTCCACCGGTTCAAGTTCATGTCACAGGGTCTGAGACTCAAACTGGTCTTAAAACTCTTATGATGTCACTCAGTGCGAGTTCTCAGAACGCCTTCCTGGAGGACTGTGGGAACCAGGAAGGACCCGTGGTAAAGTGTGTTCCTGTATGTGTGTATGTGTTTGCATGTGTGCTTGAAGTGGGGCCAGGTACTGTGGGGGTTTTTCTTGGGGGGGGGGGGGGGGTCAAGAGAAGTTGGGGGAGGGGCTCAAGGGGAGTGGTTAAGAGGAGGGGGAGGGGTTGTGGGAGTTCAGGGGGGGGGTCAAGAGGAGTGGGAGGGGTTAGGGGGAGTGGGGGGTGGGGGAGCGTAGCAGTGGGGAAGCCAGTTTCATTTTTGTTCCAGAAACTGGAAACTCCACTTCCAATGTGGACCCACCCGCCTCACTGACCATTGGTGGAGGTGTTGTTGGGCGCAGGGCTGGAGCCCCCAGCGCCGGCGGGCGGCTGGACGTTGTCAGCCAGGTTGTGGGCGTGCTCCAGGAAGAGGTCTTTGAGCACGCTCAGCTCTTTGCTCAGCAGCTTGATCTTGGCCTCTAGACGCTCGTTCTCCTCCTTCAGCTCGTTGACGCGCTGCTGCGTGTCCATCGCCTTCTGCTTGCTGCGCATGCGGCTCTTCTTCACTGCCAGGTTGTTGCGCTCGCGGCGCTGGCGGTACTCCTCACTGTCCTTATCTGCTGGGGGCTTCTTCATCTTGCTGGGGGGGACGGCCTTGCCGCCACAGGCTGAAGGGTTTGCAGGGATGAGCTGGGGGACCTGCTGCAGTCCGGCTATGGATGCCGGCAGAGATGAGGAGGAAACAGCGTGGGCCTGACTCTGAATGACGCTCACGCCGTTGTGGTCTGGTGTGGTTAATTTCGGCTGCGACGGCCGGCTCATTTGGATGGGCTGCCTGCAAGTTCAGATCTCTGCCCGGAGTCTCCTCAGGTGTAGAGATGAAGAAGTGAAACAGGAAGCAGAAAAGGGAATGTACACCTCCAAGGAGCCTGGAGGACGACAAGGAACACATCAGACTGGATTAATGGCAGCAGGGGAGCTAATTAGTTAGCTGGTAGGGCTGCGCAATTTTGAAAAAAATATACATCATTACGATGATTTTGTTCAATATTGTTATATTTAGATGATGTGCAACGGGCATGTTACGTTTTTTTCAACTGCAAACTTAGCAAGTGTGTGTGTGTGTGTGTGTGTGTGTGTGTGTGTGTGGGGCTGCCCCTGATGAAGTGACAAAGTGTTTTTATTTCTTACAACAACCTAGTTAACTTTTCTTCTTCTTCAACATCAAACGAAAACATAAAATGTTGATTTTGTAAAATTTCACATCAAGCTGGACTGTAAATACCAGACGACATAAATGTTACACATTGAAAGTCAAGAGTAAAGAGTAGCTGGTGAGCCACTGCTAACACTCCAGCCATACAGACCCCAGTAGCCGGTGAGCTAAAGCTAACATGGTTCAGCAGTCATTCATTTTTGTTGTTAAAGCAGTGACAGATTTATTTAGTGTTGGTACACAATGTATGCTTTCACTTCACTGCATCAGACAAATGTTGGTTTAAATGATACGAATATAATTCAGTACAGCAACAGGTAAAACTGGAAACCTCCTCACCCTACCACCAAAATACACTTACGTTCTAACTTCTACTGAGAATTTTTACTATCTTCTTATTGCCCACTATGACAGGTCTATTACTCCTGTCTAGATTCAGTATGTTTCATAAGAAAACTACATTTTTTCTTCCATTATTAAACTTGAGTTTACTAAACCAGTGCTGCTAATGTAAAGGTTTACTGAAGATCATCATATTCTTCACAAATAACAACTTTGGCTCTATAATGGTAGGCCACGTTCAAACCACTAACAGCAATAAGCTCCTCTCTCAGGTTCATTCAATCACTGCAATCAAACCCAGACAAGTCCAGTTCCATCAGAGGGGGCCCAGAAACCAAGACACTCAGAAAGTCAACATTAAAGAGCAGGATGCGTCTTCAGTCCAGCATGTCTGCATGTCTGTCTGCTCTGGATTCTAAATGAATGAGGCGGAGTCACAAGAAATACAGCGATTCTAACATGACAATGATTACATATTAAAGTATTTGGTTATTAAATGTCTAGAAACGATCTTAACAATTATATCTGATTAAAGTGTAATTGTGTGGTTTGGTAAATGGTACCTGGAGTCTTATATAAGTTCTTTATACTTTAGCAGCGCTCAAAGCTATCATTTCATTTACACACACACACACACACACACACACACACACACGGCAGAGCTGCCTAGCTGCAGCTCAGAGGGTCACTGGTTATCCTGCAAGCACTGCTCCCTCTCAAGAACCGTGGTGACCTGGATCCGTCAATCAGACCACGGCCACATATACACCCAAGCTTCTGCTCTGAAAACGTAATTGGGCAGATTATGATTCTGTCAGGCCAATTAATGGCGCGGCTGTGATTGGTCGTCGCGTTGCTATGCAGCCAGTCAGCTGTGTGCAGGGAAAAGCGCTCCGGGTGGAACCAGCAGTTGTTGCCTGCTGTTGCATCATCATCGTCGGCGTCTTTGTGCCGAGAGAGGGGAACTCCGGAGTCATGCGGGGCTCAGCAGAAAGCTCCCTACTGGGTGAATGTAAACGGTAGTGAAAACTAAAACCACGACAGTTCCCAACATGGCGGCGGAAGAATCCATCACAACTCACTTCAGGACGGCAAACTTTGAATTTCCGTCCACTTGACCAACTTTTCTCCACCTTGAAGCTTCCAGCAGACGACTGACTATCAGTCGACCCACAGGAAGCTTCAGGCCTCGAGGGTCCCGTAGTCATCGGAGAAGCTGCCTGCTCGCTCTCCGTCCCCCGGACTGTCCGTCAGCCGGGAAGCTAGCCAGTTAGTTAGCCTCCAGCGCTAACGCGCCCTAACCTCCCTCCCGCTCCGCCGCTCGAACCCTCAAACACCTAAAAACACGACTCACCGTCACGGGGTGGCGGAGGACTCAACCATCCGTCAAAGTGGAGAAAGTTCCGACAGGAAGTTGAAGTTTGATTCGCCCGTCTGCGCTCCGCCGACTGTTTTTGTTTGGAATACAGAGAGCAGCCGATTGCGAAATCTCCTTTACCATGTAGGGAAATGTCGCACATCAGCCAATCAGAGGCCAGTACGAGCCAGCGGGACGAAGAACGACCAATCATAAGTGAGTGATGCAACACATTGGGTGATTGACATGTTGATCGACCAACGAGGAAGCTGCTTTTTCAGCCGTTTAGTTTATGTAACGAGGCTGTTTTAATGAGCTCAAACATGCGTGAAGTCATCTGCTCTGACGAGATGCTGCAACTACTACAGCTGAACTACTTCTACAACTACTACTACTGATACAGCTGTACAAACTACTACTACTACTGATACAGCTGTACAAACTACTACTACTACTGATACAGCTGTACAAACTACTACTACTACTGATACAGCTGTACAAACTACTACTACCATCATATTCCTTTCATACTACTAGTTTTATTACTGCTGATAACCATCCCTCCACCCATCCCTCCATCCCTCCATGTTCCCCCTCTTCTCCTGTTGAGGGTGGTGGGGGTGGAGCCTATCCCAGCAGCCTTCCCCCTGGACAGGTCACCAGTCCATGGCAGGGCCAACACATAGAGACAGACAACCATTGGCTCTCCCAGCCACGCCTACGGTCAATTTAGAGTCTGGATTAACCTGGTCCCTCTTGATGTCTTTGGACTGTGGAGGAAGCTGGAGTACCAGAGAGAACCCAGCAGGAACAGGGAGAACATGGAGACTCACACAGAAAGACCCCGTGCTGCAGCCGGGGCTCCACCCACAACCTTCTTGCTGGGGGGCCACAGTGAGGACCACTGCTCCACCCACAACCTTCTTGCTGGGGGCCACAGTGAGGACCACTGCTCCACCCACAACCTTCTTGCTGGGGGCCACAGTGAGGACCACTGCTCCACCCACAACCTTCTTGCTGGGGGCCACAGTGAGGACCACTGCTCCACCAGGCTGCCCTGCTGATAACCACATACCTTAAATTAATAATTTAGATGTAGTATTCAAACTATTTCTACTGATATGCCTCTTGTAAAAATGCAGATAATAATATTCCTGTTATACTTCTATAACTACTCCACCTAACAATGAATGGGGCTCTGCTATATGTAAATCAATGATAGATTTACATGGCAATGTATTGCAATATTTTGTCATGATTCTGTGTCAAAATTCTAGCTTGTAGATACCCAATGACCACATATGGTGATGAGAGATTGCCTCCCCCCAACTACATTTTTCACATTTACTGTGTTACTTTGGAAATCTCAGTACATAAGAATGGAAATTTGATTTAAATAGTTTGGTGTGAGCCAACATAATGATGTTCATACTAGTAAAGTAGCAAGCGAGGACCGAGCATGTTGCAGTTGGGGTTCGGACTGTCATTAACATGATCAGATGTGTAATGCAGTTAATATTTTAACATTTACATTTAAAAAATAACTAATTAATCAATAATCAAAAAATAAAGGGAGAGGTGGAGACCATGGAGGAGTCCATGGAGGAGAGCTAGAGACCATGGAGGAGTGGTGGAGACTTTGGAGGAGAGGTGGAGGAGTGGTGGAGACTATGGAGGAGTGGTGGAGACTATGGAGGAGAGGTGGAGGCCATGGAGGAGTGGTGGAGGCCATGGAGGAGTCCATGGAGGAGTGGTGGAGACTATGGAGGAGTGGTGGAGACTATGGAGGAGAGGTGGAGGCCATGGAGGAGTGGTGGAGGCCATGGAGGAGTGGTGGAGACTATGGAAGAGAGGTGGAGGCCATGGAGGAGTGGTGGAGGCCATGGAGGAGTCCATGGAGGAGTGGTGGAGACTATGGAGGAGAGGTCGAGGCCATGGAGGAGAGGTGGAGACTATGGAGGAGAGGTCGAGGCCATGTAGGAGAGGTGGAGACTATGGAGGAGAGGTGGAGTGCATGGAGGAGAGGTGGAGACCATGGAGGAGTCCATGGAGGAGAGCTAGAGACCATGGAGGAGTGGTGGAGACTATGGAGGAGAGGTGGAGGCCATGGAGGAGTCCATGGAGGAGAGCTAGAGACCATGGAGGAGTGGTGGAGACTATGGAGGAGAGGTGGAGGCCATGGAGGAGTGGTGGAGGCCATGGAGGAGTCCATGGAGGAGTGGTGGAGACTATGGAGGAGTGGTGGAGACTATGGAGGAGAGGTGGAGGCCATGGAGGAGTGGTGGAGGCCATGGAGGAGTGGTGGAGGCCATGGAGGAGTCCATGGAGGAGTGGTGGAGACTATGGAGGAGTGGTGGAGGCCATGGAGGAGAGGTGGAGACTATGGAGGAGTGGTGGAGACTATGGAGGAGAGGTGGAGGCCATGGAGGAGTGGTGGAGACTATGGAGGAGTAGTGGAGGCCGAGGTGGAGGCCATGGAGGAGAGGTGGAGGCCATGGAGGTGTGGTGGAGGCCGAGGTGGAGGCCATGAAGGAGTGGTGGAGGCCGAGGTAGAGGCCATGGAGGAGTGGTGGAGGCCATGGAGGAGAGGTGGAGACTATGGAGGTGTGGTGGAGACTATGGAGGAGAGGTGGAGGCCATGGAGGAGTGGTGGAGGCCATGGAGGAGTAGTGGAGGCCGAGGTGGAGGCCATGGAGGAGAGGTGGAGGCCATGGAGGTGTGGTGGAGGCCGAGGTGGAGGCCATGGAGGAGTGGTGGAGGCCATGGAGGAGAGGTGGAGGCCATGGTGGAGTGGTGGAGGCCATGGAGGAGAGGTGGAGGCCGAGGTGGAGGCCATGGGGGAGTGGTGGAGGCCATGGAGGAGAGGTGGAGACTATGGAGGAGTGGTGGAGACTATGGAGGAGTGGTGGAGGCCATGGAGGAGAGGTGGAGACTATGGAGGAGTGGTGGAGACAATGGAGGAGAGGTGGAGGCCATGGAGGAGTGGTGGAGACTATGGAGGAGTAGTGGAGGCCGAGGTGGAGGCCATGGAGGAGAGGTGGAGGCCATGGAGGTGTGGTGGAGGCCGAGGTGGAGGCCATGAAGGAGTGGTGGAGGCCGAGGTAGAGGCCATGGAGGAGTGGTGGAGGCCATGGAGGAGAGGTGGAGACTATGGAGGTGTGGTGGAGACTATGGAGGAGAGGTGGAGGCCATGGAGGAGTGGTGGAGGCCATGGAGGAGTAGTGGAGGCCGAGGTGGAGGCCATGGAGGAGAGGTGGAGGCCATGGAGGTGTGGTGGAGGCCGAGGTGGAGGCCATGGAGGAGTGGTGGAGGCCATGGAGGAGAGGTGGAGGCCATGGTGGAGTGGTGGAGGCCATGGAGGAGAGGTGGAGGCCGAGGTGGAGGCCATGGGGGAGTGGTGGAGGCCATGGAGGAGAGGTGGAGACTATGGAGGAGTGGTGGAGACTATGGAGGAGAGGTGGAGGCCATGGAGGAGTGGTGGAGGCCATGGAGGAGTAGTGGAGGCCGAGGTGGAGGCCATGGAGGAGAGGTGGAGGCCATGGAGGTGTAGTGGAGGCCGAGGTGGAGGCCATGGAGGAGTGGTAGAGGCCGAGGTGGAGGCCATGGAGGAGTGGTGGAGGCCATGGAGGAGAGGTGGAGGCCATGGTGGAGTGGTGGAGGCCATGGAGGAGAGGTGGAGGCCGAGGTGGAGGCCATGGTGCAGAGTGGAAATCACGCCCTTTTCGGTGAAGTTGACCATTTGGTTCTTGGACCTTCAGGGGGAGATGGGATTTGGGAGTGATTTTTTCTTTGTTCCTTTCTTCTATCGCCCTGCAGCAGAGACCAGGATCAGGTCAGGTCCTGATTTCCTTTCAGGCGGTGTGGCCAAGGCCAACTCTTGCATCAGGCAACACTCGCAAAAAGAATGGAAAAGGTGTGCATGTGGTCCACGCGCCAGGTCTGATGTAGGGCCTTCGATACCTGCTTCATCAAAATGTCACATACTTTTCTTATGGAGCACTGCGGTGAGTAACAGTAAGTAACCTGCAGACAAGATCTGCTACCAGAGATATGTGGGTGGTTCAGGGGTGGAGCAGGGTCCTGGTCTGAGCCCCGGCTACTCCAGAGATTGTAGGTTGCAGAAAACTCCATTCAAGCTTCCGACACGTTCTCGTTAATCAAGTCAGTTTTGTTTGTCTCGTAGCAAATCACAGCGACAGCTGCACAAAAGTAGAAAACGTTTTCAAGTCCTCCAACACATTAAAACCGACCCTCAAATAAAGAAGTGCATGGAAGAGCGTTTGGTTTGGTCGGCAGCTCGTTTCCACGGGCTGTGGTATTTGACATTTATTGTAATTTCATTATTTGCTACTTTACTCTTACCTTCTTTCTCCAACAAATTCACTTTGTTTCTTTGAAAACTGGACAAAGTGCAGTTCGTTCACAGCAGCAATTAAACACCTGAGATATCCTCAACCCCCCGCTGTCGAAAACTGAAACACACGATTGGAATGATGAAGTACTGGTTTGACGGTCCAGTCAGGGACCCTCCACCTCCATCACGGACCCCCACCTCCATCATGGACCCTCCACCCTCTGGTATTATTAAACAGAAAGTATCTAAATTAATAAATGAGCGGGTTGGAGCTGCTAACAGCTGATCTGATGATGTCACAGATCCTCCACCGAGACCTGACAGGTTTGCAGGTGTTTGTTGTTGATCAGACATCATTTGAAGTTTGAGCCTGTTGCCGTGCAGAAGGTTAAATTATCCATGATCTCGATGATGTCACTGATAATTTGTAAGAAATAAAACTAAAGGTACTTTGAATGTGTCGAGACAGAGTTGGTGCAAGTGTGCGCCTGTGTGTGTGAGTGAGAGAGTGGGAGAAAGGGAGTGTGTGTGTGTGTGTGAGTGAGAGAGTGGGAGAAAGTAATGTGTGTGTGTGTGTGTGTGAGTGAGAGAGTGGGAGAAAGGGAGTGTGTGTGTGTGAGAGTGAGAGAGTGGGAGAAAGTAATGTGTGTGTGTGTGTGTGTGAGTGAGAGAGTGGGAGAAAGGGAGTGTGTGTGTGTGTGTGAGTGAGAGAGTGGGAGAAAGTAATGTGTGTGTGTGTGTGTGTGAGTGAGAGAGTGGGAGAAAGGGAGTGTGTGTGTGTGAGAGTGAGAGAGTGGGAGAAAGGGAGTGTGTGTGTGTGAGAGTGAGAGAGTGGGAGAAAGGGAGTGTGTGTGTGTGAGAGTGAGAGAGTGGGAGAAAGGGAGTGTGTGTGTGTGAGAGTGAGAGAGTGGGAGAAAGGGAGTGTGTGTGTGTGTGTGAGTGAGAGAGTGGGAGAAAGGGAGTGTGTGTGAGTGAGAGAGTGGGAGAAAGGGAGTGTGTGTGTGTGTGAGTGAGAGAGTGGGAGAAAGGGAGTGTGTGTGTGTGTGAGAGTGAGAGAGTGGGAGAAAGGGAGTGTGTGTGTGTGAGAGTGAGAGAGTGGGAGAAAGGGAGTGTGTGTGTGTGTGTGTGAGTGAGAGAGTGGGAAAAAGGGAGTGTGTGTGTGTGTGTGTGAGTGAGAGAGTGGGAGAAAGGGAGTGTGTGTGTGTGTGTGTGAGTGAGAGAGTGGGAGAAAGGGAGTGTGTGTGTGTGAGAGAGTGGGAGAAAGGGAGTGTGTGTGTGTGTGTGAGAGTGAGAGAGTGGGAGAAAGTAATGTGTGTGTGTGTGAGAGTGAGAGAGTGGGAGAAAGGGAGGGTGTGTGTGTGTGTGTGAGTGAGAGAGTGGGAGAAAGGGAGTGTGTGTGTGTGTGTGAGTGAGAGAGTGGGAGAAAGGGAGTGTGTGTGTGTGAGAGTGAGAGAGTGGGAGAAAGGGAGTGTGTGTGTGTGTGTGTGAGTGAGAGAGTGGGAGAAAGGGAGTGTGTGTGTGTGTGAGTGAGAGAGTGGGAGAAAGGGAGTGTGTGTGTGTGTGAGTGAGAGAGTGGGAGAAAGGGAGTGTGTGTGTGTGTGAGTGAGAGAGTGGGAGAAAGGGAGTGTGTGTGTGTGTGAGTGAGAGAGTGGGAGAAAGGGAGTGTGTGTGTGTGAGAGAGTGGGAGAAAGGGAGTGTGTGTGTGTGAGAGAGTGGGAGAAAGGGAGTGTGTGTGTGTGAGAGAGTGGGAGAAAGGGAGTGTGTGTGTGTGTGAGAGTGAGAGAGTGGGAGAAAGGGAGTGTGTGAGAGTGAGAGAGTGGGAGAAAGGGAGTGTGTGTGTGTGAGAGTGAGAGAGTGGGAGAAAGGGAGTGTGTGTGTGTGAGAGTGAGAGAGTGGGAGAAAGGGAGGGTGTGTGTGTGTGTGAGAGTGAGAGAGTGGGAGAAAGGGAGGGTGTGTGTGTGTGTGTGAGTGAGAGAGTGGGAGAAAGGGAGTGTGTGTGTGTGTGTGAGTGAGAGAGTGGGAGAAAGGGAGTGTGTGTGTGTGTGAGTGAGAGAGTGGGAGAAAGTAATGTGTGTGTGTGTGTGTGTGAGTGAGAGAGTGGGAGAAAGTAATGTGTGTGTGTGTGTGTGTGAGTGAGAGAGTGGGAGAAAGTAATGTGTGTGTGTGTGTGTGTGTGTGTGTGTGTGAGTGAGAGAGTGGGAGAAAGTAATGTGTGTGTGTGTGTGTGAGTGAGAGAGTGAGAGAAAGGGAGTGTGTGTGTGTGAGAGAGTGAGAGAGTGGGAGAAAGGGAGTGTGTGTGTGAGAGTGAGAGAGTGGGAGAAAGGGAGCGTGTGTGTGTGTGTGTGAGTGAGAGAGTGAGAGAAAGGGAGCGTGTGTGTGT
This sequence comes from Aulostomus chinensis, assembly GCF_037954235.1. Taxonomy (NCBI): domain Eukaryota; kingdom Metazoa; phylum Chordata; class Actinopteri; order Syngnathiformes; family Aulostomidae; genus Aulostomus; species Aulostomus chinensis. The sequence continues at coordinate 35,763,978 of NC_141321.1, read as the reverse complement.
GTGTGTGAGTGAGAGAGTGAGAGAAAGGGAGTATGTGTGAGAGAGTGAGAGAAAGGGAGTTTGTGTGAGAGAGTGCGAGAAAGGGAGTTTGTGTGAGAGAGTGCGAGAAAGGGAGTTTGTGTGAGAGAGAGAAAGGGAGTGTGTGTGTGTGTGAGTGAGAGGAAGGGAGTGTGTGTGTGAGTGAGTGAGAGAAAGGGAGTGTGTGTGTGAGTGAGAGAGTGAGAGAAAGGGAGTGTGTGAGTGACAGGAAGGGAGTGTGTGTGAGAGTGAGAGAAAGGGAGTGTGTGTGTGTGAGAGTGAGAGAAAGGGAGTGTGTGTGTGTGTGTGTGTGTGTGAGTGAGAGAAAGGGAGTGTGTGTGTGTGTGTGTGTGTGTGTGAGTGAGAGAAAGGGAGTGTGTGTGTGTGAGTGAGAGAAAGGGAGTGTGTGTGTGTGTGAGTGAGAGAGTGAGAGTAAGTGAGTGTGTGAGGGAGAGAGTGAGAGAGAGGAAGTGTGTGTTTGAGAGGGAGAGGGAGTGTGTGTGAGTGAGAGAAAGGGAGTGTGTGTGTGAGGGAGAGAGGGAGTGAGAGAAAGGGAGTGTGTGTGTGAGGGAGAGAGGGAGTGAGAGAAAGGGAGTGTGTGAGTGAGAGAGTGAGAGAAAGGGAGTGTGTGTGTGAGGGAGAGAGGGAGTGAGAGAAAGTGAGTGTGTGTGAGGGAGAGAGAGGGTGTGTGTGTGAGTGAGAGAAAGTGAGTGTGTGTGAGGGAGAGAGAGGGTGTGTGTGTGAGTGAGAGAAAGGGAGTGTGTGTGTGTGTGAGTGAGAGGAAGGGAGTGTGTGTGTGAGTGAGTGAGAGAAAGGGAGTGTGTGTGTGTGAGTGAGAGAGTGGGAGAAAGGGAGTGTGTGTGTGTGTGAGAGTGAGAGAGTGGGAGAAAGGGAGTGTGTGAGTGAGAGAGTGAGAGAAAGGGAGTGTGTGTGAGTGAGAGAGTGAGAGAAAGGGAGTGTGTGTGTGAGGGAGAGAGGGAGTGAGAGAAAGTGAGTGTGTGTGAGGGAGAGAGAGGGTGTGTGTGTGAGTGAGAGAAAGTGAGTGTGTGTGAGGGAGAGAGAGGGTGTGTGTGTGAGTGAGAGAAAGGGAGTGTGTGTGTGAGGGAGAGAGAGGGTGTGTGTGTGAGTGAGAGAAAGGGAGTGTGTGTGAGAGAGAGAAAGGGAGTGTGTGTGTGTGTGTGTGTGTGAGAGAGAGAAAGGGAGTGTGTGTGTGTGTGTGTGAGTGAGAGAAAGGGAGTGTGTGAGGGAGAGAATGAGAGAGAGGGAGTGTGTGTTTGAGAGGGAGTGTGTGTGTGTGTGTGTGTGTGTGTGTGTGTGTGTGTGTGTGTGTGTGTGTGAGGGAGAGAGTGAGAGAGAGGGAGTGTGTGTTTGAGAGGGAGAGGGAGTGTGTGTGTGTGTGTGTGTGTGTGTGTGTGTGTGTGTGTGAGAGAGAGAGAGAGAGAGAGGGGAAGTGTTTGTGTAAGTGAGAGAGGGAGAGAGAGGCTGAGGCCCCGCCCCCCGCTCGCCTATATAAGCCGGTCTGACAGCTGGGGTTCTGAGCAGGACGAGCCGCCTGCAGCTTTCTGACCCCCAGCCCCCGTCTGAGGACCTTTTGAGGAAAAGCTGGATTCCCGGAGCTCGTCGCCATGCACGCCCGGCTTTAGGTTCTCCATGGAGCTGTCCAACCTTTACGAGGTCGCGCCCCGGTCCCTGATGAGCAGCCTGCCCCACGGCCCGCAGCCCCTCTCCGGATACAGAGACCCGGCGGACCTCGGCGGGGACATCGGAGACAACGAGACGTCCATCGACCTGAGCGCCTACATCGACCCGTCGGCCTTTAACGACGACTTCCTGGCGGACCTGTTCCACCACAGCTCCCGCCAGGACAAGCTGAAGATGATGAGCGGGGAGTACGAGGCGGCGCCTTGCGGCCCCGGGCCCCAGTGTGGGCCCGGGCCCCCGCAGCTCTACATGGCCGGCTATCTGGACTCCAAGCTGGAGCCGCTGTATGAGCACAATCCACCGCGGCTGCGGCCGGTGGCCATCAAGCAAGAGCCGCGGGACGAGGAGGACCTGGGTCCGGCCGCGGCGCCCGCCTACCACCACCCGCACCCGCAGCAGTACCCGCAACAGCCGCACCTCCAGTACCAGATAGCGCACTGCGCGCAGACCACCATGCACCTCCAGCCGGGGCACCCCACCCCCCCGCCGACCCCTGTCCCGAGCCCGCACCAACACGCGCACTCACAGGGCGCAAAGCTGCTGGAGCAGCGCGCGGGAGGCTGCGGGAAACCCAAGAAGCACGTGGACAAGAACAGCCCGGAGTACCGGCTGCGGCGCGAGCGCAATAACGTGGCGGTGCGCAAGAGCCGCGACAAGGCGAAGATGCGGAACATGGAGACGCAGCAGAAGGTGGTGGAGCTGAGCAGCGACAACGAGCGGCTGCGGCGGCGGGTGGAGCACCTCAGCCGTGAGCTCGACACGCTGCGGGGCATCTTCCGCCAGCTGCCGGACGGCTCCTTCAAGCCTCTGGGCAGCTGAGAGTCCGGAGCCAGTCCCGGTCCTGGACTGGATTGCAGATCCGTCGGCGCGCACGAGCTGACGGACGAGGCAGCTGAGCGGCTCTAACCCGAGCTCCTCCAATGAAACTTTCTGGAGACAAAAGTTGGTGAGAAACTTTACGGAACGGTTCAAAGTCCAGGCGATGACGTCACCTCACCTGCGGACCTTCTCCAGTGTTCACGTGCCTTTTTATTTGCGCAGATAAGCTGCGTGTTTGTGCCTTTATGTTCCTGACAAGAGTGCAGCTAAGCTCCGATCAGCTGGTGGCCGTCATCATCGTCATCGTCGTCATCGTGCACCTCTGGTTCTGGTGGTGGTGGTGGTGGTGGGGGGGGGGGGGGGGGGCACAAGCAAAAGAGGGGCAGAACCTCAAACTGATGCAACAAACCCAGAATTTGAAAACAGGAACGTCCAGGCCTGGGAAGTCTGGAAATATGTTTCACAGGGCTGGTTCTGATCCGCTCGCTGCTCCTAATGTCATTGAGTCTGCTGGTGACGTTTGTTCTGAGGATGTGTGGTTATTGGAAAGTCCTGGGAATGATCTGGAAATGTTCTGGCAAAATGTATGTGACCCCCGTAACTTCCTCCTACATTGTATCTCAGAGATCCAGGTTTCACACCGACATGCTGCACGCACACGGGCGGACTGCAATCGAACCCGTGGTACCTGCCTCATCACTCTGCCTTCCAGTGAACTGATGGGATGTGCTTGATTGACATGGTAATGCATGTTGAGGGGGGGGGGGGGGGTTCAGGGAATGGCGGCGGTGGTGAGGCAACTCGTGCACTAGCTAGTCAAGCAAAGAGTTGTGGGTTCTGATCTGGAAAGAACAAGACGAGTGTGTTTGTGTGTAAAAGACGAAATGTGAAAATGTTTCTATGCAACAAAACAACTTCCTCATTTCTCCTGATCAGTCATACCACACACACACACACACACACACACACACACACACACACACGAGTGCCTTCTGATCCTTTCCGGTGACCTTTAACCTTGTGCTGAGCTGCTCTTATTGTCTGTTGAGAAATGAGCGGTCAGCGAGGAAGAAGAAGCACTTTTCCTGTTGTTTTGTTTTTTACTGACTGATGCTCATGTAAAATAAGCCTACATTTAAATATATCTAAAATAAATATACGAAAAACTTCGGAAGTATGATAATAAAAGAGCTTCTTTTATCAGTTTGTTGTTGCTTTGTTTCTTTTGTTGCACATTTGTTTTTATGGGTAATGCCCCCATGTGTGCACGCACAATAAATCTCAATACTTCCCTCTAGAGGTTGTGAATGTGCTATTTTCTGAATTCATTCAAACTGTTCTGTGTGTAAAACCAGTGTATAGGGTAAAACTGACGAGAACCACCATCCTTTCCTTTAACCTTGAATTTTGCATTTTGATAGAATTGTGAGAACTGCAATCATCAATAACAAATTTACAACCTCAGTAAGGACATCAGCAAAGACGCCAGTAAGGACCCCTGCAGCATAAGAAACACACTGTACAACCTCAACCTCAGTCACTACCCCGACAACATCAGTAACTACATTACTAGCTACCACCACAACATCAGTAACTACATTACTAGCTACCACCACAACATCAGGAACAACATCAGTAACTACCATCATTACATCAGTAACTACCACCACAACATTGGTAACAACATCAGTTACTACAACTAAAACATCTGTAACAACATCAGTAACTACCACTTCAACATCGGCAACAACATCTGTAACTACTACTACAAAATCAGTAACTACAACTTCAACATCAGTAACTACCACTTCAACATCAGTAACTACCACCACAAAATCGGAAACAACCTCAGTAACAACACCAGAAACTACCACTTCAACATCAGTAACAACCTCAGTAACAACATCAGTAACTACCACTGCAACATCAGTAACTACCACTTCAACATCAGTAACTACCACTGCAACATCAGTAACTACCACTTCAACATCAGTAACTACCACTGCAACATCAGTAACTACCACTTCAACATCAGTAACTACCACTGCAACATCAGTGACTACCACCACAAAATCGGTAACAACCTCAGTAACAACACCAGAAACTACCACTTCAACATCAGTAACAACCTCAGTAACAACATCAGTAACTACCACTGCAACATCAGTAACTACCACTTCAACATCAGTAACTACCACTGCAACATCAGTAACTACCACTTCAACATCAGTAACTACCACTGCAACATCAGTAACTACCACTTCGACATCAGTAAATACCACTGCAACATCAGTGACTACCACCACAAAATCGGTAACAACCTCAGTAACAACACCAGAAACTACCACTTCAACATCAGTAACAACCTCAGTAACAACATCAGTAACTACCACTTCAACATCAGTAACTACCACTGCAACATCAGTAACTACCACTTCAACATCAGTAACTACCACTGCAACATCAGTAACTACCACTTCAACATCAGTAACTACCACTGCAACATCAGTAACTACCACTTCAACATCAGTAACTACCACTGCAACATCAGTAACTACCACTTCAACATCAGTAACTACCACTGCAACATCAGTAACTACCACTTCAACATCAGTAACTACCACTGCAACATCAGTGACTACCACCACAAAATCGGTAACAACCTCAGTAACAACACCAGAAACTACCACTTCAACATCAGTAACAACCTCAGTAACAACATCAGTAACTACCACTTCAACATCAGTAACTACCACTGCAACATCAGTAACTACCACTTCAACATCGGTAACTACCACTGCAACATCAGTGACTACCACTTCAACATCAGTAACTACCACTACAACATCGGTAACTACCTCAGTAACTACATCAGTAACTACCACTACAACATCGGTAACAACCTCAGTAACAACATCAGTAACTACCACTTCAACATCAGTAACTACCACTTCAACATCAGTAACTACCACTGCAACATCAGTGACTACCACTTCAACATCAGTGACTACCACTTCAACATCAGTAACTACCACTTCAACATCAGTAACTACCACTACAACATCGGTAACAACCTCAGTAACAACATCAGTAACTACCACTACAACATCGGTAACAACCTCAGTAACAACATCAGTAACTACCACTGCAACATCAGTAACTACCACTTCAACATCAGTAACTACCACTGCAACATCAGTGACTACCACCACAAAATCGGTAACAACCTCAGTAACAACACCAGAAACTACCACTTCAACATCAGTAACTACCTCAGTAACAACATCAGTAACTACCACTACAACATCGGTAACAACCTCAGTAACTACATCAGTAACTACCACTACAACATCGGTAACAACCTCAGTAACAACATCAGTAACTACCACTTCAACATCAGTAACTACCACTACAACATCGGTAACTACCTCAGTAACAACATCAGCATCTACCACTGCACCATCACTGACACATGAGCAGCAGCTCAGTGTTGTTGAGGGGCCTGCACATGGTGATTGAATTAGTGGACAACCATGAATATCAGGTTGCCAGAACTCCACACTGAGAAGTGAGAAACTTGGAAAATTTCAGTGAAGATAAACGACGATGTTTGTTGGTCAAACATAACAAGGAACCGGAATCAAGAAAAGTGAATTCAGATTCTGTACAGAATCAGAAACAGGTGAATGGCCTAAGTGTGTTACACTGCAGATTAGTTCACTGGATGTCATGGAGGCGGGAATGTTGATGAGCGTCGTTAAACGTGAGGATGAGGAGGAGGAATGCAGGTCACAGCAGGATGAAGTCAAGAAGGGAAAACGGGGCCAGCTGATACAGAGCGATGATGACTTCCAGATGGTACTGACAGTGTCACTAACGACTGAAATATGACGGGTTTGACGTGAAATACGGGCCAGAACATGCTCACATGGGATGGGGCCAGAACATGCAGAGGCTGCTGCAGGAATGTGGACAGGGCGGAACCCTAAACTTATACACATCCAAATATTCCAATAATTTACAAATGTTTCAGTTTCACACTCGAATTCTGAAAGAAGTCAGGTTTCTGGTCCAGAGTCTGATCTAGTCCTGGATTTCCAGTACAAGACTGGAAGGATTGGAAGGTGGAACCTGTTTACTCCTTAGTCCAGGATGCTATTGATGTGATGCATTATGCTCCAAAAAACAAGACCTCTGGCGTCATGGCAGATCATAGGACCCTGGGATCCACAGGTCGCGTGAGGGGAACTTTGACGTGTTTCATGCAGCAGTGACTCTTAAATGCTGGACCAGGTTCAAGTGCAAAAAAATTGTAACATCAGCTTCACATGCTGAACCGCATTTGGGTCTATGTGGGTCTGGGTCTATATGGGCTGGCATGTTTGCAGGTATGATCTAAGTTGAGCGTCACGTTTGTCTCAAGAGTTCATGTGTGTGTAAAAGAACAAACATGAGGCAGCTCAGTAAACTGCTGCTCAGTCAATGAAAAGAGCTGGTTAATGTTTAAACCAGATTAAATAGAAGACATAGAGAACCAAATAGAGTCGGTGGACAGAGATACGCCGCTGACACACTCGCCACGCCACACTCGCCGCGCCACACGTCCGCACTGCAAACACCATAATCTGAAAAATATCCATGAAGTACGTTAACTGTGACTGTAGATTTGTTCATGTTCACCAGACTGTCAGCCGCTTCTCATGGTTTCCCAGCGTCCCTGTTTAGGCTCCTGACTGGTTCTAATCAACTCTGAACCTTTGACAAGTTCCCCCCTGCTCTCTGATACTTCCACAGATTTCCTCCTCAGTTTCATTTAAATTTCTTGTTATTTTACTCACCACATTTTCCTATGTACTTTTAGTCTGTTCCTTTAAGCAACACACTATAACATTTCAATATGACACAAATCCATTTTAATTTTAGATAAAAATAAAACCAATTGCACGTTTCTAACAAAATCAATTACAATTACAAGTATAATTTTTTTAATTCATTAAGAAACTGACTATTTCAACAACATTATTGTCAAAAAATTTGAATATTTCCTGAATGTTTGAGTGTTTGTTTTTGGCTGTCTTCGATCGTCTCTTTGTCTGAGAACATTTAAGGTTCTCAGTTATTTATGCTTCAGGGGTCGCTGCCAAACATGAGGGGCGTGTTCGCCACAGTAGACCCAACTACAGTATCTGCCTGGCGTTTCTCAGCTGTGTGGGGCTCCAGTGGGGGAGAGGCCACCTCCTCCAGGAGGCGATTGAAGTAAAGAGCTGCCAGCTACTGCGCTCGCTCTGTTTGATGGAGGTTTATTTTGATGCCAGAGGTTCGCCGTTCTCGTCCCGGCATGTTTAGAGATGACTCAGCAGATTTCTCAAAGCTGGTTGCACCTTCGTTTGACAGCTGGAGTCAGCAGATGAGAGTTTGTGATTCATGAAGCTTCAGGACAGATCAGCTCTCTGGGCTCTCACCACTAATCAGTCAAACTGCAGGACGACCATGACGCTGGTCCATTGATGATGTCACAACCATAACTGGACCAAAGCTGCAGTGACAGACTCACGTGTGGAGCCACAAGAATCAATTAAATGATTTATTTTTATTGAACAGACAATGAAAAGCAAACTATGACCCTGGTTACTCACATCAGGTCTGCTGATTGATGATGCCACTACGACGTGTTCTGTTCCTCACCATCAGATGCCATCCTAAATCTACACATTACAGGTCACATGATACATCACCTGTTGCACTGATTCCAAGCTGGACTCAGATGAGCAAACCCCTGTTTACATAAATATAGTGAACGGTTCCTGTGCCGTCAGAAGGACGGATGAAGGTATGAGGTTGAGGAGACACCAGGACATCACCAGCAAATGAATCTTTGACTCCAGTGTCCATGAAGATGGACATAAGTAATAACAAATAACTTGGAGGCTATGAAGCACTAACAGATGTGGCTGGCGGCGACGGTGTGGCTCCAGGGGTACAGATGCTGCAGGCTAGGCTGACATCTCCATCTATGGTGGAGGAGAAACTGACAATCGACATGTTTTGGTCATTTTAGTTCAATTTACTGAGACACTGGAGGTGCTAGAGGATCCTAGTTGTAACCTAGCAACATGTAGGTGAGACACGGATTTCCACTCGCTATCATTTCTGGCAATTCTGCATCACAAACACTTGAGCGCTATTGTGCTCATCCTGGTTTCCTTCATCACATTCTGCAGGCCTGATCATCATCGTCCTCCTCATCCTCTCCTCGAGGGGCTGAAGAGGACACGACTGTCTGTGGAGAAATGAGGAAGATGATGTGGTGTCCCAGCATGAGGTGGGGCAGTCAGGTCACTGAGGTTGTGAATCAGCAGTCTGTCGGTAAAAGGTAAAAGTCGGTAAAAGTCAGAGTTCCCATGAAGACACCAGAGAACCTGTTTTACCAGCGTTGTTCTACAGGCCGTTCAAGGAGGAGGAGCCAGGAGGAGGAGGGGCCAGGATCGGAGTGTAACCTTCATTGTGTACACAAACACCAAGTCACAATGGACCTCTGCATCAGTGGCTGCAGCATTTAGACAGAGGCTGAAACCCACCGGAGCTGGAGTCAGGTTCCAGGGATGACAAGCTGACTCTGCAGCGCTACCTGCTGGTCACGTAACATGAGATCTTGCAAAAAATGTTTGTGTTTCTGGAAAGATAGTCAGGATATTTGCAGCCATAGGTTCTATTTGAACCCAACCAAGACCTGTCGCAGAACCGAGTGCTCCTCTACCTGCGTTGTGGTAACCTCACTTCCTGTTTCTGTGTGGGGGAATGTCGTGCCTTGCTTCGTTGCGCTAGCTAAAGTGTGATCGTCCCAGCTTATTCCTTATTTTGTTGACTAATTTCCTGCTAAAACTACATATCTATTTGCTTGTTTTGCCTGATGTTTTAAAGACCGTCTGTCTTGTAGCGACAGTCTTTCTTTCTGTAAACTCTCCACTCTAAGCTAGCGATGGCTTCCCCCTCTCGCTCTCCTCTCTCCTGCTCAGTGGGCCACTGTTCAGTTTCTCCTCAGCCTCCTTTAGTGGTACTGATAAGTGCGTTAAATGTAGTTTGTTTGTAGCGTTGGAGGCGAGGCTTAGCGAGGTTGAATTGGACCTGCGGCGGCTCTGCACCGATGGATCCAAACAATCAGCCGCTAGAGCTAGCCAGTCCCCGTTAGCTGTTGCGGACCGCCTTAGTTTAGCTCCGAGCTTAGCCAAGCGCTCCCCCAGCTGAAACCAGGGCGGCTGGGTGACTGTAAAAGTAAAATTGAAAAAAAGTAAACATAAATACGATAAATCGTTATCCACGTCGGCGGTAATGACATCCGACTATGCCAGCCGGATGTCACAAAAATGAATACTGAGTCGGTGTGTACATTTGAGAAGACGATGTCAGACTCCGTAGTGTCTCTGGACCCCTGCCTAACCGGACCAGCGATGACATGTTGAGCCGCACGTCATCGTTCAGCCGCTGGCTGTCGAGGTGGCGTCCATCAGTCTGTCCATGAACCCCCTCACTGTCACAACCACACCTCCACCTCCTCCTAACATGTGGAACTGAAGCTGAACATCTGGTTGTGTTTCCACAGAACGCTTTTATCAGACCACCAATCAATCACTTTGGAATTTGGACTGATCAACTACACTCCACTCAGTGGAGAATTATTAAAAATTCAGTGTCATGTCCCACTGTAACAGAGGGCGCTGTTGTCCACCTTCGTCCCTCCCAAACTGATCATTTTATCCATAGAGCAGCAGCACCTTAGCAACAACTCTGGACTCTACTGGCCCACTAAAACAGTAAACTATGAATCCAAGGAAACAAGCACCTTGGTACGGTTCTGGAACCTGACAGCTTCAACAAGAAACCAGAAACTGGAGAGAAGATGGCGCCACTCCAAACTGGAGGAGTCACATGTAGTCTGGCAAGATGGCCTTAGAGCCTAGAAGAAAGCCCTTGGTAGAACCAGAGCAGCCGACTACTCAGCACTAATAGAGGAACACAAGAAGAACCCAGGTTCCTCTTCAGTCCTGGAGCCAGACTGACAGAGAGCCACAGCTCTACTGAACCAAGTAGTCCTGTTTCCCTGGGCAGCAAAGAGTTCATGGACTTCTTTAATGACAAAATTCTCCTGATTAGAGAGAAACTTCTTCTCCTGCCATCAGCTGACAACATGGCCCCTAGAACCCAGAACCTTAGAGGCAGCTGGAGGACCAGACACACACTTGGATAGTTTTTCTCCCATCAGCCTTCATGAGCTCAGTTCAATAATGTCCTCCTCTAGACCTCCACCTGTCTCCTAGACCCCATCCCAACTAAGCTGCTCCAAGACTCTCTCCCCTCGTTAGCCCCTCCCTCTTAGATATGATCAATGTGGCGCTGGTATCTGGTTCCGTCCCTCAGTCCTTTAAAGTAGCAGGAATTAGACCCTCCTCAAAAAAGCAACCCTGGATCCAGAAGTTCTACCAACTACAGACCAACATCACATCTTCCTTTTCTCTCCAAGGTTCTGGAGAAAGCAGCTGCAAAACAGCTCTGGGACTTCTCCACAGCAACAGCTGATTGGAGGATTCAGTCAGGTTCCAGGTTCATCCTAGCACAGAAACAGAACTAGTCAAAGCTACCAGTGACCTCCTACTGGTACCAGATGAGGGACTGGTCTCTGTGCTGGTCTGATACCATTGACCACCATATCCTTCTACAGAGACTGGAACCTGTCACTGGTATTAAAGGAACCACACTAAACTGGTTCAGGTCATATTTACTAGGTCATCTCAGTTGGTACTAGTTAATGATGGTTCCTCTGAGACCACTACAGTCAGTTCTGGTGTTCCACAAGGCTCTGTGCTTGGACCAGTCCTCTTCACCCTGTCCCTGCTTCCTCTAGGTCACATGATCAGGAAACACTCCATTAATGTTCACTGCTATGCAGACGACACTCAGCTGAACTCATCAATGATCCACATGGAACAAACCAGCTGACTGAACTGGAGGCCTGTCTGAAGGACAGGAAACATGGAGGACCATCATTTCCTTTATTAAACTCTGATAAACTGAAGTTCTTGTGCTGGGCCCAAACACCTGAGGACCACCTGATCTGATGAGACAGGTACCCTGGATGGCACCACCCTGGCCCCCAGCACCACCGTAGGAACCTAGCAGTTCTCTTTGACCAGGACCCTTTAACTACCACATTCAACAAACCTCCAGGACGCCTTCTTCCATCTACGTAACATCGCTAAGATCAGACACATCCTGGCTCAAGAAGATGCAGAAAAACTAGTCCCTGCTTTTGTCACTTCCAGGCTGGATTACTGTGACTAGAACTGGTAGCAGAGACCAGGTCTCTCCTGGACTGCTTCTCTGCATGGCTCCCTGTCAGATTCAGAACAGAATTTAAAATTCTTCTTCTACCATCAAAGTCCTCAACAATCAGGCTCCTTCATCCCTGACAGAGCTCCTCGTCCCCTATGATCCAGCTAGAACCCTTCACTCCCAGGATGCAGGGTTCCTGCTGGTTCCTAGAGTTCTAACAGTAGAATGGAGCCAGAGCCTTCAGCTATCAGGCTCCCCTCCTGTGGAACCGTCTCCCAGTTCCAGTCCAGGACCCAGACCCCCTCTCTAGGTTTAAGAGCAGACTTAAGACCTCCTTGTTGATCAGGCTTATAGTCAGGACTGCTTAGGCTGGCCCTTAGATCTGCTGCTATAGGCTCAGACTGCTGGGATCTCCCATGATGCACTGGGCTTCTCTCTCCTCCTCCTGTCCTCAGACGTGTTACTAACTCCTCTTCTTCTCCCCTCATCCCAGATCCTGGTGCTGCTGGAGGAGGCTCCAGACCTGAAGAGGCTCCAGCTGCCACCCGGAGCTCCACCTGCTCACATCCCCGTGTCTGTCTGTCCCTCTCTTTCCTTCTGTCTCTCTGTCTTCCTCCATTCTCTCTTTGTCTCTGTCCATCAGTCTCTCCTCCTTTCTCTCCCTCTTTATCTCTGTCCCTCTCTCTCCTTCTGTCTCTCGTCTTCCTCCATTCTCTGTCCTGCTCTCCTGCTCTCTCTCCATCCCCACTGATCCTGGATCTGCTCCACCTTCCTGCTGGTAAAGGAAGGTTCTGGTGGCTGCTGTTGCAGGATGTGCTGCTGATGGAGAATTGTTGGGTGGAGGTTCATTGAAGGAGGGAGGTGCTGGACCTGCTCTACTTGGACAGAGTCAGGACAGAACTTTGGTTGGGACTTGGCGCTGAACAAATAAACCTGACCTGACTTGACCCAACCTGCACCACAGCACTGTTAACATGACCATAAAGAGCTACCATATTTTCCACCGAAAAGAAAAGGAACGTTCAAATTTTTTTCATATGACAGATGATTACACAGAGAACTCACTGCGCTCACTAAGTCAGGCGCCATTTTCCACCAGCATCCCCCAGAATCCTGTTAGCTAGCACCAGTTTCCTATCACAGGTAACACTGACCAAATCCAACCAAACATGGCCGCTGAGACACTCCAGTCATACAATCAACTCAGTTTTGCAGCAAAATACAAATGAGGATTTGGTTACTGTGTCAGCTCAGATGTGTTGGTAAGAAATGAGAGATTAAATCCTTTCTCCCCTGGTGCAGGGAACTGAAGTTTAAACCAGGAGGTGCCAAGCGGCTTGTCAGAATCCTGTAGAACAGCACTGTTCTCTTTCCTTCAAACTGGAAAACATTGTTGGCTTCATGCTCCACTTACCTGCTTTCACAGGAATGAAGGAGGCCCCGCCTCTCTCTCCATGCCTTTTCTGGTCACGTACCATCTGACAATGCTGATGCCATTTTCTTTGTAAAACATGACTGAGGAAGGACAAAGTTTCCAGTCTAGTTTGCAAGCCTGTTAGTTTAACTGCAGGCTAACAGGACGAACCTTGATAAAATCTTCTAGATGCATATGTTTAACCACAAACCAGGCTCTGATTTTTCCTGCCACGCTAACCTGGCACAGTAGTGGTAACTAGTAGTGTTGATGGTTGAGCAGAAGGACAAGATGTAGTAGAGGAAGCAAACAACTGGCAATCAGACAAAGCTGACGTCTTTGACTTCTTGTCATGAATTAATATTGACGCTCCTCCTGTTGATGCTCCAAACTTGACCCAATTTAACAGTTTGAAACAGATGAGATGTTCTCAGGAGACATGCACTAACGTTATGCTAACTGCTTGTCGGAGTAATGCTTGCTTAAAAGACAAGCGATGTGTTGCCTGACCAGATAAAATTATGACTAAAACAATCAAGACGTGAATACAAACAAACCAGGACGTTTTCATCTAGGTTAGCAGGTTTAAACATGCATGTCAGATTAATTATATTATTCCAGAATTGGCCAGCAATGTCTCATTGTTTCATAAATGCAATGCAATTGTGTTTTCTGAACACAAAGGTCGAGGATCTCGCACATAAATAATGTAAAAGGAGACGTTTCTTGAAAGCGACTGGAGCTCGTTAGCAACTGGTCCTCTTTCATCTGCTAGTGGAGCCAAATATAACACCGTTCCCAGATCTCATGTGGAGGAATTCTGACTTTGTCTTATTAATATCCATCTTTCCTAGGTGCACCGTGCCAATTTGGACACGCATGGCGGCTTGCTGGCGTCCAGCCGACCGCTAAAATCAATCTGTTAAAGTCAACAGTGAGAGCTGGATGGCGCTCACAGTAAACACTGATAAGATAAACCCCCGAGGAAAATTCCTCCATTCCACTTTGCAGGCGAGTTCCTTCAACACAGCACAGACTCACATTTCTCTGCTGCTCTGCACACTGTTAACCATGAACGTGGTGGGCGCCGACCCCTGACCTTTGTGAGGAGGAGTAACATTCACCTGAGGGTGAAACATACCTGCAGGTCCAATATTTTATGTTTGTTTGTTCACACATGGATGAATTCCGCCTCCGACATCAATGTAAAGTTTCTCAAAGTGAAGGCAGTGGACCCCAGAGGTTGCTGGGGCTGGAACGGTTCAGCCATCCCAGAGTTCCATTTGTACTGGGTCACAGTGTCTGTTTGCTTCAATCTGACTTGTGCGTTATGGAGGAGACAAACATAACTAATATAAACATTGTCGCTACTGGTTTTACTGTCATTTATGATTGCCATTGCATCTGTAATCTTCTCTGTACCTCCCCTGCAAAGGCGGAGCTAATTGTGTGTGTGTGTGTGTGTGTGTGTGTGTGTGTGTGTGTGTGTGTGCGTGCGTGTGTGTGTGTGCGTGCACGCTTGTGGATTCATTCAACCAAAAATAACTTTTGTTACATTTTTTTTTATCCATGTAGAATCAAGAAATTGTGGCTGTGTGTTCAGTGTGTGTTGAACAGTTTTTTCAGAGATCAGTATAAATAGATCAACAGATCCAGATTCTTTGCACTCATCCATCTTTACCTGGTTCCAGTAGTTCATTCCTCACCAGGTTGCCCTGGTTCCCCAATACCTGAGAAATATGTGTGAGTCTATTTGTCTCACCCGGAGGGAGGCTAGCAGCATTAAAAACTTGGCCTAAAGGTCCACCCTGGATGTATGTCACGTGCCTTGACCAGGAGTCAAACCACCAGCCTCCTATATTCAAGCATTCTGTACCGGTAGCATAAATCTGGGTGGGGAAAGTAAACACACATTGCTTGCCCCGCCCTCATCACCACCACTGTGGGGCCTGCAGATCATACTGTGTTCTAATGGGCAGCTTCCAGATGCGAATGTGATCATGACACATCTGTAAAAAAAGAAAAAAAGAAAAGAGTATCACTCTCAGTGAGTCACTCCTGAACCATTAAAAATCGAAAAGAATCTGCTGCCGACATCCTGGAAGATCCTAATGACCAAAAAAGCTCTCAGGTGAATGTTGATGGATTCTCAAAGTTCCGCCCCCTGAACGGCACTCGGCCTCTGGCAGAAATGTTTTCCACATGTGCCCCAGAGAAGTGACCAGAGTTCAGGTGTTGGTTTACTCAGGGAGGGGGCTCTCACTCAGCACCCCGGCTAAAGTCCTGAGATCATTCAGCCGAGGAGCGTCCTCTGTGTTTACTCGGCCGATACTGGGGCAGATAGGGGTGGCGGGGCAAGGAGGGGCTGAGGCAGGAGGACAGAGTCCAGCTGCTCTGACCCAGCACGCTCGCTGCTAATTCGCTCACTGTTAGCTGCTCAGTGTCAAGTTCAAGAGAAACACCAGCGGAACCCCAAAGCTTCCACTCCGTTAAAGAATAAAACAACTCTGCATGTCTTTCATTGTCTCGCGTGAGTCATTCCGTCCTAGCTTGTCATATGATGGAATTTAGCTTATGTGGTTAGTTGACTGAATTTAAGGTTAAGATGTCTAATGCCATTTAGACTGGTTTGCACCAGTTAACACGAGTTTACACTACTTTTCATTTAATCAATCTTCATTCAACCTCAAAAGTCAATTGAGAGCAAGCTCCTATCTACCCCAATATGAAATTTATAACATTGAAAATATCATGTCAATGCGAAAAACACCAGTTCACAAGAGTTTATACCTGTTTACATCAGTCAAAAGTAGCGTGAGTTAGGAATGTAATGTTGGATCTGTGAGACCGAGGGATGATCGTCACTACGGTCTAAAAAGGAATGATCACCCCTCATTGTGCCTATCACCGAGACCATGTGTCATCAAAGTCATGCCCATGACCTCCTGAAGTAGAATGACCTGCATTTATAAAAAGCAGACAATGCTCCCTGTTCAGTCTCCTACCTTGAGCACCTCAGCGACGGTCATCCTCGGTCTCACAGATCCAACAGAACATTCCTAAATCAAGATCTGTTTTGACCTTGCTCTGACCATCACTACCGTCTAAAAAAGGGATGACACATACTAAAAGGGTTGCGAGGAACCCCCACCAACATAAATTCCTCTGGGTCACGGACATGAGGGAGGCGTAACCAACTGAAGCTGAGAGAGTGAGGTCCACCCTGTAAAATCCGGTAAAAGTGCATGGCATAGACCATGAAGCCACTGCACAGATATCGGCCGCTGGCACACCACTAAGGGCCACTTAGAATGCAGCCATGCTCCTGGTAGAGTGAGCCCTCGTACCTGCAGGGGCCAGCATTCCCTGAGCCTTGTAGGCGTGGGAAATACCCGCTACCAACCAATGAGACAGCCTCTGCTTGGACAGAGGAAGTCTCAATTTTTCCACCTGTGACATATAAAAAGTTGGGAGTGTGTGCCCTCAGTGACAGTGAACTGGCCAAATAAGCCCTCAAGGCCCTTACCGGGCACAAAGTGAGCAGCCTGTCCTGTTCCACCTGGGAAGCAGAGATTGGGCAGGAAGTGATTTACCTCAGTACCTGGTTGATGGATTGCTGGTTCAGAACCTTTGGCAGGAACACTGGATTCGGCCAAGCGATACAGTGTCCCCTGCCCACCACCTCAGAAAGTTATCGTTGGTGGAGAGGGCACACAGTTCCCTAACCTGTTTTGCTGAACAGACGGCCAGTAGGTAAGCTGTCTTGACAGAGACTGCGGATCAGCATCCGAAATAGGTTTATACAGGCCCTAAGTGAGCGATGTTAAAACTGTGGGCAGATCCCAGCTCGGAGCCTGTAAGGTGCATCCTGACTCCAGTCGGCGGGCTCCCCTTAAGAATTGGCCAATCAGCAGATGCTTACCCAGGGGTCTGCTGTTGGTGCCCTGATGAAAGCCTGAAATGGCCAAAACATAGAACTTTAGGGTACCGACTGCCTTGGCTTGATCTTGGGACTGCAAGAAATGCAGCACATGTTGCACAGGGCAAATTGCTGGCTCAAGATTCATACTGGAACACCAATCCGAAAAGATTCTCCATCTGAATGCATAGCAGGCTCTAGTAGATGTAGCCCTGACATTATTGAGTTTCTCTTGTACGGTGTTACAGATGGTGTTATGGACGGTGTTACAGACGGCGCCCTGTGATGTCCCTGCACAGACCTCCTTCTCCCTCACCTGCTTCTGCTGGCCCCCTGAGCCAGCCCTGCGCCCTGATTGGCCTCCTCCACGGCCAATCCAGTCAGCCAGTGGAACCCGGGAGGATTTAAATAGTGAGCGGGGCCAGACGCTGGCAGCGACTCTGCACGGTGGTGGACATCATTGCACCAATTGAGTTCATCTCAGAAAGTAACTTAACGAGATCTGTGTGATCCTTTGGTAAAATTATGTAGTAGTTGTTTTCCTTTCATTTGCCCTGTGTGGTGTGGTCGCTCCGGTGGAGTTGTTTTCCTTTCTTGTGGTTTCCTGTTTTTATTTTGGCCCTGCGTGCCTGCGTTCCCTGTACCCTGTGGCGTTTGGGAATAAAAACTGCCCGCTAAGTGCACAAGAATCTCCTTGTGTTACGTCTCCTTACCCCTAGCCGAGCCGAGCCATAACAATGGACTCATCTACTCCCTCCGTGACGACCCTGCAAAGGCCAGACCCATAGGCGCAGGGCACCCGGGTTCGGGTGCCAGATCTGCCCGTCTGTCTGCGACAGCATATCCACTTCGCATAGCATCTGCCATGGCTGACCCTGCAGCAGCTGGAACAGGTCTGGAAACCAAGGCTTTGCGGGCCACAATCAGCAGGACCAAGTGCTTGCCCTCCCTGACCCTCCATAAGACTTGGGGTATGAGAGGGAGTGGAGGAAAAGCATACAGCAAGCCTGCTGGCCAAATTTCTGACAGGGCATCCAGGCCCAAACTGCCCCCCTGCCCCGTGAGGGAGTACCACTTGGCTCAGTGAGTCATCTCTGCTGATGCAAACAGATCCATTCGTGCAACACCATTCTGCAATCAGATCTGGTTTGTAATCGCCATTCTCCTGAGAGCAGCACCATCCTGGAAAGAATGTCAGCTGCCCTGCTCACCACACTGGGAATATGCACGGCCCTCAGTGAAAAGAGCCGCAGCCATGCCCATGTCAGCAGCTCCTCTGACACCTGCAGGCACTGCCGGGACCTCGTCCCCCCCGGTGATTCACATCATACAC
Source organism: Aulostomus chinensis (assembly GCF_037954235.1). Taxonomy (NCBI): domain Eukaryota; kingdom Metazoa; phylum Chordata; class Actinopteri; order Syngnathiformes; family Aulostomidae; genus Aulostomus; species Aulostomus chinensis. Next base: position 35,745,447 of record NC_141321.1, on the reverse strand, counting down.
TGCCGAGGTGCTGTTTGTTCTCACCAGAACGTGTTGCTGCTGCAGTACTGGAAGAATTCTCTGAAGAGCGAGATGGATGGCCTTCAACTCGAGGACGTTTATGTGCTCCAAATTCCTTTTGGGTTGCCACATACCTCTCTCTCACCGTCCCTGACAGGCTGGGGAACAGTCTGTCAGGGACACATTGGCAAGATGACCTGCCTCCTGTGTGGGAAACCCCCCAGTGGGACGCCCTGGAGCAGGGACTCCCAGTCCATCCAAGGATGAAGAGCTTGGATGCAAGCCAAAGATACACCCTAAGGGTCTGTGCTTGGACCAGTCCTCTTCACCCTGTACCTGCTTCCTCTAGGTCACATGATCAGGAAACACTCCATTAATGTTCACTGCTATGCAGACGACACACAGCTGACTTCATCAATGATCCACATGGAACAAACCAGCTGACTGAACTGGAGGCCTGTCTGAAGGACAGGAAACATGGAGGACCATCATTTCCTTTATTAAACTCTGATAAACTGAAGTTCTTGTGCTGGGCCCAAACACCTGAGGACCACCTGATCTGATGAGACAGGTACCCTGGATGGCACCACCCTGGCCCCCAGCACCACCATAAGGAACCTAGCAGTTCTCTTTGACCAGGACCCTTTAACTCCCACATTCAACAAACCTCCAGGACGTCTTCTTCCATCTACGTATCATCGCTAAGATCAGACACATCCTGGCTCAAGAAGATGCAGAATAACTAGTCCCTGCTTTTGTCACTTCCAGGCTGGATTACTGCACCTCCCTCCTACCAGGCTGGACTAATAAGTCCCTAAAGACTCTTCAGCTGGTCCAGAACACTGCTGCCGCGTGTTGACTAGAACTGGTAGCAGAGACCAGGTCTCTCCTGGACTGCTTCTCTGCATGGCTCCCTGTCAGATTCAGAACAGAATTTAAAATTCTTCTTCTACCATCAAAGTGGTAGAAAAAGTGCTCAACAATCAGGCTCCTTCATACCTGACAGAGCTCCTAGTCCCCTATGATCCAGCTAGAACCCTTCACTCCCAGGATGCAGGGTTCCTGCTGGTTCCTAGAGTTCTAACAGTAGAATGGAGCCAGAGCCTTCAGCTATCAGGCTCCCCTCCTGTGGAACCGTCTCCCAGTTCCAGTCCAGGACCCAGACCCCCTCTCTAGGTTTAAGAGCAGCCTTAAGACCTCCTTGTTGATCAGGCTTATAGTCAGGACTGCTTAGGCTGGCCCTTAGGTCTGCTGCTATAGGCTCAGACTGCTGGGTATCTCCCATGATGCACTGGGCTTCTCTCTCCTCCTCCTGTCCTCAGACGTGTTACTGACTCCTCTTCTTCTCCCCTCATCCCAGATCCTCCTCGCTTTCCTCTCTGTCCTTCTATATGTGTCATACATAAATCATACTCATACGTATTACTAACTCTTCTTCTTCTCCGGAGCCTTTGGGCTCCCCACTTCCCAGATCCCGGGTGCTGCTGGAGGAGGCTACAGACCTGAAGAGGCTCAAGCTGCCACCCGTAGCTCCACCTGCTCACGTCCCCGTCTGTCCATCCGTCTCTCCTCCTTTCTCTCTCTCTTTATCTCTGTCCCTCTCTCCTTCTGTCTCTCTGTCCTCCTCCATTCTCTGTCTTTGTCTCTGTCCTGCTCTCCTGCTCTCTTTCCCCCCAACCGGTCAAAGCAGAAGGCCGTCCCCATTGAGCCTGGATCTGCTCGATGTTCCTGCCTGTTAAAAGGAAGGTTTTCGTCGCTGCTGTTGCAGGATGTGCTTGCTGATGGAGAATTGTTGGGTGTAAATTCATTGAAGGAGTGTGGCTCTACACCTGCTCTACCTGGTGACTTGACCTGACATGCAGCCTGACTTGCCTGTCATCTCTTAGGTGGAGCTGGAAAGAATTGAACCAGCCCTGCAGGGGCGTGCCCTCAGCAAGCCAAGAGGAATCACCATCATCAACACCCGCAGCCTCTGAACTCTGTGAACTGTATCACGGCCACCAAACCAGAAGTGCGCTAGCATCTCGGACAAGCAGTCTGCTCACTGTGGAGTGAGTGACGCTGTCATACTTACTGAGTCGAGGAGGACGCCCAGGAATTCCACCTGCTGTTGAGGTAGCAGATTGCTCTTCTACCAGTTGACGGTGAAGCCCACAGCCTTGATGTGGGCCAGAACCATCCTTGTGTTGCGCACCAACTGCTTTTGAGAGGGGGCAGAGATGAGCCAGTCATGTAGATACAGCAGTATCTTCAGACCCCGAGACTGGAGGGGGGACTGCGTAGCTGACTCTAAGCGGGTAAAGATCCTCGGGGCCAGTGAAATGCCGAAGGGGAGGACTTGGAAATGGAACACCCTGCCTTAGAAGGCAAAACGCTGGAAGGGCCTGTGTTCTGTGTGCAGATTGGTATGTGAAAAAACTCCAGGGATGTGAACCACTCCCCCTGCTGGATGGAACGAATCACAACCCCTCTGTGGACCATTTGTAAGAGCAGCACCTTTAGGTAGTGGTTCAAGGGCCTGAGGTCTAGAACAGGCCAGTGACTGCCATTTCTTTTTGGTATGATAAAGTATTTTGAATAAAACCCAACGAGCCTCGAGCTGGATAGTACCACCGAGATAGCCCCTTTCTGGAGTAGCTCGCGAAATTTGTCGGCAAGCACAGACATTAAAAATGGGTCTTGCACTGATGTTACCCTAACCCTGAAAATGTAGGGGGTTACAGTCGAAACTGTAGTTGTTAACCATGAGCTACCATAGCCACGACACAAGGGTCTGGCACAATCCCCTCCCAGGAGGTCCCTGACAGCTGGGAGGGGCAATCGAAGGACCCCAGGCCTCTATGCAGAGCCACTGCCGCAGCCAGCACACCTGCCTGGGCCCTGCTGTGGCCCTTTCCTCTCCCTGGTTCGGGGATTTGGTCCCGCTCTCTGCTCAAGCGCACTGTTCTGGCATCCTGATCCTCCAGGCTCAGCGTCCTCCTTAGAGCCAACAGGGTGATGGCCAAGGCATTACTCAAATGGGCTGCACGTATTGATGCGTTAAAGGAGCATGTGACCAGTTGGTCTGTTTTGGCACACCCCTTCTGTGGGCAACGCATATTGGTGGATACCTGGGTGGGACCCAGGAATGTCCAAGCGGCAATCAATGGCTTAACTGGTGGCATATCCCCCAGCCCTAACTCAGCAGGGTAAGCAGCCATTGCAAGCTGGTAGCAACCTGCATTAAACTGGGGGCATTGCAACGACTTACCCCATGATTACCTGAGCATCTTAGCATAGTCCTCAGCCACAGGTATGGAAGGTGGTGGGCTTGCACAAGACATGCCCTCCCAGACCCCTCCATAAGAAGCTGGGTCGGTGTGGTGGACTGACGCCCCAGTGCTCTGGTGGCGCTATACATCCGTGACATCAGGGAGCTGACAGAGTCCTCAACTGACCTCATGGAGCTTTCAGCCAGCTCCGCTGTGTCAGAACATTGCTCATCCTGAGTCTGTCCCTGCCTATTGTGTCCCCCACCACAGTGTGGGAAGCATAAAGGGATAACACATCCACCTTGCCCCGGTCGTTCTCCACACCCTCACTTCCAGGCCTGAGTGAGAAGGAAACTCCCCTGGCCCTGGCTGGGAGACAGGGAAGGAGAGGTCATACCCTAGTGACCCCCCAGCCCTGTCCAACCTCATTGACAGATTGTGTGTCCCAAATCGCATACTTCTATACTACACACTTAAATTTTTGAGTATACTCAAATCAAATCGAAAAATGTATGGATAGCATGTGAAAATTGAGTATGTAAAAGTACCCGAATGCTGTACTCAAATCGGTCAAGATTTTGAGTATGCGACTGTGAACGCTTGCCGCACTCATTTCATCGATAAAAATGGCGGCGGACAGCAGTGGTGAGAGTCGGTCCACACTGACTTGTACAGAGTCGTCTTTACATTAAATAACAGGGACAAGTTTGAAATTCTGTGTGGACACGGGTTTGAAAAAATAAAATGACTTGTCACCAAAATGTTTTGCTAAATAGATCCCACATATAAACTTCACATCCTGTTGACCTTCAGCCAATAGAAGGAGGACATCACGTTGTCGGTGCCGATTGTGGCGTAACAACGTGCGATGACCGTTCATTTTGCTGTTTTACTGCTTCAAAAATCGACAAGCACAGGCAACAAGTGGTGGTAATTAGCTGATGCTGATGCGGTGCTAGCCGGTCACAAATAGGCGTAGAAGAAGAAGACATTGTGTCATCATTTCTGGTGAGTGTGCCGCGCGGCAGTATGTGACTTGGGAGCACTGCATGATTGAGTACATAGTATGCTCAGTATACTCAATTTGAAATTTAAAGCATGCAGTATGGAAGTATGTAATTTGGGACACACTTACTGTAGGCCTGAAAGGCTGCAAGGATCTGGACTGACTCCACACTACCCCCTTGGTTGCCTTCGCTGTTGAAGGGCAGTTGATGGGCCTGGACACCTCATCTTGGGCAGGCCCGTTAGGGGACATGAGTGCTGTTCACATGAACGCTTCTGCTCAGCTTACGGCCTTACCAGCTGGAGGGGCACCGGTGGTCTGGGAAGCGTCACACCTCCCACCTGGCTCCTGCGCCTGCACAGCTGGCTGGCCCGGCAGAGGCGGTCCTCCCTGGAGAGAGCACAGGCTGCACTGCAGGCGTTGTCCATGTCCTCCAGGGTGTGGGCAGCTCCAAGGCACCTGGGGCATTCCCTGTGCCCATCCCTGGAACCCATTGAGGACCTGCAGATCCTGCTGTAGTGAGAAGCCATTGAAGCAGTACAGAAACTACTTGAAGCAGTGCGCTGAGGTGTCATGGTTGCCATGTCCGAACACACTTATTAGCGCACACCAGCTGTAGACAGCTGGTATAGGGTACACCAAGGACTACGGGGTTGGCCTGCACTGATTTGCAAACCTACTTAGCAGGCGCACACTTGCCCCACCAGCTGCAACAGGGGTAAGGGGCGTGGCAGAGTGGCAGCACTGTCATCACCTGCACCAGCACGCAGCTGCACCCAGTGACAAAACCGTGTAAAAGCACAGCACACAGTATTATGATAGCCCGCACCAGTGCAGGAATGCACCCAGCGGGAGCACACTAGCCCCACCAGCTGCAAACAGGGGTATAGGGCGTGGCACGGATGCACGGATGCACCTAGCAGGCACACATCAGCGAACAACACGACAATACAAAATACAATAAACGATCTTGGTGATAGCGCTAGGTGGTCTGCAACAGCACGCAAACGCACCCCCAAAGCCCACAGAATTTCTGGCTAAACAAAACAGAAAAAATACACACAACTTAAAATATTATGCTGGCCCACCTCAGTGCAAGCACGCACTAAATAGGTTTCACACTACAGCAAACAGCAGTGTAAGCACACAGCGGTAAGGCAACTCAAACTATCCGGAAATCTAGTGCATGCAAAATCAACACCAGAGAACAAGCTAACTTAGCCTAGGGTTAGGTTAAGTATGTTGCTCAAATTGTACAAACCACAATATTCCTCGGGGACACAAGGTGCCCTTACCATGCAGGTAGTGAATTAGTGGAATGCGAGAAGAAAAAAATCAGGGTTTCTTACCTGAGTTTCGTAGGTCTCATACTTACGGTCTAAATAAGAAGCAGTCAAGGTGACAGACTGAATCGGGAGCAGTCTCTGAATTTAATAAACACAGGTCATTCTGCTTCCGGAGGTCATGGGCATGACTTTGTTGACATATGGTCTCAGTGATAGGCAGAACGAGAGTGATTATTACCTTTTAGACAGTGGTGACTGTCAGAGTGAGGTTAAAACAGATCTTACATTATTTTAGACCAGTTCACAGTAGTGTACACAAATTTTACATGACTCTTTACCTGTTTTGAAACTAGTTTACTGGTCTGCACCAGTTTAAACTAGTTACATGAAGTTGCTGAGCTTACACTAGTCTACAATAGTTTACATAAATTACACCAATTCATATAATTCTACACCACTTAGTACATGTTTACACCAGTTTACAACTGTTTGTGCCAGTTTACACTTGTTTAAACCTGGTTACCCTTGTTTTCACTAGTTTACCATTATTTACACCAGTTTGGACTAGTTTAAACCTGTTCACACGATCTATCCATCCATCATCCATCCATTTTCTTCCGCTTATCCTGTTAAGGGTCGCGGGGGGACGAAGTTAATCCAGACTCTACATTGACCGTAGGCGTGGCTGGGAGAGCCAATGGTTATCTGTCTCTATGTGTTGGCCCTGCCATGGACTGGTGACCTGTCCAGGGGGAAGGCTGCTGGGATAGGCTCCACCCCCACCACCCTCAACAGGAGAAGAGGGGGAACATGGAGGGATGGATGGATGGAGGGATGAATGGATGGATGGATGATGGATGAGTGGATGATGACGATGATTAGGATGTGTCTTGGTTGACTGATTGTTTCAACAAATGTAATGAACAAGTTTCATCTGAAGAGTTAAAACTATTGAAATAAACGGAGACTAATAAACTATTGACTTCAACACACACACACACACACACACACACACACACACATACACACACACATGCCCTTGGGACCACAAGGAAACACTGTAAAACAGTTTTTGGGTGAAGTCCAGAGTGGGCTTGGCATAGCAGTATTGTGATAATTCACCCTGAGCTCTGACTTACAGGCTCGTCTCTCATGTTTTCACTTTGTCTTAAAGCTCAAAAGCTAGTTTAACTCTTTCTTCTGCATCCTGCTCTGTCTCAGATGCATCAAGAGTTAAATGGTAACCCTAACTTCCTGGATGAGAGTTAGCGTGCCGGCCGCTGGCTGTGATTGATGGCATTGTTTAAAGCCTGGGAGGCTTTGGAACGCTTTGCTATTGTTTCAGCTCTTGGCGAGGAGGCTTCTTAGAAAAACAATCGGCGAAGAGGAGGAGGGCGGACGAGTGAAGAAGGAATTAGAAAACAAAACAAGAGTTGTCTTCACACTTCAGAAGTGTGTGATGGTGAAGCTGATAGCTGCCCACTGGGATTTCTCCACATGCGATGAAGCTGCAACACCATCCAAAAACACCGCCCCCTCTCCTCGCACTGCCACTGCCAACCAAACCACAGTAATCCGTGCCCACCCCACTCGGCCGACCCCCGGGAAGAGCCCAGCGAGGGGACAGAGCAGGGAAAATAAAACACGCACCAGAAATGTACCAACACACAAACATGGCGTGTGTCCAGGCCACCGCTCCGTTCCTCTATTATTCTTACAAGATGTTCGGGGCTCCGCTCGGCCCGACGCTAACCACAGAATCTCTGATACTCCATCCCCCCACCTCCACCCCCTGCTGCGAAGCCACTGGGAATGTTTAGTGAAAACACTGCGCCGCAGGGCTCGGCCGGTGGTCCGCTACATAAAGTATGGTGAGCGTGGCCCCTGGAGGCCTCATCAGCTCTGACCGGCGCAACATCACCAAGAAGGAAGAGGCGTGTTGTTCCAGCTCGCCTCGTCTGTCTGATGGATGGCGAACATTTTCCCTCCCTGAATCTTAGAGACGTAGAGGGGAGGAACGTACCAATCCAAATTTTGATGTGAATTTGAGGGTTTTTAATGGACGATAATGTTCAACAGCTAAGAGGTCAGCTGACCTCCTCTGTCCAGTGGTGAGGGTCATGGTGCAACATCAGAGACCGTGTTCAATAGAGACAAAACGTGGTGACAGAAGAGTTGAGCAGCTGGAAAATGATGACAATCATGACATCGTTCACCTAACAGTTGCAGGTTGTGCTTGATTCAAGCATGTCATGTGACCTGGCTCACCTTTGTAGCAGGTGTAAACAGGTGGCGTTCCAAGGTGCTGATGTCATCAACAGTAAACACTGGTGTCTGCATTGTGAAGAGATATGATACCAGACTGAAAGTAGAGATGGTGTGTGTGTGTGTGTATGAGTGTGTGTGTGTGTGTGTGTGTGTGTTAGTGCATGTGTGTGTGTGTGTGTGTGTGTGTGTGTGTGCGTGTGTGTGTGTTTGCTGTAATCGCAGACTGTTGAATTATTGGTGGATTAAGGTCCCGCCTTCCATCTGGATTGGCTGGGCGTGGAGGGGCTTAAGTGTGTTTAGGCTCATTAGCTCTGATTCCTCTGGAGTGATGTGTCACACATACTGTTGCTAGGGAACAGAATAACTTCAACATTCAGAATCAATAGAAATTTTTTTGTCACATATTCACAGCTTGTTTGTTGGATATTTTGTTATAGTTTAGTAGTACAAGTAAACAAACCTGCTGCTCAGACAGTGTTTCACTCAGCACGCAGACAAAATGTTGTATAAGATAATGTAGATCAAAATTGTGTCACTGTTTTATGCTTTTGAAAGTAATTTTGGCACATTGTGTTCTATTATTGATTGTTGTTGTGCTACCTCACCTTATCTCTTCTCAATGTTGACATTCCCTGTCCTCAGAGGAGGAATCATACTAACCCTGATGGAGCAGAGAGCAGGTGGGAGCGCCGCGGGAGAAAAGAGACCGCAGCTGCAGTGGAGAGCGGTGGAGAATACCTGCGCAAAAAAAGGTCATTGAGACACTTTAGGTATCTACTTATTGCCACCCCTATGTGAGTGATGGTCTCACCCTGGCCACCCCAATGAAAAATGTCTTGCTCTGCCTGTGCTGCCCGGGTTCAGATCTGGGGGAAATGCCCCAGCAAACAAGGAAATCCAAAAGGGGGCACTTTCCAGTGCAGAGCCTCAGGCTGACACCTCCTACCACTAGTAGTACTGGTACTAGTAGTACTACCACTAGTAGTACTGGTACTAGTACTACAACAACTTGTAGTACTGGTATTGGTACAAGTACACCTCCCAGATCCCTGACTGATGCTGCTGGAGGAGGAGGCTGCAGACCTGCAGAGCCTCAGGCTGACACCTCCTACCACTAGTAGTACTGGTACTAGTAGTGGTACCACTCCTAGTACTGGTACCTGTGGTACTGTGGTACTGCTGGTACTACAGCTAGAAGAACTATTACTAGTAGTACTAGCACGAGCAATGCTAGTACTGGTAGTACTTGCAGCAACATCAGCATGCTGTAGGTATTAGTATCAGTACTAGTGCTTCAGTGTTCTGGTACTTCAGTAGCTGGTAGTTGTTATTATTGGTAACTAGTTTAATATTATTGTTATTTTTGTTGTTGTGAGTCTTAACTGTCATCCTCTCTCCCTGTTCTCCCTCTCTGTCTCCCTCCAGCAGGTCAAAGCAGACGTCCGTCCCCACTGATCCTGGATCTGCTCCACCTTCCTGCTGGTAAAGGAAGGTTTTGGTGGCTGCTGTTGCAGGATGTGCTACACCCAGGTTCAACACCTGCTCTACTAGGAGGGAGGTTCTACACCTGCTCTACTAGGAGGGAGGTTCAACACCTGCTCTACTAGGAGGGAGGTTCAACACCTGCTCTACTAGGAGGGAGGTTCTACACCTGCTCTACTAGGAGGGAGGTTCTAGACCTGCTCTACTAGGAGGGAGGTTCTACACCTGCTCTACCTGGAGGGAGGTTCTACACCTGCTCTACTAGGAGGGAGGTTCTACACCTGCTCTACCTGGAGGGAGGTTCTACACCTGCTCTACTAGGAGGGAGGTTCTACTCCTGCTCTACTAGGAGGGAGGTTCTACACCTGCTCTACTAGGAGGGAGGTTCTACACCTGCTCTACCTGGAGGGAGGTTCTACACCTGCTCTACTAGGAGGGAGGTTCTACTCCTGCTCTACTAGGAGGGAGGTTCTACACCTGCTCTACTAGGAGGGAGGTTCTACACCTGCTCTACTAGGAGGGAGGTTCTAGACCTGCTCTACTAGGAGGGAGGTTCTACACCTGCTCTACCTGGAGGGAGGTTCTACACCTGCTCTACTAGGAGGGAGGTTCTACTCCTGCTCTACTAGGAGGGAGTTTCTACACCTGCTCTACTAGGAGGGAGGTTCTACTCCTGCTCTACTAGGAGGGAGGTTCTACACCTGCTCTACTAGGAGGGAGGTTCTAGACCTGCTCTACTAGGAGGGAGGTTCTACTCCTGCTCTACTAGGAGGGATGTTCTCCACCTGCTCTACCAGGAGGGAGGTTCTACACCTGCTCTACTAGGAGGGAGGTTCTACTCCTGCTCTACTAGGAGGGAGGTTCTACACCTGCTCTACTAGGAGGGATGTTCTCCACCTGCTCTACCAGGAGGGAGGTTCTACACCTGCTCTACTAGGAGGGAGGTTCTACTCCTGCTCTACTAGGAGGGAGTTTCTACACCTGCTCTACTAGGAGGGAGGTTGTAGACCTGCTCTACTAGGAGGGAGGTTCTACACCTGCTCTACTAGGAGGGAGGTTCTAGACCTGCTCTACTAGGAGGGAGGTTCTACACCTGCTCTACTAGGAGGGAGGTTCTACTCCTGCTCTACTAGGAGGGAGGTTCTACTCCTGCTCTACTAGGAGGGAGGTTCTACACCTGCTCTACTAGGAGGGATGTTCTCCACCTGCTCTACCAGGAGGGAGGTTCTACACCTGCTCTACTAGGAGGGAGGTTCTACACCTGCTCTACTAGGAGGGAGTTTCTACACCTGCTCTACTAGGAGGGATGTTCTCCACCTGCTCTACCAGGAGGGATGTTCTCCACCTGCTCTACCAGGAGGGAGGTTCTACTCCTGCTCTGCTAGGAGGAAGGCAGCAGAGATGATACAGATAAAACTGACTTTACTAGCACTGTTCTCCTCCATGTTCTCCAGACTCCCCTGGAGTCTCTGAGGGCTTTTGTCTCCCTCCTAAGGAAATACAGGACGTAAAGCTCTGCATGAACAAATGGACCAGGACTCATCAGGACTCATCATTCTGGATTAGTCCCAGACAGATAATGAGGGGAGTTGGTGGATCAGCAGTTACCCTCCACTCTGGCACTCTGGCACCTCACCGCCACACTTTAGCTAACACACACACACACACACACACACACACACACACACACACACACACACACACACTCCTCTCATGACTCTCAATGACAGGAGCTGGAGGTGGTACACACACGTCTCCACTTGGATGTCATTTTCTAAGTATTACCTGAGGTGGGAGGGGCTTTTGGTCGTGGATGTAAACCCACCGCACCATGTTTACATTCCTGGCACAGATAATCACTGTCTTACTCACACACACACACACACACACACACACACACACACACACACACACACACACACACACAGTAATAGCACTTATTAACACAGTTCATGCGTCTTCTTGTGTTTAGTGGTTTCTCTCTTTCTAATTTACCCCCCCCACACACACACATTCCTGATCGTCCTCCCAAGGAGGCTCGTTATTCCTCCTGCGTCGCTTCACAAACATTTCAGAATGAAACTTCAACGTCAGAATCTTCAAATAAAGTCCTGCGGGTTCAAACAATGCTTGTGGTTTGAATTGATGGAAACACCCCGAATGCAATGCATCATCTCACCAGATGAAAGGCAGCACATAAATCACATGATTAACATGAAATTAACAAAATGGCTGAACACACAAACATCAACAGCAAACATCAACATGAACTCTTCTCCCTTCCAGCCCAGTCAAGTGGACCAGTTTAGTTTTAGTTTCCTTGATGAGAAGCCCGCTGACCTCAGACAACAATCTCAAACTAAAATTCCAGGTCAAAGGTGAGGCAGGAAGTGAGATCATGGCTGACAACACAGACGTGAAATGGAGTGAACCAGATGTTGCTCCTCTGGGATGTGTCTATTTCCTGCATCAGGATGAATGAATGACCTGTGGTTGAATGAATGTGGGTGTGTCTTGGGTCCCGGACAAGGTGAGACAATGATGTCCAGCCGGGTCTCATGATGAGTCCTGGACCTGCTCCAGCTGCTGTCAGTGGGGGCGGGGCTGCCTGAATCCACATTGGTCAAGTAAGAAACTTTTACATTTTACGTGCAATCAGGTTTTATACTGAAGAGGACGAGGCCTCCACTTGGAGAGTTTTCCTGTGTTTCGATTCATGCAGTGAAATATTCGTTCAGGTTGAATTGGGTTTCCAGCTCTTCAGTTCTCAGGTCCAGAAGAATTAAAACCAGCTGAATCAGAACCAGAACTGAGGATCAGATGAACGCACATGAACCCCCCCCCCCCCCCCCCATCCTCCCTGGGCCCCCTTGTCCTTCGCAGCTCTGATGCAGCATCAGGTGGCCCTCTGGTCTCCAGATCCGTCTCGGCGGTCTGTCATCAGCGTTTTGTTTCCTGAGAGCAGGAAGAAGCAAAGATGCTGAAAATAGTTTCTCAGTAAAAATAGTGGAGCTGGTTTGTATTCGGAGGCTCGGCTGAAACCAGAGCCACTGTTTGAGTTGGAGCAGAATGTGGGACGGCTGTCTCCCGCCCTGGACGCCATCCTCGGGCGCCCACATGAGTGTGTCTACCTGCACTATCTGTCTTTATGAGGACCAGCTGGAGAGGAGGACATTCAGACAGAGACACTGTCTGGATTTAGAAGCTCAAACTATTGTTTTGTTTTTATTTTTTTATTTTTTATTTTTAGATTACAGACATGGGAACAAAAATGGCGTCCTTGGAACTCACTTCTACAAGAGCATCCTGTTTTACCCAAGATGCACCAGGGTTTCGTTTGCTTAGAGTCATTCTCAGCCCAAAAACAGGATGGCTGACTGGGACCCTCGCCATCTTGAGTGTGTGTGTGGGGGGGTGATGACAACTTGTCATTGGTGAAATTAAAGATCGAAGTTTTCAAAAAATCCTCTTCTAGAATGGAGGCTGGATGAGGGGGCAGAGTCGAGTGTTGACACAGTAGAGGAACAGAATCGTACCTTCACCAAGTTACTCCCTCATTACCAAGTTACTCCCTCATTACCAAGTTACTCCCTCAGTACCAAGTTACTCCCTCATTATCAAGTTACTCCCTCATTACCAAGTTACTCCCTCAGTACCAAGTTACTCCCTCATTATCAAGTTACTCCCTCATTACCAAGTTACTCCCTCATTACCAAGTTACTCCCTCAGTACCAAGTTACTCCCTCAGTACCAAGTTACTCCCTCATTACCAAGTTACTCCCTCATTGTTATCAAGTTACGCCCTCATTATTACCAAGTTACTCCTTCATTACCAAGTTACTCCCTCATTACCAAGTTACTCCCTCAGTACCAAGTTACTCCCTCATTATCAAGTTACTCCCTCATTACCAAGTTACTCCCTCATTACCAAGTTACTCCCTCAGTACCAAGTTACTCCCTCATTACCAAGTTACTCCTTCATTACCAAGTTACTCCCTCATTACCAAGTTACTCCCTCAGTACCAAGTTACTCCCTCATTATCAAGTTACTCCCTCATTACCAAGTTACTCCCTCATTATCAAGTTACTCCCTCAGTTCCAAGTTACTCCCTAAGTACCATATTACTCCCTCAGTACCAAGTTACTCCATCATGACAAAGTTACTCCCTCATTACCAAGTTACTCCCTCAGTACCAAGTTACTCCCTCATTATCAAGTTACTCCCTCATTACCAAGTTACTCCCTCATTACCAAGTTACTCCCTCATTGTTATCAAGTTACGCCCTCATTATTACCAAGTTACTCCTTCATTACCAAGTTACTCCCTCATTACCAAGTTACTCCCTCATAATCAAGTTACTCCCTCATTACCAAGTTACTCCCTCATTACCAAGTTACTCCCTCATTATCAAGTTACTCCCTCAGTACCAAGTTACTCCCTAAGTACCATATTACTCCCTCAGTACCAAGTTACTCCATCATGACAAAGTTACTCCCTCATTACCAAGTTACTCCCTCAGTACCAAGTTACTCCCTCATTATCAAGTTACTCCCTCATTACCAAGTTACTCCCTCAGTACCAAGTTACTCCCTCATTACCAAGTTACTCCCTCATTATCAAGTTACTCCCTCAGTACCAAGTTACTCCCTAAGTACCATATTACTCCCTCAGTACCAAGTTACTCCATCATGACAAAGTTACTCCCTCATTACCAAGTTACTCCCTCAGTACCAAGTTACTCCCTCATTATCAAGTTACTCCCTCATTACCAAGTTACTCCCTCAGTACCAAGTTACTCCCTCATTACCAAGTTACTCCCTCATTATCAAGTTACTCCCTCAGTACCAAGTTACTCCCTAAGTACCATATTACTCCCTCAGTACCAAGTTACTCCATCATGACAAAGTTACTCCCTCATTACCAAGTTACTCCCTCAGTACCAAGTTACTCCCTCATTATCAAGTTACTCCCTCATTACCAAGTTACTCCCTCATTGTTATCAAGTTACTCCCTCATTATCAAGTTACTCCCTCATTACCAAGTTACTCCCTCATTGTTATCAAGTTACGCCCTCATTATTACCAAGTTACTCCCTCATTATCAAGTTACTCCCTCATTATCAAGTTACTCCTCATTATCAAGTTTAAGGAAGTTGAATGTTTCGGAAAGTCACGGTTTGACACCAAAGTCGTCATTAACCCATGAAACCACTAGAAATTGACCAGCTAACCCTTCCATCATCAACCATCCCAAACAGAACCATCCCACTGCCTCAGACTGGAACCATTCTAGGAAACTTAACGTCCGGGTCGTGACATCATCACAACCATATTGTCTAGGTCATGCCATCTTCAACACAGATTTGATTGATTCCATTGCCATAAACAGATGAAATCAATCCTACAATAACAACATGATGATTATGATTTCAACAAAGTATGAATTCATCTTTCTTATCACGTTTGTCGCCATGACAACAAGCTAACAACTTTCAAAATGCTGGTTTTCTGAATAGAATTTTGTTCAGATCGACTACAGTCAGTCAGACGTGGTGTCGCAGGATCGGTGGCAAATTCATGTCTGCTTGTGTGCTTTTTTTGTTGGCCAGAATCCAGCAGTAGATAATTGTGTGTGTATGTGTGTGTGTGTGTGTGTGTGTGTGTGTGTGTGTGTGTTGTTAAAGTGTAAATATACCACGGTGTATTTTTATATAACAAATGTATCAGACAGTCAACAAACCCTGGAATGTTGATGTGTGTGTGTGTGTGTGTGCGCGCGTGTGTGTATGTTTAACAGCAGGCTCAGATATTGCGTGATATCTGTGTGTTGTTGCAAGGAGGGAGGGAGAGCTGATGTGATGAAAAGAGATGAGTGCAAAGAAAACAATGAAGAAACAAGAGGAGATGAAGCGTGGTCACAGGTTGAGATGGAGGGACGGCGAGACTGATTTACTTCACGCTGATGATAAAGACATCCATACATTAAGCCACGCCTCTTCTCATGGAATGTTGAACTGTTAAGGATGGTTTACTTGTCTGGCTGGCCTGCCGTTTGGTGGGAATGTCCTCATGCGACACAACCGTACTCAAGAAGAAGAATTCCATTTCAGTCATGAAGCTCAATATGAGAATGGAGAAATGGGACAACGCTCCTCCCTTCAGGCCAGACAGGAAGTGATGCCATATGTAGAGAAAAGACAAAGACAGCAAAATCACAGAGGACAATTTAGAGGATTGGGCGTCTTCACTGTTAAACGGTAGAATTCATGTCCGTCCTATTGTGTTCCAGTTGAGATGGCTCTGCCTAAACATGATGGACTACAACCATGACCATCAGTGACCTCAGCCTGCCAAATGTTGCTCACCACTGTGTTTCTGCTGACTTGCAAACAGCCGTCCAGCTCCCATCATGCTGTGTGTGTGCAGGGACAGATGGTTAAAACCAGAAGTGAAAGCGTGCAGATGTTTCCATGTTTCATTGTCAGCACTTTTGCTCAGACATGAATGTGATCTCGTCACACCAGGCTTGAGTCACTGAGGTGTATTAGTCCCAACATGGAGGTTCAGACATGTGACAGGTGACAATCATAAAGGGCCTTCTTGTGGACCAACAGGAAGTCAAGTCAAGTCAACCCAGAGACCAGTCCCTCATCTGGTACCAGCAGGAAGTCACTGGTACCTTTGACTAGTTCTGTTTCTGCGCAAGGATGAACCTGGAACCTGACTGAATCCTCCAATCAGCTGTTGCTGTGGAGAAGTCTCAGAGCTGTTTAGCAACTGGGGTCTTTCTGGGTGAGTCTCCATGTTCTCCCTGTTCCTGCTGGGTTCTCTGTGGTACTCCAGCTTCCTCCACAGTCCAAAGACATCAAGAGGGACCAGGTTAATCCAGACTCTAAATTGACCGTAGGCGTGGCTGGGAGAGCCAATGGTTGTCTGTCTCTATGTGTTGGCCCTGCCATGGACTGGTGACCTGTCCAGGGGGAAGGCTGCTGGGAGAGGCTCCACCCCCACCACCCTGAACAGGAGAAGAGGGGGAACATGGAGGGATGGAGGGAGGGATGGATGGGTTTAATTACCGCTACTTTAAAGGACTGTGGGACCTTTCATTTATCTAAATGATGGCCCATTTTTTATTCTGAGCATCAGGATGAAGTCACGAAGTAGTCTCCATGGAGACGAATCCATGTTCCATCCTGTATCTCAGCTGGTTGGACCTTTTACAAATTCCAGACTCTGTGTTGAAGTTTGAGCAGCAGGTTGGCGTATCAGCGGTTTTAGAAGCTTCCTACACACTGAGAAGACGTCCGCAGGAATGTTCCCATGCAACTGTCCAATGGTACCCAGACTTTCTGGCAATGACTCCAGAATGACACAGTTAATGTTTGGAAAACAATTCATTGACATTCCTGTAGGTTGACTAAGACTGAAAACCTCATGAGAATGTTCACGAAAGCGACACCCCAGAACGTTGGAGCCATGTTGTTGCTCAAGTCAGCTGATGCCAGAAAGACATTGGACAAATGCTACATTCATTTCAGAAGTAGCATCTGGGTGGAAGGGGTTGTCACGCCATGTAGCGTGGTGTGTGTGTGTGTGTGTGTGTGTGTGTGTGTGTGTGTGTGTGTGTGTGTGTGTGTGTGTGTGTGTGTGTGTAAGTGGTCAGACCGGAGATGGCATAGCTCAGAGGTAGCGTGTCTGTCTAGCCACCAACGGGTTGCTGGTTTGATCCCCACTTCCCCCGGTGACCATGTCCAAATGTCTTTGAGCAAGATACTGAACCCCTGACTCAGGAGCACTCAAAAGCAAATCTCAAAGGTCCATGCAATGAAGTCTTCAGGCCACATGAGATAAAACTGTAATATTCCTAACAAAATGCCCTTTTCATTCAAAACAACGACAAAAATATGAACTAAAATAGTGAACCACATGGAAGAAGGGCAAGTAGATTTCTGTCCTGTGGTGGATCCTCTCAGGGTTTCCACACGAGCGTCGATGCTACAATCCAACCAAACGTCCCTTTAGTGTAACAAACTGATTAAATCTTTAAAAAGTGCTCCAAAAACCAAAGTGAAATTTCAAAAATGATGCTGCCAGTGGTGAACTCTGAGTGACCCTGTAGCAGGTCGTCTGTGTATCATTGCCGCCGAGACAAGTCCTGGCCAGGATAGTGTGTCCCGGGGGCGAGTGTGAGTGAAGTGCTTGTTTATTACCGGTGTACCTGTCTGTGTGTGCTGGGGCCATGAGGGCAGAGGGAATATAAAGATGGCGTTTGGGGTTCCAAAAAAACGCTCCGGCCAGACCGGCCATTCAGGAAACCTTCTGAACCTCCCGATGGCCACCGGGCCGTGACGTGCTGACCCAACCACAACACACAGGGAAGGAACAACAGTTCAGGCCACAAATACATGGCCAGTGGGCCGTTTGTTGCCTGGGGGCCGCCTATTGAAGATTGCTGCCGTAAGTGGCGACCCGTCCAGGATGAACACCACATCTCACCCAATATCAGCTGGGATTGGCTCCAGCCCCCCCAAAAACTGGATGATGGCTGATGAACCAATCAGCTCACAGGATTTTGGACTCCCTCTTCCTCTCTCTCTGTCGGAATCTGGAAGACAGGAAGCAGGTTGAAAATGTGGAGGACAATTGACCAGTGTTCTTTGTCCATCTGGCATTTCCTCTATCATTCGATCAACTCATCAATCAGTTGGTGTTGATGAGGGATCAAATGTCAGTGCTCATATCTCCTGTTCTGCTGGTCACAATTACGATGTTTAACTAATTTATTGTATAATTTTTTTAATCTTACATAAGAAACATAAGAAAGGAAACAACCAGAAATCCATTTCATGACTCAGATTGTTGTCATACATTTCCTGTGTTCAGTCATCAGAAGCTTTTCATGAACTTTTAAATCACTGAAATTAAAACTTTCTTCACTTTGTTGAGGACCACTGGCGAACCTCTGGGGGTCCTCAGACCTGAGTTTGAGTCGAGCCCTGGGAAAGATGGCGTCACAGAGAAACAGCATGTCACTGGTTATCTGATCATTTCACACAGCATCAAAAACATTTTTTTCTTTACAACTTCCTGGAGTCTAAAACAAGCCAGAGGAACCACAGCGACCCGCCGGCTCCTCCACGCCGCGCTCTTCTGACATAAATACACTGAACTGCTTTAAATACCCAGCAGGCTTTCAGAGTAAACACTGAGACTGTAGCACGCACACAAACATACACTTACAAACACACACACACACACACACACACACACGCACGCACACACATGATTGTTTTTAAGGAAGAAAACATGAAGTCTAACTGACTCTATATTAGACGTTTTCAACTGTCGGGATTCGGACAAAGACTCTTGGATGTGGCCAACTGTGACGCTGCAGCGACTGGCTGCAATGGTGAAAGACGCTGAGCATCATCAGCATTGTTTCCTGACCAAGAGTCACATGAAACATGTATGTTCTACAGCCAGGTTCAAGAAAACATGTGGCCTCACCTTGTTTGTCAGATTCAGTAAAAGATGAATGAAGTGTCACCAAACAGAATGATGAGTGAAAGATACGTCCCAAGGTTCAAGGTGAAGGCTCAGTTCTACGTCAGATCCACCAGTAAACACCAGACCGGTGGATGGTGGAGGTTCAGTTCGACATCGGATCCACCAGTAAACACCAGACCGGTGGATGGTGGAGGTTCAGTTCTACATCAGATCCACCAGTGAACACCAGACCAGAGGATGGTGGAAGTTCAGTTCTACATCAGATCCACCAGTAAACACCAGACCAAAGGATGGTGGAGGTTCAGTTCTACATCAGATCCACCAGTAAACACCAGACCGGAGGATGGTGGAGGTTCAGTTCTACATCAGATCCACCAGTAAACACCAGACCGGAGGATGGTGGAGGTTCAGTTCAACATCAGATCCACCAGTAAACACCAGACTGGTGGATGTTGGAGGTTCAGTTCTACATCAGATCCACCAGTAAACACCAGACTGGTGGATGTTGGAGGTTCAGCTCTACATCAGATCCACCAGTAAACACCAGACCGGTGGATGGTGGAGGTTCAGTTCTACATCAGATCCACCAGTAAACACCAGACCGGTGGGTGGTGGAGGTTCAGTTCTACATCAGATCCACCAGTAAACACCAGACTGGTGGATGTTGGAGTGGTGGAGAGTCTTAAAAACCTGGGTTGCTAACAAGAATCTAAAGGAGCCTACAGAGGTTGTGGACCTTCCTGTTGGACTTCAAAACTACCTCATCCCTGACATGATCACTTAGTAGAATGCGAGCCAGAGCCTTCAGCAATCAGGCTCCTTCATCCCTGACAGAGCTCCTAGTCCCCTATGATCCAGCTAGAACCCTTCACTCCCAGGATGCAGGGTTCCTGCTGGTTCCTAGAGTTCTAACAGTAGAATGGAGCCAGAGCCTTCAGCTATCAGGCTCCCCTCCTGTGGAACCGTCTCCCAGTTTCAGTCCACGACCCAGACCCCCTCTCTAGGTTTAAGAGCAGACTTAAGACCTCCTTGTTGATCAGGCTTATAGTCAGGACTGCTTAGGCTGGCCCTTAGATCTGCTGCTCTAGGCTCAGACTGCTGGGATCTCCCATGATGCACTGGGCTTCTCTCTCCTCCTCCTGTCCTCAGACGTGTTACTGACTCCTCTTCTTCTCCCCTCATCCCAGATCCTGGTGCTGCTGGAGGAGGCTCCAGACCTGAAGAGGCTCCAGCTGCCACCCGTAGCTCCACCTGCTCACGTCCCCGTCTGTCCATCAGTCTCTCCTCCTGTCTCTCTCTCTTTATCTCTGTCCCTCTTTCTCCTTCTGTCTCTCTGTCTTCCTCCATTCTCTGTCTTTGTCTCTGTCCATCAGTCTCTCCTCCTTTCTCTCCCTCTTTATCTCTGTCCCTCTCTCTCCTTCTGTCTGTCTGTCCTCCTCCATTCTCTGTCTTTGTCTCTGTCCTGCTCTCCTGCTCTCTCTCTGTCCCCACTGATCCTGGATCTGCTCCACCTTCCTGCTGGTAAAGGAAGGTTCTGCTGGCTGCTGTTGCAGGATGTGCTGCTGATGGAGAATTGTTGGGTGGAGGTTCATTGAAGGAGGGAGGTGCTGGACCTGCTCTACTTGGACAGAGTCAGGACAGAGCTTTGGTTGGGGTTTGGTGACACACAAATAAACCTGACCTGACTGGACGATCAGATAGTTACGCCCCCAGCCCAGGGAGGTTACAGCTGGGAGGATATGTACGACCCTCAGAGGTGGCAAGGCGTCCTGGAGGTTTGTTGAATGTGGGAGTTAAAGGATCCTGGTCAAAGAGAACTGCTAGGTTCCTACGGTGGTGCTGGGGGCCAGGGTGGTGCCATCCAGGGTACCTGTCTCATCAGATCAGGTGGTCCTCAGGTGTTTGGGCCCAGCACAAGAACTTCAGTTTATCAGAGTTTAATAAAGGAAATGATGGTCCTCCATGTTTCCTGTCCTTCAGACAGGCCTCCAGTTCAGTCAGCTGGTTTGTTCCATGTGGATCATTGATGAGTTCAGCTGAGTGTCGGAGTGCACGCTGTAGCATAGCGCCAGGCGCCACTGACTGTCGTCTGTCCTCTTGCATGAACAAAACAAAGTCAATTTTTTTGCAGCAGATTGTCTTTGAATTGTGGTCCCTGTTGTCAGGCTACTGACATCCATGTAGCACGAGCACTGAGCTCTGACCGGAGCTCAGAGGCGGGGCTGATGGACGCTCCATGGCTGTGATGGGTCTCATTTCTGGGCTCAGCCAATACCCACTGAGTGGCTTCAGCTACTTCTTATAAGAGGCTTCGCCCCTTCAGTTACAGTCTAGCTGGCCCAATTAAAGTGTGATTAATGAAGAAGATGTCTCCAGTATGTTCATCATGTAGCACTGGGCTGTTCCCAGGATGATGAAGTGAGGGACTCATGTCCCTACACTCCCCTACAACCCTCCCTTTGGCTCAGCTCCAGCTTCTTTTCCCAGCAAAGATTTAATGATCAGCAACGTGCAGGTACGCGCCAAGTTCAACACATCCACCCAAAATAAACCTGCAGTTTTCACAATCTGATGTTACAGCATGATAAAAGCCTGCAGAGGCAGAGCGGCGCTTGGTTCCAGCAGAGGACCCTGTTTCAGCTTTCACGTTGTTTAGCATCAGTGTCATGGAGCAGGTTCAACAACATGGTCACACGAGAACTCTGCAGAAACTGTCACACAGTCTGAGCATGACGCTGTGAACGACACACTGACATCACCAAGCCATCATGAGCAAATCATCTAGAAGAGGACCTGCTAGCTTTGAGGAGGACACACCTGTGTTCATACGTGCTCCTCAAAGCCAAACTTTCCAGTTTACACAATCAATTTTAGTTGCCTTTTCTTGCTAATATGTCACTTGGGTTAAGGTTAGCTGGTACGTAAACTAAAGAAATAATCAAAAGTCAAAATGCAAGCTTAGAAGAACCTACCATCTGAAATGTCAACTCAAACCACCAGAAGCTAAATTATTTGGGAAAGCAATTAAAAGTTAAAAATTAGCTAAAAGAGACACCTAACAGCTAATGTGAGGTGAAGGCACAAGATGCCGCCGGTGGATGGGAGCAGCTGATCCCTCCATCACCTAACATCATATCAGAGTGACAGGGAGCTAAGTCGCTAACACTGCTGCCTCCTGCTCCAGACGAACCACTAATCCGTCTCCATGACTCATCTGTCAGCCGGCCACACAGCAACAACACACCTCCAGACGGAGCTCCCAAAGCCTCTGGGACGACCAGGTCTGGCTGTCTAACCACCTCCATGCTGCGGCTTTATAAATCCAAAGTCACTGAGGGCCAGACGAGGCTTTTGTGGGTGGGTTAAGCAACTGCTGCTCTGTTCCTGTCATTTTCCCACTGCAACAACAAACACGATTCTATCAGACACATATATCTGGACTCCAGAAGCCATTTTGGGAGAAGTCAGAACAATGGCAGTGCTGGCTGTCGAGCTGCCGTCACGCTCCATTTCAGCCTCAGCAGCGTAAAAACGCGGCTCTCAGGAATTCCTCCGGGCAGCTCTGGCTCCAACGTCTCCTTCATTTTCTTTTTTCTTTTTTGTCAAAAGAAAAAAAATGCAGGACATGCACACACACACACACACACACACACACACACACACACACACACACACACACACACACACACACACACACACACACACACAACTCATTGTCAGATGCTGGAGCCACCCAGCCTCTGCAAATGTCTGGATGGCATCTTGCTGCTCACTACCAGGCCTTCACGTCCCTTTTGGCCTCTTCTTCTTCTGTTCTGAAGGTAGAACCCCAACCTGATCCAGTGTCACCTGACTCTTCAATATTTATTCATTAATCAAAGAAACTGCAGTTTGGGAAAATTTCACAAAAGTTTACTCAACATGTGAAAGCTGCAGCAAAGATGCTGTTTTAGTTCTGTTGATGAATTTTCTGACCAACGAGCCCAAGAAGTTTGTATGCAGGACAATTCGTGGCGTGTCATGGTTCAGAGGTTGAGGGGTCATCTAGCAAACGAAGGGTCACTGGTTTGATCCTCACTGGCGGCACCATCATCCGTGTGTGAGCGGGTGGGTGAGGGGACACTGCCGAGCACTTTGAGTCCCCAGAAGGTAGACAGCTGTTATCTACAGATGAGTGTCTTTACCATTCAAGCTGATCAAGGCGAAACACGGTCAGCCTGTACGTCACATTTGATTTAGTCACCTCCAGCGTTCTAGCATGACTCTCTTCTCCGTGTGAAGCTGATCCGCGTCCCGTGATACAAATCCCACAACACAAAGGTGGTGTTAACAGTGGCAGGTTCTGATTGGTTGGGCATCACTTCCTGCGTAAACTCATTCATTGTATGAAGACATTCAAACCTACTACAGCAGTTTGCTTTCCTCTTTCAGAAGATGTTTACTCAGCCTCCCGTCGCCGGAGCGCAGCTGCGACTGTGCCAGCGCTGGGATGGGAGGGAACAGAGCCAGTAAACTGAGCTGAGAAGGGAGGTGAGGCAGGGAAACGGAGCATGGATGTTCCTGGAGACTGCCTCCTCTCTGGAGCTGCTCCACACTGTCAGTCAGTCTCACACACACACACACACACACACACACACACACACACACACACACACACACACACACACACTTGGACGTCTATGGGGTGGAAGTTTATGAAGGGAGAGGTCAAAGGTCATGCCAGAGGACCATTCAAATGAGACCTCTTCCTTCTTCAACGGTCAGTGAGGTCAGCTGATCAGAGCTCATCACCACAGTTGGTACTGAAGCATCTGAAGTGACCTCAGATTGGGTTACCGGGCAGTGAGGAACAAAGCCTGAACAAGTTTTCATGGTTCATGTGTGGTTCCATCATCTCCAGGTTGATGGCCTGAAGCACCGTCTGTGGACGACAAAAATACCCCCCATGTTCAGTTATCAGCTTGATGATGTACTCAGCAAACACGGTAGACGACCTCATCAATCAGCCCCAAGCTGCAGAAACACAAACTATCGTCATGTATTGAACTTTCCAACGGTTTGTCATTTAATTACTTTATTTTATACTTTATATTTCTTTTGATCAGAGAAAATAAGATCCGAGATGAAAATCTCAACATTATTTTTTTCTTCTTGTCTCAATAAAGTTTCTTCAAAAACTGCCTGATGTTTGAATGAGAAGTTGGACTCACATACTTGATCAGACGCTGCTTTTGCTGTGCAGCTTTTGAACTTGCAGGTAGCAGGTGAACCTTTGTGCGTTCTGACTGGACAGGAGCCGAAATGTACCAGCGCAGTGTCGATATTCTGATGACAAGGATCACCTGTGGTGTGATGCATCTGTGATACTTCAGTAAATCTGAGGAAGAAATCATGTAACACACTTGACAGCAGTTGTGAAACTGAAGAGTCTTCTCCCTTCGTCTTTGCTGTGAGCAACACCTTCACTCTTCCGAGTCAGGGTCCCAGCTGCAGATTAATGGCGGAAATCCAGCTGAGAGCGAGATGTTATCAGAGGCTGCAGACACTGAGCAGGAAGCCACAGCTCCAGCCGGGACCCGAGACAAGCGAGGAGGAAGAGAGGACGCTAACTGACACGCGCTCTGATAGTGGCGTCCCCTGACTGACGGTCTGTCTGCTTACGTCACTCTTATCTTTTGTACATGATGGGACACACACACACACACACACACACACACACACACACTTGCTGTAAAGGCATGTTGTGCTCCAGTTACACAATCATCTGGAAACATTTAACAGACTTGTCTTGCGACTCAAACAGTCAAAGCGAACCCTGTTACCTGGCAGGATTCACAAGATCATGAGCTCATATGAGAATCCATGTTGCCAGGTTTCAAGTTTTGAGAGTGGGTTTGCCCCCCGGTCCCCCCCGTTCTGTGACCAATCACCATCCTTTGGGAGATGTGGGAAGAATTTAGGTGTGATAAAGTGCAACTGTCCATTCAGAACACCTGAAAAGATTAGCATAGATGCTACTATAGCATCAGCTGCATCAGAATTAGAGAGCATTTCTTCTTTGAAAGAACAGCCAATGCCACTGACAGCTTGTCTCCATGGAAACCATGTTTTCATTCCTCGTCCGACTGACTTCAGGTCAAAACACACCAGCGTATTGAAACAGCCAGTGCTACTCTTTTCTGGTGACCCCACATGTGAGGGGTCACCAGGCCTGGCCGCCACTCCTGCTGTAGTTCTGTCTGCCAGCCACCAATCAGGAGAGGGTAGTTGTTGTTTACAGGTTGAAAATTGTGGCACTACAAACTGAATTTGAGTGATTTTTTGATTTGAATTTTAAGGGGTCAGGTGGATTCATTGCATTAAAAGGATCTGAACGGCATAACCTGAAACTGGATTTATCATTTTGAATCGCACTGCAAAAAACTGAAGTGTCCTTGAGCAAGACACTGAGCCCCTGATTGCTCCTGACGAGCAGGAGACCATCAGTGTCTGAGTGGATGAATAAGACGCCACTGTAAAGCCCTTTGAGGACCGTCAGGTAGAAGGTGCTATATAAATTGAGTCCGTTACATTTTCCAGAGGGCACCCATGTGGTGACAGATGGAAATGCCCAAAAATGTTCAATCGTCTGCAGAGAGGCTTTTCTTGTGCGTCATCTCTTAGATGAGACCTTGCTGGTGAATCAGCTTATTCAAAGCCAGATGCATTTCTGCCTCAAGTGTACTTTAGCTTGTTCGTCTCTCAGGAGGAATCCTGTTAGCGCCAAGGTGCAGAATCTGGTGCAAGCCTCTCCGGCTCTCAAAAGCTAAGTGGCATCAGGGCGGTCATGACGAATGCACAAGAGGCAGGTTTGGTTCCCAAGAAAGAAATGCTGTCACTGCTCAGCACCTCAGTTTTACCATGCATGTTATTGCTATGTTACATGCAGACATAAGGTGGTGTGACCATGGCTGTGGTGAACCTGGATGAAGGATGCTCATCTGAGCTCTGGTTCCACTCGATTCTGATTGAAAATGGAATGGCACTTAATTCTTTTCTGAGAGGCTGGAAGCCTCATTGGCCATCAAGTTGAAACAGTCACACTTCCATCGGGTTTGGGTTTTTCTTACCAGTCACCGGTTTGCTAATGTGAGGCCAAAAGAACTGTCATCCTTGCCATCGAATGCTGCTTCCTCAGCGCTTATGAAAGTGTCTGTGGGGACATCAGTGGTCTAGGAAACAATGTCTGTTTTCTTTTGAGACAATGAGGCAACTGTCAATATCGTTGAGAGGGAGCCCTCCTCAGTTCCTTTGTCAATCGATTTGTGAGACGCCTCGTGTGGGCATCTGCCATGGGCACTTCATAAGTCGAGCGGTTCGTATTACGGGTTTGGATGAAACAATTGCTGAGTCATGGTCCCAATTTAAATTTCAGACATTTCACCAACTGTGCCTGGATGCTCATCTTATGGGCCTTTATAGTTCACTGTTGAGAAGTCCAGAATGTAGACATCTTCTGTTAAAGGACCCGTAGCAGGTATTATATTCCTCCTCTGCTGTTTTGATCAGTCCATCAACAGCCTGCATGAAAACATCAATCCATCCATGCTCAATGGACGTAAAGGCTAAAGGCCTCAAGGCAAAGCTTTTCACCTCCCTTTCACTCTCCCACTTGTGAACCAATTGATGATTGTTCAAGGTTGGAGCTCCAGTCCTTGAAGATGTGTTAGCATGCAGCTGTGTTAGCATGCAGCTGTGTTAGCATGAAGCTGTGTTAACATGCAGCTGTGTTAGCATGAAGCTGTGTTAGCATGCAGCTGTGTTAACATTGCAATAGTAAGGAACCATTTTCTGTCTCGTTCCTTACAACAGCGGGGTTGAATGAGCCTGTTGCTGATGCTGCCCTTTAGCTTGTCCAGGGTCTTGTGGTCTCATTTTCAAAGTTAACATAGTCATGATCCGTGTCTTGATTTCCGGTTTTATTTTGTTATTGGTGTCCTGTCTTCCAGTGTGCTCCCATTGGTCTTGGTGTATCTGTAGTTCTTGTTTTATTTTGAAGTTCAGGTCTTGTCTTCCTGTATGCTTCCTTCTGTGTTTACCTCATGTGTCTCACTTGTGTATGCCTGCACCACCTTTGTCTCGTTTCCTAGTGTATTTAACGTCTGTGTTTCCCATTGCCTCTGGTCGGGTGCCTCTGCCTCTGGTATCATGGTCACTCTCGTTATCATGGTCACTGTCATTATCATGGTCACTGTCGTTATCATGGTCACTGTCTTTATCATGGTCACTCTCGTTATCATGGTCACTGTCGTTATCATGGTCACTCTCGTTGTCATGGTCACTGTCATTATCATGGTCACTGTCGTTATCATGGTCACTCTCGTTATCATGGTCACTCTCGTTATCATGGTCACTGTCGTTATCATGGTCACTCTCGTTATCATGGTCACTGTCGTTATCATGGTCACTGTCTTTATCATGGTCACTCTCGTTATCATGGTCACTGTCGTTATCATGGTCACTGTCATTATCATGGTCACTGTCGTTATCATGGTCACTCTCATTATCATGGTCACTGTCTTTATCATGGTCACTCTCGTTATCATGGTCACTGTCATTATCATGGTCACTGTCGTTATCATGGTCACTCTCATTATCATGGTCACTGTCATTATCATGGTCACTGTCGTTATCATGGTCACTGTCGTTATCATGGTCACTGTCATTATCATGGTCACTCTCATTATCATGGTCACTGTCGTTATCATGGTCACTCTCATTATCATGGTCACTCTCGTTATCATGGTCACTGTCGTTATCATGGTCACTGTCGTTATCATGGTCACTCTCGTTATCATGGTCACTGTCGTTATCATGGTCACTGTCGTTATCATGGTCACTCTCATTATCATGGTCACTGTCGTTATCATGGTCACTCTCGTTATCATGGTCACTGTCATTATCATGGTCACTGTCGTTATCATGGTCACTGTCGTTATCATGGTCACTGTCGTTATCATGGTCACTCTCGTTATCATGGTCACTGTCATTATCATGGTCACTCTCGTTATCATGGTCACTGTCATTATCATGGTCACTCTCGTTATCATGGTCACCTTTTTTTTAACTCCCCTTGGCTGCTGTTCACATTTGGGTTGTGCCCCCACCCCCCGACTGTGACAAAAATGAAGGAGGTAAATAGTCTGTCCATCCTCATTGTCTTGCTGTGTCTCCTTCAAGAACCAGTAAGTCATGTGACCACCTGTTTCTTCCAGAATTGTCAGGTCAGTTTGATTTGTATAAGACCAAGTGACAACAAAAGAGATCTCGTGACCCTTTAATACAGCAGGGGAGTCCACCTAGGGTTTATCCCAGGAAGCAGGTTTTGTGAGAAATGAGTTTGTTCAGCCTGAGATGAGGGAATCTCTGAATTTTCGGTTTCAGAAAGAGCGGTAACTTAAACTCTGGGTCTGTTGCTGCGGTGACTGAACCCTACCTGCTCACTGGCAGATTTTATTAAAGAAACTCTTGTGACTCGTTACATCCGCCAGCCAATCCGGGGTGACGTTACACTCTGAGTTGATCCGTGTCTCTTCCTTCCTGCTGAGCTGTCAGGCGCGGGCTGCCAGTTTCGCTGAAATTCCATAGATCTCGAAGTGGAATTGATCCATATAGCCTTGCATTTGGAGAGAGTTTTAGACCCGGGTCAAAATATTGTCATTGCCAGATAAATATTTCATTGAGTGGAACAGTTTGTCGTCTCTCTCCATCAACTCTCAGCAACACTCTCTGGCCATCCATTTGCAGTGTCACACACAATGGACACGCTCTGAGCTTGGAGCAAATTCTCTGTGCTGCTCTCCGTTTTATTCCAACAACAGTTTCCTCTGTAATGCTGGCGATGCAGAGCAAACGGAGATGAGCGGCCCATAGAGGCAAGGAGATGCTCGCTCCATGTGTTTGCAGGCACAAGCCCGTCAGGACGATTAAAGAGGAATTCCTCAGGATCTCAGGTGAGTGATGTAGCAACCATTCTGTCAAAGTTAACAGCTACATATTAAATTCTGTTCATGACGTCCTGCTGTAACCTCTGACTTGCATCTGGTTGTATTTTTTAGGGCTTCCTAAAGTGGCGCAGCAGTGATGACACACACGCTCCCTTCGCTGCTCCTCCTCTAAAGGAAGGAGGCGTAAACAGGAAGTCACCACAGCATGAATGGCTCTGAGCGCGACTCCCGGGTCTGTCCTGAGTGCTCCTGAGCAACAGGTCTGCATGTGGGAGGTAAAGCTTGGGTCAAACATCCCTGTCCCTGTGTTCTGACATTCAAATGTTTCCACTGTAGAATTACAGGAGGCTTTGATGACTCCCTGCTGGGTGACAGAGGGAAGCCATGCCTGCCCTGCTGGTGACCCCTGACCCAGACCCGGAGCCGGGGCCCAGCAGCGGTTCAATGTGGTCCAATGCAGGACTACAGCAGCTGAAATGACAACAGTTGCGGTAAAAGCCTGGTTCCAGAGCCTGTAAACTCAGGGTCACCCCAGAGAGGACTTGTGACATCATAGTGGTGTGTTTTCTCCATGATGTTGTCACAGTGAGAGCAGAGCGACGCCCTGCCACCACACGAATGACCTGAGGATGAGCGTCCCAGCAGCGCTGCAGCTGTCCAGGACAGACCTCTAACCACTGCCGTCAGGGACAAGTCCTTCACTGCTTCATCTCCTACAGAAGCAACAGTTGGTGTCCGTGTGCCCAAACTGTTCCATTCATGACCAGGTGTCACCTGTGACCACACCCACCTGTAATTTATGTTCCAGTATTTCTGCGTCCAGATCCCCCTTCCTGATCCGTCGCTCCAGGTCCACGTTTCCTGGTCTGTTTCTCGTCCTTTTTATTAGATGCATTCTGTACAAGAGAACTCTCCTACAACGTACAAAGTGGATGTGTCAAGTCCACACGCAGGCCTCCCTTTGGCAGCAGACAGTGTCTTCATCATCGCCACCATCCTGAAGGACACAAACGTTCTGTTTTAACTACATGTGGCAACATCTGTGGAGTACTGACAACTACATGGAGTTGTGTTGAAGCAGGAGGTTCAACAAGGTGGAAGACACCATCAGTGACAGCACAAATGAAACACCTAAACAGATATGCCAATTTGTTTAGGTGTTTCATTTGTGTGTATATATATGTGTGTACATCATGAATATGTAGGCACTTGTGTCCTGGGGTGAGTGCCTCAGATGAGCCTTCAGCCTCTGGTCTCCCGGTGCTCTGGCTCTTCAGCAGGTGGGGGCGGTGACCCGTTGGCGAAGGAGAACTCACCTGTTAATCTACTGAACTAGATAAAGCTCCTACACCTGTAAAAGGCCTCTGAATGATAAACATGTAACTTTGTTGAATATGTCATAAGATTATGACCGACGTGAGTTGCAACCAAGGCCTATGGGGGTCAGCTGATCTCGGCTCACCTGCTGGAATCATGTTCTTAATTCATTTTCAGTCGCTGACAAGTGCAGTTTGCGCCTGTGAGATTGCACCTAAACAAAGACAAAAGTTCATTCAATACCTGAACGTACCTGTTTTCACCCTAATATCATAAGACAGAGTGGTTAAACGTCACATGACTCCTGCATTAGCTCACGCGTTGACAGGGCAGCGGTTGTCTCACACACTGATTGTCTCTTCTTAGCCACTGCAGTTGTGTTGTTTGTCTTTCTAAAGATGCGCTCATACTTGCCATATACACGCACTCCCACTTACAATTCCAGCAGGGTGACGTATGTTGAGCATTTTTTTTCCTTTGGTTGCCATAGCAACTTGTAGCATTGGTGCTCCATTGATACTTTTTATTGGTGTCATGCACGCACTTAATTCAGGGTTAACACACTCAGAGTTGATTAAACTAACGCAGATTAGCTGTTCTGGAACCAAAAACTCTGAGTTTCCCATCTCGGGTTAAACTAACTCGGAGCTCAGGGTTAAACTCAGAGTTTGTTGAAACCGCTTTCTGGAATAGACCCCAGGTCCAGCACCTCCCTCCTTCAATGAACCTCCACCCAACAATTCTCCATCAGCAGCACATCCTGCAACAGCAGCCACCAGAACCTTCCTTTACCAGCAGGAAGGTGGAGCAGATCCAGGATCAGTGGGGACGGAGAGAGAGCAGGAGAGCAGGACAGAGACAAAGACAGAGAATGGAGGAGGACAGAGAGACAGAAGGAGAGAGAGGGACAGAGATAAAGAGAGAGAGAAAGGAGGAGAGACTGATGGACAGAGACAAAGACAGAGAATGGAGAGAGACAGAAGGAGAGAGAGGGACAGAGATAAAGAGAGAGAGAAAGGAGGAGAGACTGATGGACAGAGACAAAGACAGAGAATGGAGGAGGACAGAGAGACAGAAGGAAAGAGAGGGACAGAGATAAAAAGGGAGAGAAAGGAGGAGAGACTGATGGACAGAGACAAAGACAGAGAATGGAGGAGGACAGAGAGACAGAAGGAAAGAGAGGGACAGAGATAAAGAAGGAGAGAAAGGAGGAGAGACTGATGGACAGAGACAAAGACAGAGAATGGAGGAGGACAGAGAGACAGAAGGAAAGAGAGGGACAGAGATAAAGAGGGAGAGAAAGGAGGAGAGACTGATGGACAGAGACAAAGACCGCGAATGGAGGAAGACAGGGAGACAGAAGGAAAGAGAGGGACAGAGATAAAGAGAGAGAGAAAGGAGGAGAGACTGATGGACAGACGGGGACGTGAGCAGGTGGAGCTACGGGTGGCAGCTGGAGCCTCTCCAGGTCTGGAGCCTCCTCCAGCAGCACCAGGATCTGGGATGAGGGGAGAAGAAGAGGAGTTAGTAACACGTCTGAGGACAGGAGGAGGAGAGAGAAGCCCAGTGCATCATGGGAGATCCCAGCAGTCTGAGCCTGTAGCAGCAGGTCTAAGGGCCAGCCTAAGCAGTCCTGACTATAAGCCTGATCAACAAGGAGGTCTTAAGTCTGCTCTTAAACCTAGAGAGGGGGTCTGGGTCCTGGACTGAAACTGGGAGACGGTTCCACAGGAGGGGAGCCTGATTGCTGAAGGCTCTGGCTCCATTCTACTGTTAGAAGTGGTGGTCTATTTAGGTGGAAGTGGTCTGTTATTGGTTGGCAGGTCTGAGTATTCATGATGTCAGCGATGGATCTAACAAGGATCCAAAGTTTAGGATTGGAGGGAAAATCTCAAACATCAACAAGCAGATGAAACAGTGACAGGAATGACCTTTGACCTGCTCGACACACCTTAGCTATTTATTGTAAACTTCAGTCTGTTTCATTCACAAATCACATGTGAATCAGATGTTTACAAGTTAGTGAGTAACATTCACTTTTGTTACCATGGTTGCCATGGTTACCAAACACTTGTGGACGAGGGGGACGCCTGCTCCTCTAAACTATAGACCTATAGAGTCCGTCGGTATAGAGAGATGTGACCCTCATTCTACTGAGGACCCTAATGGACTCCCAGGGGCCCCGGGACCTTTCCTTGAGCACCCCAGGTGTGTTTCTGGTGTTTCCATTATTCTGTCCTCCGTCTGTCTATAAAGGAGCTATTGTGAAGCCGCTGCTGGCTCCAGCAATGTCGTTGGACTTGATCTTCATATGTGTGAGCAGTCGGGTCGGTCCTGCCCGGCAACATTGTGGGAGTCAGACGATCTGATCAGCCGCCAGGAAACAAAGGAGCTCTGACACATTCCTGGTGACCGAGACGACACCGGCGCCACTGACTGACACCTGCTGGTGAGACAATCCATAGACAAGACACACACACACACACACACACGCACACGCGCACACACACACACACACACACACACACACACACACAGGGCGATTTTTCACTCAAAACAATGTTATTTCTTCTCAAAATGGTATTTTGTTGTCAAACGACCCCCAGGAAGCAGCAGGTGAGAAGACGCTCAGGAGAACCAGCTGAAGGCTGCTGAATGGAAACTCTTCTTCTCATTCATGACTGAGGCCTTCTGTGTTCAGTCACACTCACTACAGACAGTACGTACACAAGTGTGTGGTAAAATGTTTTAAAATGGGTGGAGCCCCGGCTGCAGCACGGGGTCTTTCTGGGTGAGTCTCCATGTTCTCCCTGTTCCTGCTGGGTTCTCTCTGGTACTCCAGCTTCCTCCACAGTCCAAAGACATCAAGAGGGACCAGGTTAATCCAGACTCTAAATTGACCGTAGGCGTGGCTGGGAGAGCCAATGGTTGTCTGTCTCTATGTGTTGGCCCTGCCATGGACTGGTGACCTGTCCAGGGGGAAGGCTGCTGGGATAGGCTCCACCCCCACCACCCTCAACAGGAGAAGAGGGGGAACATGGAGGGATGGATGATGGATGATGGAGGGATGGATGGAGTGGTGGATGATGGATGGATGATGGATGGGTGGAGGGATGGATGATGGATGATGGAGGGATGGATGATGGATGATGGATGGGTGGAGGGATGGATGATGGATGATGGAGGGATGGATGATGGATGATGGATGGGTGGAGGGATGGATGATGGATGGGTGGAGGGATGGATGATGGATGATGGAGGGATGGATGATGGATGATGGATGAAGGATGTTTTTTTACTCAGAACACATTCATACATGGTAACAAATACATTTTATGTGCAGTGTTCATCCCAACCAACACAAAGGTGCACATACAGAACAACAGAAGTATTTCCTGTGTACAGTTACAGTACAAAGACACAGACCAAACCTGTGCTGCCCCCTCTCTTCTGTGGGGGTCTGGCCACAGCACCTCACCCACATCACCAGCTCTGTGTTCCCTGGCCAAGCAGAGGGGAAACGTCACCTAGCGTGGTGAATCCAGCCATGAAAAAGTGTCTCACCTCTCATTGGAGTCTGGGGTCCTTGGCCTCCCTAATCCTCCCCGTCCTCCTCCTCTCACTCCCACTCCTCTGGCTCTGCCTCTGTTTCCATTGTTGGCATCCGTTGTTCCAAAACAGAGGAGCTCACCTGTTGCCCTTTGTGCTAAAGCTCTGATCACTCGTTGTAAAACTGTGAGACAGGTGTTTGTCCATGAGATGAGTGGTGAGCAGAGCAGGGCATCAACTAGAACTTTGAACGACAGTGTGTTCCTTGGGAAAACAAGAGGTTTTCTCCATGAAAATTGTGCCAAATGCAGAGAATTGTGTGTCGTATTGTGAAAAAAGGGTGCGTTTTAGGACTGCAGTTTGAGGGCAGAGCAGGGATTGTGCCTGTAGCTCAGCAGACTTGGATCAAGGGGCTGGGGCATGAGTTACATGTTGTGGTTGTTGTGTCCCAAGTACCAGTATTTGTGTGTACACTACTGAGAAAACTCTAAGAGCCACGCCCCTCCTGGTGCCACCTGTCTAGAGGCGGGGCTGAAGCTAGCACGTCTATCAACAAGCAGAAAGAAATGATTTGCCAACTTTGTCTTCTTCTTCTCCTTCTTCTTCTTCTTCTTCTTCTACTACTACTACTCCTTCTCCACCCAAGGGAAGATGCTGCAAGCGGCAGAAATCTTTCCCAATGAGTAACGGCCAAACGCTGCCGCAGTCGCCAGCTGAGTATTAATAACCTGCAGTGCCACACACTCTGATGACATAAAGTGTGTTGTTGTTGTGCAGATGGGCTCGGAGATTAGAATTGACCTCAGATCAGAACATACCAGGGGGCTGTGGGCCCTGATAGCAGCCTGTAAGGGTGGGAACCACAGAACCCCCCCCCCCCCCCCCCCGCCGGACAGCCACAGGAACCGTGTGGTCTGTGCAGGAGCTGAAGTACAGCACAGCACACTTCCTCTTTCCAGTGGTGACACGGTTGTTTCCACGCCATCTTACATAAGAGACATGACCAGTTATGACTTTCTCCTCCAATGCCCGGGGTGGGTGGGTGGCTGGGGGGGTCCACATCACAGAGATACAAGTTCACGGAGGGTCTGTGGTGGTCCAGGACATGTTGTGGTCCTAGGACCTGTGGTTGTCTGGGGGCCTGCTGTGGTCCTGGGAGCCTGTAATGGTCTGGAGGTTTGTTGTTGTCCTGTTGCCTGTGATGGTCTCAGAGCTCTAGGTGGTCCTGGAGCCTGTGGTGGTCCTGGGGCCTATTGTCCTAGAGCCTGTGGTGGTCCTGAGGGTCTGTTGTTGTCCTGGAGCCTGTGATGGTCTAGGAGCTCTAGGTGGTACTGGGGCCTGTTGTCCTGGAGCCTGTAATGGTCTGGAGGTCTGTTGTTGTCCTGGAGCCTGTGATGGTCTCGGAGCTGTAGGTGGTCCTGGGGCCTGTGGTGGTCTTGGAGCTGTAGGTGGTCCTGGGGCCTGTGGTGGGCAAGGTAGTGGACCTGGGGGGTCTGATCTGACAGCAGCTCATATGTGTCCGTAGTCCAGCAATGATAAGTCACTGTGAAAGCCCCGAAACAACATGGCTGAAGCGAACCAATCAGAGAGGGTTAAGACCCCCCACAGGGAGGTTGAACTTTTGAGAAGCTGGAACTTTTGTTTGTTTGTGTTTTGCATCCTGTTGTTTTGTGCTGCTGAAGAATCTGAACCTGATAACACAGCTACAGTACACAAATCATATAAGGTATATATGTACATGTATACACATATATATGTATATATACACAAATATATACTGTATTTATATTGATATACGTGTGTGTGTGTGTGTGTTTGTGTGTGTGTGTGTGTGTGTGTGTGTGTGTGTGTGTTTTCTGGAGGTTAGAAAAAGGGGAAACGTACGGGAAGGAAGGAGGAAGAACAGGAGGAAGTGTGAGTGACAAGAAGAAGAGGCAGCTGGTAGAGAGAGAGAGAGATGATGTAGGAACAAGACAAACCACAGTAGGACAGTTAAAATACACACACTCACACACACACTCTCACACAAACACACTCACACAAACACACACACAAACACTCTCACACACTCATACACACACACACACACTCTCACACACACACACCTCAGGTATCAGCTGACCTTCATATCAGAGTGGAGCCATGAGGAGGCCTCAGCCAACACCTCCACAGACTCAGGAGGAGTCTGGAGGAGAGGTCTGCTCAGAGGGGACCAGGAGGAGTCTGGAGGAGAGGTCTGCTCAGAGGGGACCAGGAGGAGTCTGGAGGAGAGGTCTGCTCAGAGGGGACCAGGAGGAGTCTGGAGGAGAGGTCTGCTCAGAGGGGACCAGGAGGAGTCTGGAGGAGAGGTCTGCTCAGAGGGGACCAGGTCCCAGCCCCTACATCCCCCCGCTGGGAGAATCAGCTGCCAAAGGCCAGGACCAGGAAGCTCCTCACCCTGCAGGGAGGGTTCCAACCAAAGTCCAGCATCCTTAGACTGGACAATAGGAGGTGGAGGGAGGCCAGGGACTGGTGAGGTTAAGAGCCACTGGCCAGGACCAGATCACCAAGATCCAGGACTATATCAGGAAGATGGCCCCCAAAGATGAACTTTCAGGGAGTGAATATTGCAGGACCCCAGGAGCAGGCAGGGCTGAGATGCCCCTGGGATGGTTCATCGTAGCTGGGGGAGATGCAGGCAGGCGGAGCCACCATGGAGCAGCAGAGGCAGGCAGCTCCATGGGGCCATGAGAGTCTTTGAGTGGAAACAAACAAACGAGTAAATCTGAGTTGCAATCAGGAGTGAAACATCTCGTTTCAGGTTCCTTAACTTCTGCTCAGATTCAAAACTGTCATTCGTTTTGTTTAAAGCTGAAATGGGATCAAGTATTCGGCTTCAGCCTGGAGGAGCAATGTTGCCTTCAGTAGATTTGTGGCTCAGCCATGGTCACATGTTCATCAGCCATGTTCGAACTGAAGCCTTCTTGTGTTCTCCACTGTTCGATGAATCCTTTCAAATTGGACTCTTGACCTTAAACAGCTTCAAAAGTTTTTGGTTTATGACCTGAAACTCGAGTTATTCTTCTTGTCCTGCTAGCTTCCCACGCGTGATGTCTGCATCAAGCTTCATAAATACTTCTCCAGTTTTTCATTAAACAGTGATGATGGAGCTTCATGGCTCAGAGCTGCGACTGCAGGAGATGAACCAATCAGACGCAGCAGCTCCATTGACGCCATCGTCATTCCTGACATGTCAGTTTTTAATTAAAGAGATTTCTGGAGACCACAAAGTTCACGTCAGGATCTGGAAATGATAAATGATGAGTGGCAGCAAAACAGTCCCAGATCGACGACGGCCAGCAGCCGATCCGCCCAAAAGCCTTGAAAACATGTCTGTGGGTTTAAAAATTACCCGAGAGAGACCTCTGGACAGGTTCTCCCTCATGTGACCTTCACACGCATCTTCACCTCCCCGTCACATCCAACCTCTGCTCTTCAGCTTCTTTTATTGATCAGTGACGACCAAGTCTGACCCTGAAAAACACGTTTTGATCGTCTATCATTAATTAGAGAGTCAAGTGGTTACCAGAATCATTT
The DNA here is from genome assembly GCF_037954235.1 of Aulostomus chinensis. Classification (NCBI taxonomy): domain Eukaryota; kingdom Metazoa; phylum Chordata; class Actinopteri; order Syngnathiformes; family Aulostomidae; genus Aulostomus; species Aulostomus chinensis. The sequence continues at coordinate 35,708,219 of NC_141321.1, read as the reverse complement.
CAAGGCTTTTGTTTTGAAAAACATTATGACTTTACTGACATTGTGGTATAATTACATTTAATGACATTATTGATGAACATCAGTTTCTCACTCATAGCCTTCACTGTCACCGCTAAAACCCTGCAGCTGACATCGACCCCGATCCGTCCCACACTTACGCAGACAGAACAAAGCCCTCACGTGGCATAGAAAATATTCTGAGGTGTGTTCATGTGACACTGGTCAGATATCTAAGGTACTCCACACCGCCACTGGGGGCCGTTGTCCCCCAGGGGTGTTGGAGTTTCCTCTCTGATTGATGAGACCTAACCTGAGGGGTGGTCTGATGTCAGGGGGCGATCAGACAGTTGATGTCCAACTGAAGATGTCAGGAGGCGTTTGAGTACAAAGAATCCAACCTGAGACGATGTTAGCTCGTCATCAGCCAGTGAAGAAGAAGAGGAGTGAGGGGTTCCCCTCAGGGAGGGACACCTCGCTCTTTTGTGATGTCATCATAGTTTTACACGAGACTCTATGATTCTTCCAGCCCTTTTTTAAAATGCTTTTCTTGCTGTGACAAAGTGTAAAAGACTGCAGAAGTGAGTCAAAGAGATTCCTGCTATTAACTTTATATAAATGGATTGAAGCGTCTTCATTTCCTGGATCAGTTGTGATGTCATTTCCACCATCATACATCATTTGCTCTGTGAGAAGAGCGAGCCTCCATTCTGAAAGCGAAAAAAGCTCAACCAGACCACCCAAGCGTCTCAGCCCAAGGCCTGATGGATCTCAGTCTGACAACAAGGAAGAGCAGAGACCTGATGGTGGAGGATCCAGTTTGACCTCATGATCAAGTTGATTCTGCACGGTGACCAGTGTGGCCCCGCCTCCAGAAACAACACCGGATGTTATCTCTGTATTGTTGACAGCTGAAGGAGATTGAGGGGGGGTGTTAATGAGGCGCAACATGAAAGGCCATCGAAGGATCTCAGTTTGTCCCACAGGAGGACGGGTGACTCATCAAGTAATGGCTGCTCGCCACTCTTCTCCCCCACTGAGGCCTCCGGGAGAAAGGGGAAGCGAAAGGGCTGACGGAGGCGCTCAGCCTTCTTCCTGTTTATGACATTTTGGGACACACTGCTAAAAGTCTGACATACAGAGACTCCTCCCTCAAATAAAGGCTCCTCCCTCAAAAGCATCCCCACACCTAAACAATCGTTCCATCAGTTCCCACTGAGTCCACCATGACAAATTGCAGCGACGGTTTATGTGTGTCATTTATAAACGTTGCATATGCACAAAATGGTGCCTGTAGCTCATGTCAGCCATGTTCCACGCCACAGTCATGATGTACAACAACATCCTTGATGAGAGAATTTGACCCCCAAGATGGGAGCTCTGAACCAGACCCACCAAGATTTGTGAACTGATGAGCAGGTGAGGAGAGTAAACTGATGCCAGACTCTCACTTTCATGATCCTGTAGTTTTACTGTGAAAAATCTCTCTCTCTCTCTCTCTCTCTCTCTCTCTCTCTCTCTCTCTCTCTCTCTCTCACACACACACACACACACACACACACACACACACACACGTGTGTTGTTTTGATCAGTTAGATTTTATTGATTAACATTCAATTTTCCCAATGAAATACAGACAGAAATATACTCTTCAAATTAAAACATCCAAGGGATGAAGCTAATCAGCAGCGTTAGGCTGAAGCTCCTGCTGATTCATGACCACTATAATTTGGAGGGAGTGACTGTGGTATCAGGCTGCTTGATAACTTCAGATCATACAGCAACAATCATTGCCAAACTTTCCAACACACACACATACAGACATATGCACACACATACATACATACATATGCACACACGTATGCACACACATATGCACATACATATGGACACACATACATACACACCTATGCACACATACATACACACGTATGCAAAAACATATGCACACACATACATACATACATATGCACACACGTATGCACACACATACATATGGACACACATACGTACATACATATGCATACATACATACACACGTATGCACACACATACATACATACATATGCACACACGTATGCACACACATATGCACACAAATACATACACACCTATGCACACATACATACACACGTATGCAAAAACATATGCACACACATATGCACACACATACATATGGACACACATACATACACACATATGCACACACATACATACACACGTATGCACACACATATGCACACACATACATACATACATATGCACACACATACATACACACGTATGCACACACATACATACACACGTATGCACACAGATATGCACACACATACATACACACGTATGCACACACATACATACACACGTATGCACACAGATATGCACACACATACATACACACATATGCACACACATACATACACACGTATGCACACAGATATGCACACACATAAGCACACACATACATACATACATATGCACACACATACATACACACATATGCACACACATAAGCACACACATACATACATACATATGCACACACATACATACACACATATGCACACACATACATACACACATATGCACACACATATGCACACACATAAGCACACACATACATACACACATAAGCACACACATATGCACACACATAAGCACACACATACATACATACACACATATGCACACACAAATGCACACACACCTACAAACATACATATGCACACACATACATACACACATATGCACATACATACACACATACAGCCACTCAAACACATACATACACACATACATACACACATACAGCCACACACATACACACATACAGCCACTCACACACATACATACATACATACACACATACAGCCACTCAAACACATACATACACACATACATACACACATATGCACACACATACATACACACATATGCACACACAAATGCACACACACCTACATACATACATATGCACACAAATACATACACACATATGCACATACATACATACACACATTGGCACACACATACATACATACATATGCACACACATACACACATACAGCCACTCAAACACATACATACACACATACATACACACATACAGCCACACACATACATACATACACACATACAGCCACTCACACACATACATACACACATACAGCCACTCAAACACATACATACACACATACATACACACATACAGCCACACACATACATACATACACACATACAGCCACTCAAACACATACATACACACATACACACACACATACAGCCACACACATACATACATACACACATACAGCCACTCAAACACGTACATACACACACATACATACACACATACTGCCACACACATACATACATACACACATACAGCCACTCAAACACATACATACACACATACATACACACATACACTCACACACATACATAAACACATACATACACTCACACACATACATACACACATACAGCCACTCACACACATACATGAACACATACATACACTCACACACATACAGCCACTCACACGCATACATACACACATATGCACACACATACATACACACATATGCACACACATATATACATACATATGCACACACATATGCACACACATACATACACACATACATACACACATATGCACACACATATGCACACACATACATACACACATATGCACACACATACATACATACAGACATACACACATATGCACACATACATACACACATACATACACACATATGCACACATACATACACACATACATACACACATATGCACACATACATACACACATATGCACACATATGCACACATACATACACACATATGCACACATACATACACACATATGCACACACATACATACATACAGACATACACACATATGCACACATACATACACACATATGCACACATATGCACACATACATACACACATAAGCACACACATACATACACACATATGCACACACATACATACATACAGACATACACACATACATACACACATACATACACACATATGCACACATACATACACACATACATACACACATATGCACACATACATACACACATATGCACACATACATACACACATATGCACACATACATACACACATATGCACACATACATACACACATATGCACACACACATACACACATATGCACACACACACATACACACATATGCACACATACATACACACATATGCACACATACATACACACATATGCACACACACATACACACATATGCACACACACACATA
>NC_141321.1:35681426-35698926 GCF_037954235.1 Aulostomus chinensis | reverse complement strand
CACCAGATAACGTCAGGAGTTCCACCACCTGAAGCCAGCAGGAGAACGGTTCTTGACCCTGAGAACCAGCAGATGGTGACGCCAGCTGTCAGACTGAGTCGGTGTCACACTTCCTGTCACTGGTGTACTCAAGTTCAACTAAATGAAGAAATTCATAAGAATGAATGCTGCATCCATCTCCCTGTGGTCAGTCTGATCAGAAAACCAGTGTCCTAAAGGTTTTTAGCTTGTCGTCATGGCAACAGACCAGACAAATCATGAATGAATACTTTGTTCACATCACGTTTATGATGTGATTATTTCTGCATCATTTTGATCCATTTATTACAGTTAAATCCATCAAATCTACATTGAAGATGTCACAATCTTGACAAGATTGTTGTTTCTGCTTCAGAGACCTGGTTGACCTTCATGTGTTTCATGGTTGCAACAGGATCCAGGATATGAACCAGAACCAGGACCTGGTACCTTGCTCAACAGGCCGACGCCCACTAGTGCATTTGATTGCTAATGAGAACTCAGGAATGAGCAAACAGGTTCTCTTAGTCAGGCACACACATGGGTGGGTTGATTCTCTGGAAAACAGTTGAAAGCAGCTGTAATACACACACACACACACACACACACACGCACAAACACGCACACACACACAAACACACACACACTCTCCGCTAATTTTTCGAGAAGTCATTACGTATGTTTGTGTGAGGGTTTATCCTTGAATTTCAATGTGAGCATGTGGCTCCCAGGAAAGAGCAGGTCTGGGAAGGACTGGGACCCACCGGCTGGTGAGGCAGGACCCTTGGCATCGGTGAAGCTACACATGGCTCCGCCTCTGAGTGCGAGTTAAAAGTCACATGAGATATTTTCTACTTTGAGTTCTTGAAGTACCAAGTTTTAGTGGACAGTGATAATATATTTATATTTTTGTGGCCACAAGAAATAACTCCTATTCCTCCCTCCATCCACCCATCCATCCCTCCATCATCCATCCATCCCTCCATGTTCCCCCTCTCCTCCTGTTCAGGGTGGTGGGGGTGGAGCCTATCCCAGCAGCACCAGGATCTGGGATGAGGGGAGCCTGAAGTCTCTGTGCCCACGTGATGGCTGCTAGGGTTCAGAAATAAACAGAAATAAAAATGCTATGCTAACATTCTGCTTTCCTTGTGTTTCTAGAATCACAGCAAGAATCTACAAACATGAATCGTTCTTGGATGTAACTATGAGTGCGTCGCCCTCTGATCTCCCTGTGACGGGGGTGGACGGAAACATGGAACCAATCGTCCCTGAGACCTGTGGAGTTGCCTGGCTGATGTCCTCTGTCTCAATGACCAGTCAGTGTTGCTGGTTTGCATGAACTCACCTGAAGAGGCAAGCAAGCCAGCGTGGCGAAAACTAACTGACTCGTCAGGAGAGCTAGCTCGTCCACATGCTGCAGTTAGCTAAAGCTAAAACAAACTGCCTCATACAGGCACACATCGCTGAGGAAGAGTGGACATTTACACCGCTTTTGGCAATCACATTGGCGGGGCCACTCCCTGGAAACCCCTCACACCAACAGGGGGCCAGGAAGGAGTTGGCGGGGGACACCCACACACTCTCACCGACAGCGAACGGGAGCAGTGCCATGTGCCGGCTGCTTGCTGAATGCTGGCAAGGTAAATGCAGCCGGGAGCCTCCACGTTAGACAGAGTTCAAAGACTCTTTTTTTGGGATGCTGAGGCGGCGCCTTCAGGGACAGACCAATAGTGAAACCAGTTCGAAGGTGGAGCCCACATGACATCGAACAATCTATTTTCTGTTTCCAACCAGAACCTCAGTTCTCAGTGTTTCATGTTCTTTATATTCGAGTTCCAGCAGCAGAACATGTCCCTGTCTTCTGTTATGAGCCTCGCTGTCGACCTGAGAACCTCACGACTGATTTGACCTCGTGGCTTCTTCTCTTCCTGGTTCTCAGCCAGTAAAAACAACCTGAATTAACTTTCTTCACTTTACTCGGACTCGGTCCCGAAGCCTCTCGGGTCCCACTGTGAGCTTTTCTTGGCTTCGCCTGTCAGCCTGATGACTGAACACACACCAGCAGCGCCGCTCACACTCTCCTCACACACATTTGCTGAAAACTAATCCTTTAAGGCGGCGATTCCCCCGACGCCCCTGATATAATTCCCCCTCTAACACTGGGGAGGTTAGCAGTGCCCAGAAACGCTTCAGGGAAACCTGGGAAAGTTGCTCTCTGGATTTCAGCTGCTGTCATCATCTGAGTGCTGCTGCCACCGCCGCCGCCGCCGCCGTCACGCTGCAGCAAAAAGTTTCCCAGTCAAAAAGATGAGAGAAAAACTTCTGGTTTTCCTACCAGAAGTTTTGAAATGCATCTCTCAGGATGAACCCTGAACACGATGAGTACAATCACAGTACACAAATTCAAATATTCAGGAAGTACTGGATTGTAGTTCTTCTGACGTTTAGGTCATATTTGTGCTCTTCCGCCTCTGTTCTCATGTTATATGATGTTTCACAACCGCTTATGTTTCTTTCTCTCTGATGATGATCAGAGGTGTGATTGTGTGACAGTCGTGATGTCATCATGTGACCAAGAGGATTCTGGCGTTCCTCTACTGTGACTGTCCACCCCTAGTCAGCTGATGTTAAACTTAGCTAAAATTAACTCTGATGATGTCATCAGCCAGCCTGCAGTGACTAACTGGATGATGTCATCACAGAGCTTTACACATCTGTAACCAGCCTGAATTCTCCATGTCCACGATGAGCAGTTCTGTCTGTCAGATAACCGAGGACCAGGACTGGAGGATGAACTGAAACCGTCTGGCTGCTGAAGGTCAAAGGTCATTTTGGCGTGGGGCACACTGTCTCAATCCAGAACATTTTCTGACGTATTTGGGGGAAAGGTGTCTGCTTGGTTGAAGACTGAAACGCAACACAATGAGGAGATCGATGTCATGGACATACGGACGAGTCCCTGAAGACATGAAGGACGTCTGTGTTTGACCAACCTGAGCTGGTGAAATGTTGGCGTTGTTGCCTCAGCGAGACATTTTGAAACCTGCGGGGTGAGGACACCCCTGTCTGTGGTCGAATGGTTCTGCAAAACCTCTGTGTCCGTTTACGGGACCAGGCTGAAGGAAGTTACAGGTTATCCAACATTTGTTGAATACACATCAGTCATGTTGGCGAGGGGGTGGAGTCGACTTACTGGGAAGAGGTCAATTACTTAACAGCCGAGTAGCAGCCAAGAACGATCTTTTTGATTCATAATTCCTCCTCAACAATCAGAACTCAGCTCTTACGTCAGATGTTCTCTGCATCAAAGATCTTAATGCTCTTACGGCAGCTGTTCAGCACCGCCACCATGCCAGGCTAAAGCACGCCACGGGATCCTGCCATCTTGTGACGTTGGCATTTCAGACCCAGAATTAAAGCTCCAAAGTCCAAACTGAACAAGCGGCAGCTGTGCAGAGTCTTAATGTCAGACAGGAATGAACCCTGGGAGTGAATGAAGGTGGAGTTTCTGAGGATGACAAATGAACGCAGGCGAATTTATTAATCCCTTCACTTCTAAGAGGGGAACCACAACATCTCACCACTGCGTTCATGCTATGCTAACTCTCTATCATCCACTAAGTTTAGCATGCTTATAATACTTTAGCTAGGTTAGCATGAAGCAAATACTGGAAGCACCTAGCATGACTCTGTCTAAACATGAAAATGGTTGTGAACCACAGGCTAGAATGATGACTCCATCTGCACGTGCTCCTTCACCTCGTCTCCCTCCCAACAGCTGTCCTGAGATCAGATCTATTATTAGAATCATTGTTTTGTAGGCTATAATAGTAATGGCTAAACTGAGGCCCCGCCCACAAGTCAACACAGAAACATCCTCTCACAGATGGAGAAGTCTCTCTCTCTCTCTCACACACACACACACACTCACTCACAAACACACACACACACACACACACACACACACGCCTGGTGATGACTGGTTCCATGATTTAGGTGACAGATCCTGTTGATTGATGACTTGGCGCGCTGGAGGCTCATTGGCTTCAGCGCGCCAAAACCACACAGTACAATAACATCCCGCGCTGCCAAAGCCACCGGGCTGGGCGAGAGACACCCTGCGTAGGTGAGAGAGAAAGCCTCGGGGCAGAAACAGTGCGTGGGTGGAAGAGGGTGTGGCCTGTCCTCAGACCTGTCAGTCAAACATCCACCAGCGAGCACAACTCATTCTCCACAATCTGCTGCACATTCAAACTCATCAATCTTTATTGCTCACAAATGTCATGATGCAGGTGAGAAGGCACGCCACCATGTGGTCACAGGACAGAGTTCTGCTGCAAATCAATATTCACTAAATGTACAACCCACCAACATGGCGTCCAAATGACTTCCCTTCACTACTTCCTGTTAGCTCTCAGCTAATCTCACATCTCTTTAGACTTTCCTGCTGTCATCGATGAGTTGAACAGTGAGATGAGTCATTTCACAGCTGTGACAATCCAAACAATTTATTCACCGCTCATCAGCCTTTTCTTTCATGATCTCAGTCTACACAGCCACAGTTCATCAGGTGATGTATGGGGGAGGGGCATACAAACCCTAGGATGCAGTTTTGTTCGATCCCCAAGATGGCTCTTGATCCAGACACCTCCTGGACACAGGCCCGCCTCTCTAACGTCTTCTTCTCCTTTCAGGTTAGCAGGTAGCTACAGTCTACAGCCACCAGGGGCTCCACTGACACTTTAGCTGGACTTTAGTTTTCAGGGAGAGCAGCCCGGTGGACTAGTGGTCTACCATCAAGAAGGTTGTGGGTGGAGCCCCGGCTGCAGCACGGGGTCTTTCTGGGTGAGTCTCCATGTTCTCCCTGTTCCTGCTGGGTTCTCTCTGGTACTCCAGCTTCCTCCACAGTCCAAAGACATCAAGAGGGACCAGGTTAATCCAGACTCTAAATTGACCGTAGGCGTGGCTGGGAGAGCCAATGGTTGTCTGTCTCTATGTGTTGGCCCTGCCATGGACTGGTGACCTGTCCAGGGGGAAGGCTGCTGGGATAGGCTCCACCCCCACCACCCTGAACAGGAGGAGAGGGGGAACATGGAGGGATGGATGATGGATGGGTGGATGGATAGATGGGTGGGTGGATGATGGATGGGTGGATGATGGATGGGTGGATGGATAGATGGGTGGGTGGATGATGGATGGGTGGATGATGGATGGGTGGATGATGGATGGGTGGATGGATAGATGGGTGGGTGGATGGATGGATGGGTGGGTGGGTGGATGGGTTGGTGGATGGGTGAATGGATGGGTGGATGGATAGATGGGTGGGTGGATGGATGGATGAATGGATGGGTGGGTGGGTGGATGATGGATTGATGGGTGGATGGATGTGTGGATGGATGGATGGATGGGTGGATGGATGGGTGGATGGATGGATGGGTGGATAGATGGATGGATGGGTGGATGGATAGATGGATGTGTGGGTGGATGATGGATGGATGGGTGGATGGATAGATGGGTGGGTGGATGATGGATGGATAGATGGATGGATGATGGATGGGATGGATGGATGATGGATGGATGGGTGGGTGGGTGGGTGGATGATGGATGGATAAATGGATGGATGGATGATGGATGGGTGGATGGATGATGGATGGATAGATGGATGGATGGGTGGGTGGATGGATGGATGGATGGATGGGTCGATGATGGATGGATGAATGGATGGATGAGTGGATGGATAGATGGGTGGGTGGATGATGGATGGGTGGATGATGGATGGGTGGATGGATAGATGGGTGGGTGGATGGATGGATGGGTGGGTGGGTGGATGGATGGATAGATGGGTGGGTGGATGGATGGATGGATGATGGATGGGTGGATGGATGATGGATGGATAGATGGATAGATGGGTGGGTGGATGGATGGATGGGTGGGTGGGTGGATGGATGGATAGATGGGTGGGTGGATGGATGGATGGATGATGGATGGGTGGATGGATGATGGATGGATGGGTGGATGGATAGATGGATGTGTGGATGGATGATGGATGGATGGGTGGATGGATAGATGGGTGGGTGGATGATGGATGGATAGATGGATGGATGATGGATGGGATGGATGGATGATGGATGGATGGGTGGGTGGGTGGGTGGATGATGGATGGATAAATGGATGGATGGATGATGGATGGGTGGATGGATGATGGATGGATAGATGGATGGATGGGTGGGTGGATGGATGGATGGATGGATGGGTCGATGATGGATGGATGAATGGATGGATGAGTGGATGGATAGATGGGTGGGTGGATGATGGATGGGTGGATGATGGATGGGTGGATGGATAGATGGGTGGGTGGATGGATGGATGGGTGGGTGGGTGGATGGATGGATAGATGGGTGGGTGGATGGATGGATGGATGATGGATGGGTGGATGGATGATGGATGGATAGATGGATAGATGGGTGGGTGGATGGATGGATGGGTGGGTGGGTGGATGGATGGATAGATGGGTGGGTGGATGGATGGATGGATGATGGATGGGTGGATGGATGATGGATGGATAGATGGATGGATGGGTGGATGATGGATGGGTGGGTGGGTGGATGGATGATGGATGGATGGGTGGATGATGGATGAGTGGGTGGGTGGATGGATGATGGATGGGTGGGTGGGTGGATGGATGATGGATGGGTGGGTGGGTGGGTGGATGGATGATGGATGGCTGGATGGTTTTCAGGGTTGTAACAGAAAATGTGAAGTGTTTTGGTTCAAGATGAACATGGCGGCTCTCTGCTCATCACATGTTGAACTTGAGGTCAAGGGGTCGACTCCCGCTGGCGTCTGTGGGCGGCTGCAGTTGTTGATCCAGTGTTGAGTTCAATGTTTACACTGTGTGTAGGAAACAATGGCGGTGAGGGAAAGCTATCATTACACAGTGTTTTAGTCCGATCTCAACATTCTCTAACTGGAATAACTTCTGGTAAATTAAATTATGGTGAAATTAAATTATTCCTCATTTAGCCTCAGAGTGACCCAGCAGGGGTCCCTGCTGACCACTGAGGGAAGAATACGCAGAACGGCTTCTCCAACCATGAGGTCACTCACACCATGACACAGCAGAAACATCACTGCGTTTCTTACAATTTCATCCAGAAAGAAGCTAAAACTAAAATACATCTTGAAACATTGGACACTGAATGTGAGAAGAAATTAACACCGTAAACCAAGAGGAGACACTTGTGCTTCTTTGGACAACACTGCAGGCACTGCTTTGGACAGAACAGTGGTGACACTCGTCTGCACTCATCGAGCCAAACAGGAAGTGTTGTAGTTTGCTTTGATCTCCAGTCCAGGTGTTGGTGGGTCCCTGATCCTCCGTCTGGATGGAGGAGACCTGGATTCTCCAGACCACCTGGAGAGGTGGTGAGCAGACGTTCCTGGACAGTTTAGCTGTTAGCATCAGTCTCTGTTAGCTTCAAGCTAAATATCATGGCTGGTTCTTCCTGCAGTCTGGAGTCACTAAGAAGGGATGGAGGAGGGAGAACACCTGAGAGAGCTGAGTACTCCTGGTCGTGAGTACTTGGAGGGTAAAATACCACTCAGTATTACTTGGAGAACAACTTGCTGAAGGTGATCGTCTCTCCCCTCTTCACTGATAGAAAACTGTTCTTCTACTCTCTTGCAACCATGTTGCCCAGTTTCTACGCTCCAAAAGTGGTTGGCCATTCACCTACTTCACATTTCCTTGTCTGAGACAAACAGAAGTTAAACTCATGCTGCCAGAGATCTTCAGGACTCATTTGTTGTCTTGAATCTTCTGAGCTTCTTCTTCATTTTATAAATACAACCAACGTGACCAGAAACCGGCAGAAGCAGAACTGAGACTGAACAACACAAACATCAGTGACCGTTACAACCAGGACTAGATTATTCCTGTTGAAATACAATCAAGATGATCTCACACAGAATATACAGGTTGGGAGTTGATCACCTTCAGGGTCCTCAGAAGCCACACCCACGTCATGTGACTCATCTGAACGACATGATTCCAATCGCCAGAACCCTTCTTCTTGCCCTGTCCTCATCTTATGGCAATCAACTCACAAATTCATTATTTTTTTGTTTTCAGGGGGATTTTTTGTTCATTTCAAGTATTTTTATTTTTTTGTAATTTAATTTGCATGACATTTTTCTGTAAACTTGAGAGAAAGCCAATAAATTAAAAAATAAATTAGGAAATTGGTGAAGAATTCTTAAATCAGTCAGTGACTGCCAAGAACAAGAAGAGTTGTTGTCTTCCTCCAGATGTTAGCAAACAAACTTGAATTCATATGTGGTCACATATCAGCTGATCAAGTTTCAGGTGTAAAAATGTGAGTGCAATAAAGAATGGAGGTAAATAATTTAACAACAAACACATTCAATGCAAACAAGACGTTGCCCCTTAAACACCGGCGGCGTGTCCTATGACACCAACTCAGCAGCGCAGCGTCTTCATGTCGCGCCTGTTAACAATTTGCGTCTGGGAGCAGCACTTCCACAACGCTCTCAACTCACCAAAGCAACCCAGCGTTCCCACCTGTTGGTGAGTGCGTTTATGTGAGAGGGGCGGAGCCAACACTCTAACCAATCACCAACATGGAGACAAGCGCACATGTTGATGGAGAGGGTACCTCTGAGCTGAATCACCTCAGACTGACACCTCAGAGGTGGACAGAGATCAAAGGGGTGAAATGATCAATGAACGAATCGAGGGTGAGGCGTCATCGGTCATCGGAGCGTGTGTCTGCTCTGACCTTCAGCCTGCTCGGGAGCAGGTGTTACCATGGTGACCTCCGTAGCACAGAAAACCCAGGCTTGACCCTTAAGTGACCTCACTTACCCTTTCACCCTGCTTCCTCAGACACGCCCCCGACTATAATAGCAGGACAATACATACATATCAACACACGTATAAACACGCGCGCACACACACACACACACACACACACATCTCAAGGAGAATAAACAAGCTGAGAGAGAAAACAGGCACCAGAATAAATAAAGTTGATGTAGCAACAGCGAAGGAGCGCTGACGACTCACAGCTGTGCCTCCTTCTGCCGACCTCCGACATCAACACATTTCCTGTTAGGAGCATCGGAGTCGAGACACTCCAGAGGACTGAGACGTCCGAGTAGAGCGATGCAGAACGCTCTCGAGTCAAGAGTGGGCAGATGTTTCATCGCAGACAGCTTGAAGCGTCCACTGCGGGTTCATCCTCTTGGAGGCCGCAGGGAGGAAACCCAGCATCAGAAGTTGTCCATCTCGTGGCGTGTTGTTCCCACGAAGTCACAAGATTGGTTAACAAGGTTAGCTGGTAGTTGCTAGCGGTTGTTAGCTAATTAAACTCTTCAGGCTCATTTTTCAGGGACATATCTCTTCAACTTGAAAGTTTGTGCATTCACAGGTATTTGAGTTTGTCTCTTGAAACAATCCCTTAGTTCATCGCCGAGCAGAACGCAGCTCCATTTTTAATCATTAAAACCAAAAGAACAGTTAACAGAGTTTCACCCAGAGTTGTTTTATGCTGCTAAAACTCCTCTTCCTTTTGAGCGTTTTCCACCAGCAGCTGTTGGCCATATTGCCTCTCTTGTTCACAGAAAATGTCTCAATAGCGAAGTTCTGGAGGCAGCAGTGACTCAGTCAAACAACTCAACCCCCATAAAGCAGGAAGTGGTTTGTCCAACTTCCTGTCTCAGGTTTGCCAGCATGAGCCGAGAGAGCGACACATGACAGACAGCAGGGAGAACAACAGCAGCAGCAGAGTTGTGTTCAGACGTTGAATCCTCTTATGGAGCATGTGGCTGCTCGTCATCGCTGTTATATAAGAGGCCAGAGGAGCTGCAGGAAAGGGCTTAGAAAACCTCCAGTCAGCATGAAACTGCTGGACAACAATGTTCCACAGTCAGTCCACCACCTGAAGGTCACAAAGCAGCTTCACCACACCTCAGAACCTCCAGCTCATCGCGTCTCCTACATACAGGGTTTTTGCTGGACAACTCAGCATTGCTCTGCTAGTCGAGAGTCACCTGACAACAACTACAAACATTGGTCAGTTGTCTCTCTCCTCAGCTCCATCATCCATAACAGCTGATGGGCGCTAGAACGAGTCCTAAAACCACAACATCAGCTGGAGATGCTCGCAGGTTCAGTTCTACATCAGATCCACCAGTAAACACCAGACCGGTGGATGGTGGAGGTTCAGGTCTACATCAGATCCACCAGTAAACACCAGACTGTTGGATGGTGGAGGTTCAGTTCTACATCAGATCCACCACTAAACACCAGACTGGTGGATGTTGGAGTGGTGGAGTCTTAAAAACCTGGGTTGCTAACAAGAGTCTAGAGGAGCCTACAGAGGTCCTGGAGGTCATTAAAGGTCATCAGGGGAAACAGAAGAAACCTGAATCTTAGTGGTGGTGACCTTGAAGTCATGTGACCCTGGTGTAGCTCCGCCCTAGGCTACCGTTAGCTTAGCACTGCTAACGTAGCATCCAGGCTTCCAGCATCATCAGAGGGTTCATTAGTGAAGATGATCTTGATGAACTGAACCTGGAAGATCATCAACTTTTGTTCACCAGAGCTGATTTACTGGTTCAATCACCACAATCACATGGAGCGATCCTATTGGCTGCTGGGGGAGGAACCAGGAGATGACCACTTCCTGTTGGTGGAGGAGCCAGGAGAGTCCACTTTCATTCATCCCTCCATCTTCCCCCTCTTCCCCTGTTGAGGGTGGTGGGGGTGGAGCCTATCCCAGCAGCCTTCCCCCTGGACAGGTCACCAGTCCATGGCAGGGCCAACACATAGAGACAGACAACCATTGGCTCTCCCAGCCACGCCTACGGTCAATTTAGGTGGACCAGTGGTCAGCACTGTTGCCTGTAGCTGCTGGGATAGGCTCCACCCCCCACCACCCTTAACAGGAATAAGTGGAAGAAAATAGATGGATGGATGGGACTGTTGTAATGATGTCATTGAGGTAACCCACCATGTTTGTCTCTTAAATATTTATATAACTCATTGTCTTCCAGGTTGCAGCTCTGCATTCAGTTTATAAATCCAAAGTTGACAGTTGGCTGTGTCCCCAGAGTGGTGGATGCTGCCACGACTCCTCTATTAGAGCCACTAACCCCGCCCCAGTCGCCCCAACTCCCTCCTTGTTTGAGTCACAGAGGACGTCCATATACAGCAAAACATCATTCCCAAAAAGTGGACAGTAACAAGAGAGATCAAAGCCCACTTCCTGTTCGTTACCTGCTGTGATGGTCCCTGGCGCAGATGGTCCTGAACAAAGCCGTCACCGTGTTCATTTAGGCTGTGTAAGTTGTTAGCTTCAGCTGGGAAGGGCACACACACACACACACACACACACACGTGGGCACACACTCATGTGGCTCCATTATTTTGGTCACATGTCATGAAAGCGGGAAGCTGACCTTCAGCCTGTGACTGGTCTCAGTTGTCATGGTGAAAGATGTCAGTCGTCAGTCAGAGGCCACCGGCTTTTGACCTTTGAGGAGAATCAGGCAAACAGAGCTCAGCGTTCTAAACCACCTCGTGTCTGCTGTTCACGTTCATTGTGGTGCTGTTCTTTTCATAGCCCCTCCTTCTCCTTTTCCTCAGTCGATGTGAGGCTCTGAGGGCAGAGGATGTTGTTATGATGCCATGTGAAGCCCTTTGAGACAAACTGGAGGGGAAAACGGGCTCTACAAATAAAATTGCCTTGCCTTGCCTTGCCTTGCCTTCTTTCTTCAGCTACGTTTCCATTTGCATGCCTCACGGATGTTGAGAGCGTAGTGACTCCAGGATGCAGAAAGAGCCAGCCACATACAGTGGCGATTAAGGCAGATTCCCGCGCACATCTGCGGTTTAAAAAGAAAAGTTTCTTTTTCTTTGAACTCCTGTGAACACAAATCCGTTGTTTATGAGGGCCTAGCATACATGTACTGTTTGAGTGATGGACATAATTTTGCTTGCTCCTGTCCTGTTGTCCAGTCTCTATGGACGACAATCCTGCTTGGCTCGTCCCACTGGTAAGCGCACTGACACCAGTTCTCAGGGGCTCCCTAGCGGCTCGGGGCCCCAAGCGGGTGCCTGGCTTGCCTGTGAACAAGCTGCACCCCTGGCCACATATATTGAGCTTGAAGCCAATCGAGACGGACAGCTAAGAGCTCCTGACCTACAGGCTGCTGGGCTAGCTGCTAACTGCTAACTGCTAACTGACTCACTCCCACAGCATTTGCTGTTTTCATTCTATGTTTCTGCTCCTCAATGCTCCTCCCCTCTGACATGCTTTATTAGTTGTAAGCTGCTGACTAATACATGAGATTTGCTCTGCTGAAGATGATCAGATATGTTTGATCGATTGACTCCATCATCAAGGGAAACATCAAATGCAGACCAGACCTCAGTAACTGCTACGCTCACGGTGACGCCATCCAGCCTTTCTGCAGTTTTTGACCTTTGTATCTCATTTGATGCACAGACATGATGGCAATTATAAATCGCACTGAGATGTAGCTATCTGAATTTGGATGAAGATCTTTGTCTCTCGACCTGAAACCACCACACACACACACACACACACACACACACACACACACACTTAGGTTCAACAGCCTTCAGGTCTCTGACAACAGATGTAAAGCTTCAGTTCAGTTGGTGTGTGCTAGTTGTTGGTTAACAGGTTGTCAGACTCCTGGGGTGGGGGTGGGAGGGCACTTACCCAGAAATTTGTAAATGTTGCTGCTGTGTGTGATTCATTAGCAGCATTAAGTTCATTGAAACCATCAGGCTAAAAACTTCTCGGGATTCTCAGGAATCTGGAAATGCGAGTTTTTAGAGTCCTCTAGCGCCTCCCAGAGGACAGCAGAATGGAAACTACTGGGTGGGACGAGTCTGACGATGTTTGTGGCCCTGTGAAGACATCGTGTTCCGTAGACGTCCTCGAGTGTCAGCGATAAGTTGATGATTCTTGTGCTCTGAAGAGATTTCTCCTGTGCTACAGCTGAGGATGGTTCCTGAGGAACAGGGGCCTGAGGGAATCAGGTCCATGCTGGAGTCCTGGTAAGGTCCTTAACAATGTGTGAGCCTGTGAGTTGCCAGAGGACACCTTCTCCATGGGCACTCTCCTGAAGTGTAGGGAGCAGGCTCCTTGTTCTGCTTCCTGAGGCTGATGATTGTCTCCTTTGTTCTGGAGATGTTGAGTACTGGATCATTTGTGGCGCAGCGTTGTGTCAGTCTGCAGACTTCCTCCCAGCGGGCTGATCTGTCCACGTTGTGTATCTGGCTGACCACCAGGGGTGAAAGCAGACCAGGGCGGTCCAGTACAGCATCCCCCCAAAGACTCACCAGAGAGGAAAGAAGCTGCCTGTCGAACCGCATTCACAACCAGTCACACTTTCAGCAGGACATGTCCGCTAGCGCCATGTTGTCTTAAACAACATGTGATGTCATCACCATCATCACCTGTCATAACGTAGCATTACTGCTAGTTCACGTTAGCAGCAGCAGCTTCGGCTAACTAGCTGCAGCTGACCAGTACTGTGGGGTTTTGGCCTGGTGGAGGTTTCAGGGTTTCTATTCTACTGCAACAAGACGGACAGCAGCCCTGACAAGCTGCTCTCCTCCGTCACTCGGCGGTCGCTACTGTGAGGTTTATGGGTATTTTGAAGGTTTCACTTTAACTATGAATCCAATCTTTTGATATATGTACAAAATGTTAAGTGTCTCTAATTTCTTTCTACTACGTACGGAAGTTATAAAACTGAAACTTTTTTTTAAAGGGTGCATTGAGTCGAGGAGGGTTGAACCATATCAGGCCATGAAGGTCGCGGTAGTAGCACCAGCATAGTAGCACATCCATGGTGGTGTCAGCTCCTAATGGTGTGATGGTGCTGTGCTGTGAGTCAGTGTCCAGCCAGGTGTGAAGGGGGAAAGGGGCGGCCTCAGCACTCACCATGCTTGCTTCCTCCTTTCCTGCCACCTGGTTTCCTTCATGGTGTCCTCTATCTCCTTAGACTGTGTCCTGTACTAGCTGTTAGCATGTAGCTAACAACTTGAAAACATCGAGGTTGGTGATGACAGACATCAGAGTGAAGGCTCTGGCTCCCTTCTACTGTTAGAACTCTAGGAACCAGCAGGAACCCTGCATCCTGGGAGTGAAGGGTTCTAGCTGGATCGTAGGGGACTAGGAGCTCTGTCAGGGATGAAGGAGCCTGATTGTTGAGGACTTTGATGGTAGAAGGAGAATTTTAAATTCTGTTCTGAATCTGACAGGGAGCCATGCAGAGAAGCAGTCCAGGAGAGACCTGGTCTCTGCTACCAGTTCTAGTCAGGGGGGCAGCAGCGTTCTGGACCAGCTGGAGAGTCTTTAGGGACTTATTAGTCCAGCCTGGTAGGAGGGAGGTGCAGTGATCCAGCCTGGAAGTGACAAAAGCAGGGACTAGTTTTTCTGCATCTTCTTGAGCCAGGATGTGTCTGATCTTAGCGATGTTACGTAGATGGAAGAAGGCGTCCTGGAGGTTTGTTGAATGTGGGAGTTGAAGGGTCCTGGTCTAAGAGAACTGCTAGGTTTATGGGATCTGTCTGAGATCTCAGGGTCTTTGACACCATCAGAGCTTTGCAGTGACTTTTTTTGTTTTCAGTCGGCAGTTTGGTCGGCTTCATCATCACTCCAGTGGGTGGAGCTCCTTCCGATCTGAGCAACCGTCACTACCAGGATCAAGCGTGGTGATGTATGGCATCACTTCACCCTCAGTGTCCTGCATGATGCTGCTCGGCTCGGGGTCACAAGGTTAAGAGGCTGCAGTCATGATACTGAGCCATTCCTCAACAGATTTACTCGTATTGTCCTCCGGCGCCATGTACGTTCTCCATATGAAGCCGCGGTAATCCCTTCGGCCATCTTAATCCGCAGTAAAGTGAGGGAAATGAGCATGTGATTGCTGAGGCTGCTGGGAAAGCCACAGTGGTCCATTTGTTCAGGTGACATTTTCACAGCTCCAGTCTCAGCATATGACCACGACTCAGCTTAAAGCTCACACACGTTAACCTGGACCTGGACGCCGGGGTCACGCCGGGGTCACGCCGGGGTCACCAACTTTGGAATCTGTGTGATCCGCTTGCTGGATGGCACAAGCGGATCACACAGCAACATGAAGAGGTCATCCACCATCGCTCACTTGACCTCCAGATCAGAGTTACTGCTGCAGAGCCCGGGTCACCCAGGGGTCACCCTCACCAAGCCACGTCTGTTTTAGTGCATAGCGCCGGATCACAACCAAAGTTCTCTCATGACACTTTACTAGTACAGCAGGTCTGGAACCACCCAGCACTTCTCCATGAGACAAAGACCTGAGACATCAGAAAAGAGAGGGACGAGAGAGAGAGGAGGGGGAGAGAGAGACGGAGGACAGGGACAGAGACAAAGACAGAGAAGAGACAGAAGAGAGAGAGAAAGGAGGGGAGAGAGAGACAGGCAGACGAGGACGTGAACAAAACGGAAGGAGATAAACGATCAGCGAGAAAGACGGCGGGATGGGGACAGGAGCATTAAGAAGGTGAGGAAGACTCAGAGGAAGAAGTCCAGTTAGTGACCTGCAGCTATGAGACATAAAGGAGGACAGAAGGAGAGAGAAGCCCAATGCATCATGGGAGATTCCTGTCAGTCGAGGCTTATAGCAGCAGAGCGAGGGGGCGGGGCTAACCTGAGCCCGCTCAGACCTCGAGGCGACAGGCTGCTCCTGTTGGATCTGAGATGCTGCACATCAACCTAGTTGTTTTCAGGGAGGTTGATGAGATGCGGCGTTCTCAACATTCTTAACCATTGTGGCGTTTATAGCGATGATCTCATCAACAAAATGAGGAAATGCTGTTCATGCCAGTGAGGGATGCTGGTGGAGAACACGTCAGAGAGCAGGTGCAGGGTCTCTGGTGTCGTGGCCACAGCAGACAAGTTCTCCAGAGACGGAGCAGCTCATCCACCCTTGGGTTAGACAGCTGAGTCGATGGAGCTAAGCTAACAGCTTGCTCAGCTACGCTAATACTGTCTGTCCTGGACACAAACAGTGAGGTCACCTTCATGAACGAGGTGTTCTGTGGCGACTGAACGCGAGCAACAAGAGCAGTGATGTTCAACATGCGGGGCTTCAACCCCTGCAGGACTGCGATGGACTGATACTGCTAGAGACGGGGAAGGTCAGAGGTCATCTGATGTCAGTTGACTGCATTTGATGTGATCATGTTCTTAAAGAATCTAATATATGATACAGCAGCTCAAACAGTTTTCTTCTGCTCCCCCCTCCCCAAACCCCTTCCTCCCTCTGCCCCCCCGCCCCAACCCCCCCCTTGGCAGGTCCTGGGCCCCCGCGGGTCGCAGCTGGCAGCTCCCGGCGCTGCAGGGAATGTTCTCCTGCAAAATATCCACTTCTCTCTTACGTCCCCCCGCTGAATTACAAGCACTCATGTTTTGATGATGAACAGCCACTCTGGTGGGAGGGAGGTCATGTGACCCACACTGGACAGGACAGTTACACCCGTTTAAAGACTTGGAACGAGAGCTGAGAGCCTCAGCCTGACAGACAAGGAGGGCAGGAGCTGTCAGTCACTCTTCCTCGCTTCCTGCTCTTCCTTCCTTCTCTCCATCCTGATGTTTCCTGCCTACTTTAATTCTTGCTTCTCCCTTTCCTTCCTCTTCCTCCTCCCTCTTACCCCCTCCTCCCTCTCTCTCTCCCTCTTCAGAGATCTGAAGGTTCTTGTTCCAGATGTTCATGAAGTTTGACTGATACTTTCGTTGCCCCCCCCCGGGGTGGCGAGATTGCAGCGTGTTGCGTCATGGCCCCTCAGACGGAGATCAGAAGGCTCCTCGCTCTTTCGTCATGACTGTCGGCGGCAGCCTCGCGTTCGTCTCCTGAATATTTCAGGCTCCATGATGACATTCGGAGGCGGGCGGTGCAATGAGCTCCGCCGCGACCCAGTCCGTAGAGGAGGTCGATCTGGGTCTCAGGAACCTGACATCAGAACTCAGCTTCCGGATATCGATGGCATTGCACATGCTTGTTGACAGCTGACCAAGAAAAGTCTGATGACCAAACTATGTTTAATCTCAGAAACACACGTGACGTGACACAGGAAATGACACCGGACGCCGCGTCGTTCAGACTCTCGTGGTTGTTGGGTTCTAGCAGGATTTATTTGTTTTTTCAGGTGAAGCCTCGACCGAAAAAAACATTGAAAAAACATTGATTTGATTTCATGTGGAATCTGACATGAAACGATTGTACCAATGGTAATAAACTTAGTGGCTCAATGACGCCGAGAGTGACCGGATGACTTCTGATGGTGAACGCTAATCACGTGTCAAGTCACCGTGGTAATTATTCACGTCATTGACATGCTGCTAGTTTCACACACAATAACGGAGCACGGAGGTTGCAC
>NC_141321.1:35526426-35676426 GCF_037954235.1 Aulostomus chinensis | reverse complement strand
AAAGTGAGCTCCTCCTCAGGGTTGGAGCTGGAGGCACCGCGCGATGCCTGGGGGGAGCAGCTGGGTGACAGAGACTTACTGC
Organism: Aulostomus chinensis; assembly: GCF_037954235.1. Taxonomy (NCBI): domain Eukaryota; kingdom Metazoa; phylum Chordata; class Actinopteri; order Syngnathiformes; family Aulostomidae; genus Aulostomus; species Aulostomus chinensis. Next base: position 35,676,344 of record NC_141321.1, on the reverse strand, counting down.
AGTCAGCCAAACGCTCTGGTCCTACGCAGGAAGCGGTGGCGGCCGGCTCTCCTCCAACTAATTCCCTTCTAGCTACTTGCAGGAGACAACCGGTCTCCCCTAGTCACACAAGACACAGGACATGAAGTCTGATGGAGTCAAGTGTATTTGAGCTGTTGAGTCCAGCAGATGTCTCTCCCACACTTTGGTGAAAGGGCATCCCTTCTCCTGGGGCGCCGTGCCGCCCAGTGGATGCAGAAGACTCCAGTCTAGAGCTGCACTGGTTCATTTTAGCATGTCCACTCAGTCAGTCAGACCTCTGCTGTTGTAGGGTTGCTGCCTTTGACATAAAGCCACAGAAATTGGCATTGTGTCTGGTGTGAACAGAGCATTCTGGAATAAATCAGTTTCAATGCGCATTGGTTGTGTTCAAAGGTAAATGGTGACTGACGAGCGTGTTGCAGATTTCAAAGTTTTAAAAATCTGGAAACATTTTGGAACAGTTACAGTGTTGTGAATCGTCCTCGTTGCTTCTGTCTGTCAGGACGTCTATGGGGGTCGAGCTTCTGAGGAGGATGGGCTGGAAGGAAGGTCAGGGAGTTGGGCCTCGTGTGAAGAGGAGAGCTCACCACCAGCAGACTGGTACATCTCTGGTTCACGTATCTTCAGAGCAGCACAATCGTTGTTTCGACCAGCTGACAGGAAGTATCCTTCATGCTATGGCTTGTCTCTGTTGACAGATGGAGGACCAGTCTACGGCTGCACGCTGCCCCCTACTGGCTCAGAGGTCTCAGAGGTGAGTGACTTTGCTGATGTCTTTTAAACACAGGGACAATTAGTCACCAGCATAATCTGGTGCAGTTCCAGCATCAGTGCGTGAAGACATATTTCTCCTGGAGATCAAAGTGTTTGTTGGACTGTAATGGATCACAAACGATTCCTGGTTCTCTCTCTGCTCGGCAGCTTGATGACGATGATGCTGATGATGAAGAATTCGCTCCAGAGAATGTGACCTTTGCCCCAAAGGATGTTACGCCAGTGGACTTCAGCCCCAGGCTGGGGGTCCAGGGTCTGGGGTACCGGGGTCTGGACCCAAGCCTGGCTCTGCAGGGCCGAGGAGCCCCTGAACACATTGACCTGTTCAACCCTCAGTCCGACTTGAGAAGTCGTCTTTTTGGAGACACAAAGAGGGGCTTGCGGAGGGGGGGCGTCGCTGGACAGGTGAGTGTCTGGATGGCCATGTTCATGAAAAAAGACTTAATGCTGCCCGTGATCTTTGACCTACAGGCCTTCGGGGTTGGGGCACTGGAAGATGATGACGAAGACGTGTACCATCGAGACTCTATGTCCAGATATGACACAGTGCTGGGAGGGGAGGAGCCAGGAGACGGCCTTTACGGCTGGACAGCGCCACAACAGTACAAAGTAAAAAGCGGTAAGAAGGGAGGTATGGAAGTACTGAGGACGGTGCAGAGTCCATCCATCTATTCATCCATCCCTCCGTCCATCCATTCATCCATCCATCCATCCATTCAACCATCCCTCCATCTATTCATCCATCCATCCCTCCATCCATCCATCCATCATCCATCCATCCATCATCCCTCCATCCCTCCATCTTCCCCCTCTCCTCCTGTTCAGGGTGGTGGGGGTGGAGCCTATCCCAGCAGCCTTCCCCCTGGACAGGTCACCTGTCCATGGCAGGGCCAACACATAGAGACAGACAACCATTGGCTCTCCCAGCCACGCCTACGGTCAATTTAGAGTCTGGATTAACCTGGTCCCTCTTGATGTCTTTGGACTGTGGAGGAAGCCGATGACATTCGTGGGCAGCAATGCTCGTTGTGTGAAGGGACTGTAAGTCAACACTCTTATCTGACGCCCTTCAGGATGAGTGGAAATTTTAAAACTTGATGGTCAGTGTTTGCGGTCCTGGAGAGTCCTGGAAAGTTTGTAGATGGATTGAATATGAAGATGATGCTCGTTGCCTTGATGGATTATATTCAGGTAGTCTGAGTCAGGGATGAAGGGTTAACCGTCTCAGGGTGAACAGACACAGCTGATGTCATCATGACATCTCTCTAACTGTGAATTTTGGATCTGCTAAGCATCTTTGTTTTTCTGTTTTCTTGTTTCAGCCGGAAGTAAAGATGCATCGTATGTTGGTAAAATCCTGGAGGGCTTCACTCTGGCTCAGAAACCAGCTGAAGAGAAAATGGTGTGCAGCGTCTCTGAAGCTCTGCCTCCGCCTTGGTGTTGTGAGTCACTCACGTCCCACTCTCTCCATAGATCTTCCCTCCACCCTTGCTACCCAGCAACTACCGCCCAGTCCATCATTTCTGCCCTTCAGTCCACGTTTCGCATCTGTCTGGGGTCAGTCCTGCGCTGGCTGAGGCTCTGAGGACTTCCAGAGGTCACATGGTCCCTGAGCAGCTGCAACCAGTCGGCCGCGGAGGACGTCACCAGCTGGCCTCAGACCAAAGGAGGGCGCTGCTGGGCGAGGAGTCGCTGCAGGGTACACAAATATGATAATATGTGATGGGGGCACCCCCTGGAGGATTTGTTACATATGACATCCTAATGGATGCCACACTGTTTCTCTGTCCTCCTCCTGTGTTCCTCCTCAGGTCCCAGGTCAGTCATGGAGCTTCTCAGGCCTGAAGACAGAGAGCGACTGCTCAGCCTTCGCGCCACTTCTGGCCCGCTCTCCAACAAACCCACCATCCCAAAATCCCATGATGCCCTGCAGCCAGTGGGGGCATCGCCTCTGAGCGGCACTGCCCCCTTAGGCCTGCAGCAGCAACAAGAGGCTCTGGAAGCATGGCGAGGTCAGACGTCCTCACAGACCTTCAGGCCATTTGAGAAGAACCCCAGCAAGCAGGCACGCTATGAGCTCTACCTGAACCGCCTTCAGCAGGGAGACACAGGTGGGCATGGCTACATGTGTCATCATGACAGGTGGGCATGGCTACATGTCTCATCATGACATGTAGGCAGCCACCACCTGCAGGCAACTGAAAAAAACTTGTGTGTGTTCCTCAGATGCCCTGGAGCAGAGTCTGGACTGTGGGATGACGGAGTGGGAGCGCAGCAGGGAGAGGGAGGAGTTTGTCCGAGCCTCCATCTTGTACCGGCCCACATCCTCTTTGCTGTCGTCCCGCTTCACAAGGGCCAAACACGAGGAGGACGATGACAGCGTGGAGGTGTGCCGTGATGAAGAGGTGGGACAGCCAGGACACAGCACTACCGTCACACAAACTCATGCACAACTGTCTTAGCTGGTGACTGAATCAGGGGGACACTTGTCTCTGTCGTCAGGGTGATGTGGACAACAAACAAGCCGCCGTCAAGATGAAGATGTTTGGAAAACTGACCCGAGAAACGTTTGAGTGGCACCCAGAGAAAGTGCTCTGCAAGAGGTTCAATGTGCCCGACCCCTACCCCGGGTACTAGCACAACCACTATTACCTATTACCATATGTTTATATCCATCCATCCATCCATTTTCTACCGCTTAGGCCGTTAAGGGTCGTGGAGGGGGGATACGTTTGGATTCATACACATTTACATTTCATTGACTGAAAGGAGGTGGAAAAATATTACAGATGCCTTTTGTCATTTCACAAAATAATCGTAATCGAAAATCTGATTTTGAGGGAAGAAAATCAGGACTTAATTTTGGGCAAAATCGAACAGCCCTTATACACGTTTGGATTCATACATGGTAGTGTTCATACACGTTTGGATTCATACACGTTAGTGTTCATACACGTTAGTGTTCATACACGTTTGTGTTCATACACGTTAGTGTTCATACACGTTTGGATTCATACACGTTTGGATTCATACACGTTAGTGTTCATACACGTTTGGATTCATACACGTTTGGATTCATACACGTTAGTGTTCATACACGTTTGGATTCATACACGTTAGTGTTCATACACGTTTGGATTCATACACGTTTGGATTCATACACATTTGGATTCATACACGTTAGTGTTCATACACGTTTGGATTCATACACATTTGGATTCATACACGTTAGTGTTCATACACGTTTGGATTCATACACATTTGGATTCATACACGTTAGTGTTCATACACGTTTGGATTCATACACGTTAGTGTTCATACACGTTTGGATTCATACACGTTAGTGTTCATACACGTTAGTGTTCATACACATTTGGATTCATACACGTTAGTGTTCATACACGTTTGGATTCATACACGTTTGGATTCATACACGTTTGGATTCATACACGTTAGTGTTCATACACGTTAGGGTTCATACACGTTTGGATTCATACACGTTAGTGTTCATACACGTTTGGATTCATACACGTTAGTGTTCATACACGTTTGGATTCATACACGTTTGGATTCATACACGTTAGTGTTCATACACGTTTGGATTCATACACGTTAGTGTTCATACACGTTAGGGTTCATACACGTTTGGGTTCATACACGTTAGGGTTCATACACGTTTGGGTTCATACACGTTAGTGTTCATACACGTTTGGGTTCATACACGTTTGGATTCATACACGTTAGTGTTCATACACGTTTGGATTCATACACGTTTGTGTTCATACACGTTTGGATTCATACACGTTAGTGTTCATACACGTTTGGATTCATACACGTTTGTGTTCATACACGTTTGGATTCATACACGTTAGTGTTCATACACGTTTGGATTCATACACGTTTGGATTCATACACGTTAGTGTTCATACACGTTTGGATTCATACACGTTTGGATTCATACACGTTAGTGTTCATACACGTTTGGGTTCATACACGTTTGGGTTCATACACGTTTGGATTCATACACGTTAGTGTTCATACACGTTTGGATTCATACACGTTTGGATTCATACACGTTAGTGTTCATACACGTTTGGATTCATACACGTTAGTGTTCATACACGTTAGGGTTCATACACGTTTGGATTCATACACGTTAGTGTTCATACACGTTAGGGTTCATACACGTTTGGGTTCATACACGTTAGTGTTCATACACGTTTGGGTTCATACACGTTTGGATTCATACACGTTTGTGTTCATACACGTTTGGATTCATACACGTTAGTGTTCATACACGTTTGGATTCATACACGTTTGTGTTCATACACGTTTGGATTCATACACGTTAGTGTTCATACACGTTTGGATTCATACACGTTTGGATTCATACACGTTAGTGTTCATACACGTTTGGATTCATACACGTTAGTGTTCATACACGTTTGGATTCATACACGTTTGGATTCATAGACGTTTGTGTTCATACACGTTTGGGTTCACTCAGGTCTGGGACGGTGGGCCTGCTCAAGGTCAGACGGGACAGGTTTTCAGTCTTCAACTTCCTGACAGTGACGGAGCATCGCGATGCATCAGGTACCTTGACTGGCCTCAAGAACCAAACCAGGCCTGACCGGCGAGTTGGGCCAATGGATCACGTCTACTGATGACACCACTCTTCATCTACTGAACCTACTTTCAGTTGAATGACAAACAATAACCTTTCTTCATAATGGTCTGAAATCTATGAATGTATTTTGAACGTGATAGAAGAATGAATCTTTAATGATCTACTTGGTAACAGCACTTCTCCATCTCCTCCTCCTCAGCTCTTCTGAAGCCTGCAGAGTCCAGCCGGAAGTCAAGGTGGGATGTTTCAGACCGGAAAGATGAGAAGAAGAAGAACGACCTGTCTGAGACTGAACTGGACCGGACGTCCTCAGCTGCTTTACCCGCCACCACCAGGACCGACAAGCAAATGCCAGACAGCAGAACTGAGGTAACGGGTCTAAAGGAGGGGGGACTCGGGGGTCCTCAGCTGAAACCAACCTCTGAATAAACAGAAATGTTGTTTTCTTGTCATTGTAGAACGAATCCAGCAGTTTCTTCTTTTTTAAACTTTTGCTATTTACCTCAAAAGTAAAAGCAACAAGCCTCAGTGGCCTTGAGTTCATGTCTCCAGACAGAGGAAACTGGTCTACAAGTCTCACTCTGAGTGGAACAATTTGTCTCTGTTTTCAAAGGATCAGTCAAGCTCAGACAGGAAGGAAGAAGAGGAGGAGGTGGAAGAGGAGGAGAGGAGGCCACCCATGGATCTTTTCAGGGCCATCTTCGCCAGCTCATCCGATGAGAAGTCCTCCTCTTCTTCAGACACAGACAGCGAGGAGGACGCGAAGAAGGGTGAAGGAGGAGTCGACTTAAAGCCACCGAACCTCTTCAACTTCACGTCCTCCTCTGTCACCTCCTCGACTCCTGCAAGAAGCCAGCAGATCGGTGAGAGGTGATTCATCCTCAGTCGCCTCATGGTCGGAGCAGTCAGACGACTCATGCATACAAACAACTGAGTCACGTGTTTTTGTCAGCGCAGCCCTGGACGCCGGCAAAGATGCAGATGAATGATCGTGAAATCAGTGACTGACCGAGCGTCTGTCCCCTCAGTCAGAGCCAGTGAGCTGGACTCCAACAGATTCTCCCTCGCTTGAAGAATGTGGTTGTCACAAAAATACATTTAAAGGTGCAAGAGAACAGTTTGACGAAAAAGATTAAAAAAACCAAACATCCACAGAACTTGAAGAAGGTGCAGAGTTTAAGTCTAAATTTACCAGAAAAAATAGTATAGTGGTGAATCACTTGTTATTATTATTATTATGGTCTGGTTGATGGTCAGGTGATCAGCCGGTTTCTCCAAAAATGTTTTGAGCAGAAAACCCATGATGAGAGCCGTGGGAGTCAATCAGGGCAGCTGACTCATACATGCTGTTGAAATATTGCAGAGTCATGGTAAGCTATTGTCCAGCCAACTGCAACGTCTTCCTTCCTGTCACAGTGGCCGATTGTTCTCAGATGGCGGTGCAAGAAGAGGCAGAGTTTGGTCCAAAGCTGCCGCCTTCGCCGGGTGAGTGGACACAAACATCAGATTTATCTTCTCAAAGTCAAATAACCAAAACGAAATTGTACACAAGTGAAAAAACAACAAAGCTGACAATGAATCTTTTCTTGTTCCTGGCGTTCTCTCTCTTTACTTCCCGTGCAGAAACGATTCTGTTCTGTTTTCTTGTTTGCAGCCAATTAAGATGAGAACAGAGACGCAGCCTCAGGTGTCTAATGACTCTTCCTGTTGTTCCCTGTTCAGCCAGAGGCGGTGCCAACTCCATCTGCTCGCCCAGCGAGGAAAAGCAACCCAGCAGGCGGAGCAAAGACAAGAAACACAAGAAGCAGCACAAACACAAGAAGGATAAGAAGGTAGAAACATGGCGGCTCGTGGAGCTCTTCTTCTTCATCTTCCTTTCTGATGATGTCATATGAATTTGTTTCCCAGAAGAAGAAACACAAGAAACACAAACACAAAGTGAAGCAGCAGAAGAAGTCCAAGAAGGAGGGGGCGGACAGCAGCTCGCCAGACAGTGACTGCGAAGCTGGGCTTGTGACGGCGGAGGAGCTGCTGAAGAGGTCAGACCTCCAGAGTAGCGTCATTGAATCAGAAGTATTACGGCGGGTTAGTCTGACCTGAACTGGTTTAACCTCTGACTGACAGTTCCAGAACAGCTGATCTGAGTTCAGCAGCTCTGCCCTGAAGCGCGTGAACCACCACTATAACAAGTCCACATTCATGGAGCCCCAATGCTCCGAGTCACCATGGCAACAGCTAACAAAGAGCTCAACCTCAAGTACATAGAGAGACCCCATGTAGAGCCCAACATACATGTAGACAGGCGCTGCACACGGAGCACATACATGTTTTTTTATATATATATATATATATATATATTTATATATTTTTAATATATATATATTTATATATATATATTTTTATATATATTTATATTTTTTATATATATATTTATATTTTATATATATATATTTATATATTTTTAATATATATATATTTATATATATATATTTTTATATATATTTATATTTTTTATATATATATTTATATTTTATATATATATATTTATATATTTTTTATATATATATTTTTTATATATATATTTATATATATTTTTTTATATATATTAACAACAACACTAACAACAATAACTAATAATAATAACAATTTTTATTTCAAGGTCGCTGTACAGAGCACATTTTTAGAGACAACACATTGAAAATCATCAAAACGACAGAAAGCGGCAGAGGTTTGAACGGTTGAGCTTTGAGTGGAGACACTCGGCTCGCGTCCGGAGACGAACAGAGCTCACCTGAGTTCTGAATTCTGTGACCCTTTTTTCCTATTTTTACTTTCTTCACCAAACAGAGTGCTGGTCGCCATCTCAGTTGTCACCTGTGTGCCTCGACAACACACTGACGGTTCAGCTGAGGGTTGGATGAAAAAAATCTAAATGAAACCACGATGTCTTTCATTGTTACCCCCCATCCTTCAGCGTGAGCCTAATATTTAGTAACGCTTAAAAATCCCAGGTGAACACCAGCGGAACGTTAAGTTTCCTAATCGACAGACTTTGATTCAGACGGTAAAACTCTGCCAGAATAACTGAATGCATGAAGCCAGCGCTCCCCTTCAGTCATTCAGACTCTGTTACCACGGTAACTGACTCAGGTGCTTCTTCTCCCTGAAACAGAAACTTAGACTCCCTCATGGCAGCGTGACACACTCAGACTCCCACTACCCCCTCCTGAATCAGACTCTGGTGGTTATTTCCTTGTTTTTTTTTTGTTCCAGACTGAAGAACATCCAGTCACAGGAGACCTGGTGAAAAGGGGCGTGTCCTCTGTGAGGACAACGGCGCTTCACTTTAGACGATGAATCAGATACTGTTGTTGTTTTAAGGAATAAAATGTTGATGACAGTGTTGCTGTTTACTGATGTCATGTTTCTGGTGAAGCCAGCAGCAGCTCTTCATCAGCGATGCTGGTTTCGAGGCGGCGCCATCGGCCGCTCATGCATCAGTGCTGCATTAAGAGCACCAGGGATTACAGAAGGAATGCGCTAACATCCATTGGTCAGGGGCCAACGCTGACTGTGACCCTGAGCGAGATCGAAACTTTGAATGCCGTGTGGTGGGTTGATGAATACACAGATCAGGAAGTTATCGATATTTTCTTCATGTAGGAGGAGTCTTTATAGTGAAGTAGTGGGAGCTCCGCCTCCTTGTCTTCCTTCCTTAAATGTTATGAGTAGTAAGGTGTATGTAAACCCCCCCCTCTGTAAATGTTAACTAGTAGACACCATAAAGACAAGACACGTCGGCCCGCTGCTTTTATTGAACGATAGCGCCGCACTGGTCACATGACACAAAAGGAATGTTGCTGTAGCCCAGACACAGAACCGACAGCGATGGCGCCATAGCTAAATTCCTACCTCTGTTACCGACAGTTTGAGCTCAATACTTCACTTCTAGCTTTTGAATTGAAGCTTTATTGATACACAGGAAAGCGGCGTCCAGTGAAGCTTTAACTGAAACCAAAACACAAAATCCTGAGGATCAATGACGTCTCTCTGAGGACTCCCAGGGGTCCCTGGACCTCACTTTGAGAACCCTTGCCAACCATCCACAGAGGACCATGTGATGAAACTCTCCAGGTCAGAAGGTGCTCTGCAGCAGACAGTGGCAGCCACAGCCGGCGGGACACTCGTCCTGCTGGCGGAACCAGTCCATCATGTGACTGGTGTGTCCTCCGTGTCCACAACTCAAGCAGAAGTTGGAGGAGCCGCGGACGGCCACATGACACACAGCGCACTGGAAGGTGAGACGCTTGCAGACGGCGCACTGCGTCCCTCGAGCCTGACTGCGACAGTGGCAGCAGTACACGCCAAATTCTGCAATGAGAAACCGCGTCAGCAGCGGAGGGACACCAGTGTGCTCACACAGGAAGTCATGTGAACGTACCGATGCCTTTGTGAGGTTCTGGTGCGCAGGACACGAACTTGAGCACATCGGCTCGCTTCTCCCTCAGACCCCAGCGGTACAAGATTTCTCCGTAACACTTCTTAAAGTCATCAAACTGCAGCGTGTTGGCAGGGTCCAGCAGTCTGTGGGACAGGAAGTGACATCAGAGCCCCAAATGTCCAATCAGACAGCCAAACAAATTCATCCCTCTCATACTCTTCTGGTGGTCATCCATGACAACGCCATCATCAAGGCACGTAGGACCTATAAACTTTCACTTTGATGAAAACATCAAGGAGCTTCACTTCACCAACGAGGACTGTTGCTAAACAGACGCTGGTTCTTATTTGTGTGAGGGCATCAAAACGTCCTGATGAGCTCAAACAGCTTTAGTTGCTTTGGTTCAAGCCGAAGATTTATGACATGAAGCACGTCAACAACCAACTCCTAGCTAGCAGCATGTCAGCGGTGTGGCTAACACGCGGCGTGTTAGGGTTTGCAGGTCACATTGGCCGGCAGCTTTAATTTATATTACTCACAATGGCGCCCTCTTCAGTTAAAGAGTGGAAGCATTGCCTTACCTCTTGTTCATGTCGTGCTGCTCCCGCTCTCGTTCCCGTGGATCTGTGTTACCCTGGTTGCCATAGCGATAGTCGTCCGGAGAGGACTCACCCCAGGGGTTGGCGTGCTCAGAGTCTCGACCTGAGGACAACAACAGATGGTCGGCGTGGGTGGTGGAGGCAATGAAAACATCCTGATAAACTCTGTGTGAGGTGTAGTGTGTTGGCGATGTGGTGGTTGCCATGGCAGCATGGAGCTCACATGTGTTCCAGGTGCTGGTGCTGATGGACTCGGAGGTGCTGGAGCAGGAGCCCGAGGTGACGGAGCTGGAGGTGAAGCTGGGCTGAGACAGTAGAACATGACATCACGCCAACAGAAGAGAGTCCTGCTGGTGCCCACCCGGGGGAGGGGGGGCAGTAATAGTGTGAAGGATGATGTCAGAACGCCAACTTTGAGGAACGCCATTGAGCCAGCAATTAAGATGTATTAGAGTCCATCAGTGTTTCTGTCAGCTGATGGTTGGAAGGAAAAGACAACCGGTGGCGAGTCACATCGAAACTGTCGGCTAACAAACAAGTTGACCTGGAAGTTTGGATGAAGGCGGGAACATTCAAGGAAACGTCCCAGCTGATTGGATGAACCATCTGCTGTCACGCCAACAATCACCAGCTCTGATGTCACTGAAAAGTGATGCTAAACTCTGATTGGTCCCAACATCTGTTAACAGATTCCCACCTGGTGAGGTCGAACACTACGCCCACCTACGTTAATAATCCATGAACTGCTGATTGTTAATCCTTCCCAGAGTGTGGTGCCGACGGAGCGCCCCCTTGAGGAGCCAACATAAAACCGCACGATCACATATTGATACAGACGTTTCACTTGTCCTGTCAGCACTTACGTAGCGTAAGTGGTGGGGCGTGAACACGGTGGAGCGCGACTGATGGTGTCCGTACAGGGAGTAGCAGTCTGGAGGCGGAGCCTGAGCTCTGAAGACGCTGGACAGCATGGCGAGAGTCTGGACGTCGCTCATCTGACTGTAGTGATCCAAACTGTACAAGAGGGGGAGACATCGTGCTGCATTTATAGCAGCATGGATAGTCCAGTCCCCAAAGTCCAGCCCCCACAGTCCAGCCCCCATAGTCTAGTCCCTGATAGTCCAGCCCCCATAGTCTAGTCCCTGATAGTCCAGCCCCCATAGTCTAGTCCCTGATAGTCCAGCCCCCATAGTCTAGTCCCTGATAGTCCAGTCCCCAAAGTCCAGCCCCCACAGTCCAGCCCCCATAGTCTAGTCCCTGATAGTCCAGCCCCCATAGTCTAGTCCCTGATAGTCCAGCCCCCATAGTCCAGCCTGATAGTCCAGCCCCCATAGTCTAGTCCCTGATAGTCCAGCCCCCAATAGTCCAGCCCCCGATAGTCCAGCCCCTGATAGTCCAGCCCGATAGTCCAGCCCCCATAGTCTAGTCCCTGATAGTCCAGCCCCCATAGTCTAGTCCCTGATAGTCCAGCCCCTGATAGTCCAGCCCCATAGTCCAGGCCCCATAGTCTAGTCCCTGATAGTCCAGCCCCCATAGTCTAGTCCCTGATAGTCCAGCCCCCATATTCTAGTCCCTGATAGTCCAGCCCCCAATAGTCCAGCCCCTGATAGTCCAGCCCGATAGTCCAGCCCCCATAGTCTAGTCCCTGATAGTCCAGCCCCCATAGTCTAGTCCCTGATAGTCCAGCCCCCATAGTCTAGTCCCTGATAGTCCAGCCCCCATAGTCTAGTCCCTGATAGTCCAGCCCCCATAGTCTAGTCCCTGATAATACAGCCCCCATAGTCTAGTCCCTGATAGTACAGCCCCCATAGTCCAGCCCCTGATAGTCCAGCCCCCATAGTCTAGTCCCTGATAGTCCAGCCCCCATAGTCTAGTCCCTGATAGTACAGCCCCCATAGTCTAGTCCCTGATAGTACAGCCCCCATAGTCCAGCCCCTGATAGTCCAGACCCCATAGACCAGCCCCTGATAGTCCAGACCCCATAGTCCAGCCCCATAGTCCAGACCCTGATAGTCCAGCCCCTGATAGTCCAGCCCCCATAGTCTAGTCCCTGATAGTCCAGCCCCCATAGTCCAGTCCCCATAGTCTAGTCCCTGATAGTCCAGCCCCCATAGTCCAGCCTGATAGTCCAGCCCCCATAGTCTAGTCCCTGATAGTCCAGCCCCCATAGACCAGCCCCTGATAGTCCAGCCCCCATAGTCCAGCCCCATAGTCCAGACCCTGATAGTCCAGCCCCTGATAGTCCAGCCCCCATAGTCTAGTCCCTGATAGTCCAGCCCCCATAGTCTAGTCCCTGATAGTCCAGCCCCCATAGTCCAGCCTGATAGTCCAGCCCCCATAGTCTAGTCCCTGATAGTCCAGCCCCCATAGACTAGTCCCTGATAGTCCAGCCCCCAATAGTCTAGTCCCTGATAGTCCAGCCCCCATAGTCTAGTCCCTGATAGTCCAGCCTGATAGTCCAGCCCCCATAGTCTAGTCCCTGATAGTCCAGCCTGATAGTCCAGCCCCCATAGTCTAGTCCCTGATAGTCCAGCCCCCATAGTCTAGTCCCTGATAGTCCAGCCCCCATAGTCTAGTCCCTGATCGTCCAGCCCCCATAGTCCAGTCCCCATAGTCTAGTCCCTGATAGTCAAGCCCCCATAGTCCAGCCTGATAGTCCAGTCCCCATAGTCCAGTCCCTGATAGTCCAGCCCCCAATAGTCTAGTCCCTGATAGTCCAGCCCCCATAGTCTAGTCCCTGATAGTACAGCCCCCATAGTCTAGTCCCTGATAGTCCAGCCCCCATAGTCTAGTCCCTGATAGTCCAGCCCCCATAGTCTAGTCCCTGATAGTCCAGCACTGTGTATTAAAAGCCGCAACAAGGTATCATTATTTCACCTTGATAACGCTTCTCTTCTTTCCTTCCACACTGTGAGGTGATAAAATGGTGCGGTGGGCCGACGGCACCATTCGGGGTTCTGGAGTTTTATGACGTCTCAGTCTTTAAATGTAAATTAAAACGTCTTTCAGACGTCAACTCACAGCGTTTCCAGCAGCTGGCGTCCAAACGGGTGTCTGGCCCAGGGTGTCTCCGTGTCCGGGTCAGCGTCTGGACTCAGGTCCTGACTGGTTGCTGCAGACGCCAGGGCCCACACCTTCTCACACACACACACACACACACACACTGTAAAGGTCATTGACCTTTATTACATTCAGGTACATCCTGTGAATGTGGGCGTGTCCACATTACAGCGACTACCCTGACTACCCAGGATGAGTGAGTGCTGGGTTTTGACGGAGGGCGTTGGCTGAGAGCGTCCTGCAGGGTCACGGGGGAGCGTCACAGCAACTTGATCTGATGGCTGTGAACTAGAGGGATCTGGGTCTGTGGGTCCAAGTGTGAATGAACGCACGTGCGAGCAGGAAACACCGTGTGATCCCCCCATCGGTTCCTCATCAGCTGATCTGGCCGCGGCCCACACGAACCTCTACTGCCACCCAGCCAGACTCACAGCAGGACACAAATCAACAGACTGAAACGGACCAGCACGACCACCGGCACCTACAGGTGAGCTTTACCTTGGCCACATCCCTGCGCCCGGCCGCCAGTGCCACCGCTGCATTCTTCTGACACGTTTCTTGGATGTCGTTCATGTTCAGACTGAGAAACAGAAACATCTTTTCACCAGGCAAACTACTTTCATTTGTTGACTGGAAACTTAAATCATTAAGAGTTTTCTGAGAGATCTGATCCAGATATTTGCAGGGGGAGGCGTCAGTCTCACATGTAGCTCTCGCCCAGAGCCTTGTGGACCGGCAGCAGGCAGGAGATTTCCTGGATGATGACCTTCCCCGCCAGTTTGATGGGACGGCTGTTGTAGTCCGTCCCCTCTCGCTTCGTTTTGAACCTGCGGGATTTCTGGAGGACAGAAAGACGGGAGGGAGAGAGCAGGCCAGAGGACACAAGCACCACCTGATTAAAAGTGGTCTGGGGGACAAATTACCGACAGATGGATCACACTGCAAGACGCTGGACGGTTTTAGAAGACATATGTCTCTGCCACAGCGCTATTACATCATCACATCAGAATCCAGTTACAGAGAGAGTCCAGAATCATGACTGTTCTTCAAACTAGCTTCTATCAGGTCCAGGCACTTCTGGAGTTCTGCTCAGAGACAAACCAAGGCCCGGTCACATGATCAGAGGAGCCTCAGCAGGCCCTGTCAATTATAGCAACAGCATCTCTGGTAAAGATGTGAGGTTAGCAACTAAAAGACCAAGCATCACATCAATCTGAGGTAAACAGGAAGTAAAACACATGATTCTTCAAAGCAGCTGCTACCTGATGTGAGAGCTGGTCCACCATCTTGGTACAGGATCACCATTTGGATACAAACCACATGACTTGGCTGGCTGTTATTCTACTGATGCGTTAACTGTTCACCATGAGAACACAAAGACAGACTAAAAGAATTCCAAAAGTATCAACATTTCAGGGACTTTACTGAATCAAACTAGCAATTAACATCCACTTGGAGTTGGTGCTTTCCAAGATGGCCGACTCGTGCGTTTGTGAAGCAGTTCAATAAAATCTTATCATAAAATAAAAACCAGGCTAAGCTCCTGCTAATGCTAAATAGCCTCAAAGCTAGCAATATCCACCATCTCAGCAATAGCTCCCGGTGGAGTTAAAATGTTTTGGTGATGACATGATGAAATACCAGTTACATGACATCATCGGCGGCTCATCGACGAAGTGGGAAGACAGTTAGTTTTGACTTTATTACATCTGGAGCCTGAGAAGCCAAATGACCTCAAAATGTAACTACATGTTAGATCGCAAGCACACAGGAAGTCAGGCCTTGTTAGTTATTCTTAGTTCAGCAGAACATCAGGTGTGTCCTGACCGAGTCTGATGACAAGACACAGAGTCAGTCAGGCAGCCCATCAGAGGCAAGCAACAGAACCAGGAAGTGAAATGCTATGATGAGAAGCCTGGGGAGGGGGAACAATGTAGGGAGAGATGTAGAGAGAAGGAAGAGGGGAAGAGAAGGGGGAAGAAGGATGGAGAGAGAGAGGACAGTAGGGTAGGATGGAGGCAAAGATGAACAAATGGGCGGGCAGACAGAGCTCAGTACCGGCCAATCATGGAGGGTTTGGACAGACCAACGGCGGGAGGCTGAGATTGGGAGCTTCTGATTGGAGGAGAATAGGGAGGAGGAGTGACCATGGCAGCACGGTGGCAGGCGATTGGTTGGAAAAAGATAAGACAGAGTGAAACACAGACAGGCCGGACAGCAGAGAGACAGAGAAGTCCACTGATTAAACTCTGTATCATCTTACTCATCGTTCTCAAGTCCCCTGAACTCAAAACAGCTCATTGTTCACAGGAAACAGGGCGGCTAACAGGAGGTTAACATCTCCATGGGTATTCCAAGCCTGGATGCTACGGTTAGCAGTGCTAAGCTAACCGGGGTCACATGACTTCAAGGTCACCACCACAAAGCTTCAGGCTTCTTGTGTTTCCCCCCGATGACCTTTAATGACCTCCTGGACCTCTGTAGGCTCCTCTAGACTCTTGTTAGCAACCCAGGTTTTTAAGACTCCACCACTCCAACATCCACCAGTCTGGTGTTTACTGGTGGATCTGATGTAGAACTGAACCAGTCTGGTGTTTACTGGTGGATCTGATGTAGAACTGAACCAGTCTGGTGTTTACTGGTGGATCTGATGTAGAACTGAACCAGTCTGGTGTTTACTGGTGGATCTGATGTAGAACTGAACCTCCACCATCCACCAGTCTGGTGTTACTGGTGGATCTGATGTAGAACTGAACCAGTCTGGTGTTTACTGGTGGATCTGATGTAGAACTGAACCAGTCTGGTGTTTACTGGTGGATCTGATGTAGAACTGAACCTCCAACATCCACCAGTCTGGTGTTTACTGGTGGATCTGATGTAGAACTGAACCAGTCTGGTGTTTACTGGTGGATCTGATGTAGAACTGAACCAGTCTGGTGTTTACTGGTGGATCTGATGTAGAACTGAACCTCCACCATCCACCAGTCTGGTGTTACTGGTGGATCTGATGTAGAACTGAACCAGTCTGGTGTTTACTGGTGGATCTGATGTAGAACTGAACCAGTCTGGTGTTTACTGGTGGATCTGATGTAGAACTGAACCTCCACCATCCACCAGTCTGGTGTTTACTGGTGGATCTGATGTAGAACTGAACCAGTCTGGTGTTTACTGGTGGATCTGATGTAGAACTGAACCAGTCTGGTGTTTACTGGTGGATCTGATGTAGAACTGAACCAGTCTGGTGTTTACTGGTGGATCTGATGTAGAACTGAACCTCCAACATCCACCAGTCTGGTGTTACTGGTGGATCTGACGTAGAACTGAACCTCCACCATCCACCAGTCTGGTGTTTACTGGTGGATCTGACGTAGAACTGAACCAGTCTGGTGTTTACTGGTGGATCTGACGTAGACCTGAACCTCCACCATCCACCGGTCTGGTGTTTACTGGTGGATCTGACGTAGAACTGAACCTCCACCATCCACCGGTCTGGTGTTTACTGGTGGATCTGACATAGAACTGAACCTCCACCATCCACCGGTCTGGTGTTTACTGGTGGATCTGACGTAGAACTGAACCTCCACCATCCACCGGTCTGGTGTTTACTGGTGGCTCTGACGTAGAACTGAACCTCCACCATCCACCGGTCTGGTGTTACTGGTGGATCTGATGTAGAACTGAACCAGTCTGGTGTTTACTGGTGGATCTGATGTAGAACTGAACCAGTCTGGTGTTTACTGGTGGATGTGATGTAGAACTGAACCAGTCTGGTGTTTTCTGGTGGATAAGATGTAGAACTGAACCTCCACCATCCACCAGTCTGGTGTTTACTGGTGGACCTGATGTAGAACTGAACCAGTCTGGTGTTTACTGGTGGATCTGATGTAGAACTGAACCTCCACCATCCACCGGTCTGGTGTTTACTGGTGGATCTGATGTAGAACTGAACCTCCACCATCCACCGGTCTGGTGTTTACTGGTGGATCTGACGTAGAACTGAACCTCCACCATCCAACAGTCTGGTGTTTACTGGTGGATCTGATGTAGAACTGAACCTCCACCATCCACCGGTCTGGTGTTTACTGGTGGATCTGATGTAGAACTGAACCTCCACCATCCACCGGTCTGATGTTTACTGGTGGATCTGATGTAGAACTGAACCTCCACCATCCACCGGTCTGGTGTTTACTGGTGGATCTGATGTAGAACTGAACCTCCACCATCCACCGGTCTGGTGTTTACTGGTGGATCTGATGTAGAACTGAACCTCCACCATCCACCGGTCTGGTGTTTACTGGTGGATCTGATGTAGAACTGAACCTCCACCATCCACCGGTCTGGTGTTTACTGGTGGATCTGATGTAGAACTGAACCTCCACCATCCACCGGTCTGGTGTTTACTGGTGGATCTGATGTAGAACTGAACTTGCCAATATCTTCAGCTGCTGGGAACCTCACACCTGATCTCAGGTCTCTGACCTGGCGACCAGGGAACTGGACTCTGAACTTCCATACGTTATTTCTTTTTTACAGGGTTGCCGACGTGTCCCTGCACTGGTCTGTGGGGACTGAAGGACAAAATATGTGACGAAGACGTTTGTTTGTAAGTCTTCCTTTGTCCATTAGAGGCAGAACATTGATAAACGACGAAACCACTGAAGTTACGTCTGCACATCACACTGAGCTCTGAGAGTGAGCGGTTGTCTGCACTTGTTGCCATAGTTACTGGTGACTGGGACGTTTATGTATTCTATGATAACTCAAATGTTGCAAGGAAGGTGATCAGATTTATTTTGTATTTAATCAATTTCCAAACATTTTAGATAAGAACTCAAACCAGCAGGAAGATCCACATAATTGACTCACCTCAAATACACAGTGTAAGGTGTGTGTGTGTGTGTGTGTGTGTGTGTGTGTGTGTGTGTGTGTGTGTGTGTGTGTGTACGTCTCACCCGCTCTTTATAATAGAATGATGAAATGGAGACAGTGTCTTTGTCAGAGCGAGTGGGGCTGCCGCTGTACAGACGCAGGGCGCTCTGAGACTCTGAACGCATCTTCATGGGTGTCAACACTCCGCTGTGATAGGCCGAGAGAGCTGACAGGGATCTGAACACACACACGCACACACACACACACACACACATTACATCCTAGCAAAGCCTGGCTTCAAACGGCCTCCTACAGTCAAACTTGTTCACAGTGACTGTTTTGTTACAATGTTACGATGCTACCTGGGAGTGGGCTCTGTGGGCGGGGCAGAGCGGTGCATGGTGATTGGTCGAGTGAAGTAAACCAGACAGCCAGTGCCACAGAAGCGAGCCCCTGATGTCCGAGGGAAGGGGATATTCGCGTCCTGAGGACAGGGACAAGCAGCTCGAGTCACGTGTCTCGGCAAGTTTCCCTCATGGACGCTGCTAGACGCCGTCTCTGGCCTTGTCTGTCCTC
Organism: Aulostomus chinensis; assembly: GCF_037954235.1. Lineage (NCBI taxonomy): Eukaryota > Metazoa > Chordata > Actinopteri > Syngnathiformes > Aulostomidae > Aulostomus > Aulostomus chinensis. Next base: position 35,657,374 of record NC_141321.1, on the reverse strand, counting down.
TCTAGTAAACTAGCACCCATGAAAACACACTTTCACCTGATAGGAGCCGTACGTGTTGGTGACTCGGGGAAACGCCTGCAGGGCCGGAGTGACGGGGTTGGACAGAACAAAGGGGCCTGAGGGTGGGCCGTCTTCCTGCGTCTGGCAGAGGACACAGAGATGGTCAATCACCTCTGGTGGACAGGACAAAAGAAGCAGGCCAGAGGAAGGAGGGAGGAAGACAGGGAGAGAGAGAGAGAGAGAGAGAGAGAGAGAGAGTGTGTGTGTGTGTGTGTGTGTTTCACCATGTCTGACTCCAGACATGACACCAGCTGTCGGACACATGGCTCCAGACAGTTCTGGTTCCTCTTCACTTTCTGAAGCGATGTGTCAGTCAAAATCTGTAAAACAAGGAAGAGTCACTCCTGGTACCGGCGCCCGTCGTCCCCCTGCTTCATCAGCCCTGACCACGCCCACACGCGCAGCCACTGACTAGTCCACTCAAGGACTGCTCCTCCAGCACTTGGAGCTCTGCATCATCTGATAAAACTGGTGCATTCGGGAGTGTCGTACTTTCTGAATCTTGGTCTTCATGGTGGAGGAGATGGTCGTCGGAGGGACAAACTGGAAGGTGGGGGCCGCGTTGTTGGGGTACTGGGCAGGGAACTTCACCACCAGGTGAACCTGATGGCTGCCGAAGTGAGCCGAGACCACGCAGCTGCAGTTCACGGCATCCATCTGCACAAACGTAACACAATTGGATTTTTGACTGATGAACGCTGTTAAAATATGCAGGAGCAGCTGCTTTTATTATGAAAGGGGCTTCGAGCTCTTCCTGGAATTGGGCCTCTGACAGAGAACTTACATCACTGTCCACTTGTCACGTCGACCTGTAATGTCGGTGTCTATTCTAGCAGGTTCTATCTGCAGTGCACCAATCAGAGCTCAGAATGTGGACGCAAGGGCCAATCAGGTGACAGCTGGTTTGCGTCTCACCTCCACGTTGACATTCCTGATCTGCAGGTTGACCAGAGAGAATTCCTGCTGCAGCGTCTGAGGCAGACCTGAACCCACTCCTGAGTCCTGACGACTGCTGGCGCTCAGAGCGTCGCCCTGATCTGACAGATGACATCACCAGTAAATCCAGTGACTATTCTGTCCGTGAAGCTCAGGTTCAAACATCCTCGCTGGCGTTTACTGGAACGGTTGCAGCTGTTATGCGTTAACCTGGACACAGCATGACGAGAGACCAGTTGACCTGGCGTCTCACCCTTCAAGTGCTGGGTGTAGGGGCCGCCGCCATGTTGCCCATCGGGCTCCTGAGACGACATAGACTTCTCTGACTCGCCGGTGAGGGACATCTCCTCCATCAGGTCATCCACCAGGTCACTGACACACAACTACACAACAACAACAACAACAAAAAAAGTCAGGTGACCAGACATGGAGAGGTGGTTTCTCAGAGGTTGATCACTAACCCTCTGCAGCTGAGGATCCACCCTCCAGATCCTCAGGGTCTGATCCCGTGACCATGTGACCAGCTGGTAGTCCTTTGAGCCTGCAGACAAAAGTCAACTTTAGTGATGCTGGGACCGGCCATCTTCCTTAGTTTAATCCAGACTGCTCCAGAGAAGGCCTAGAGGCCAATGCTAGCTTCTGCTAATGACATACAGAAACATTTCATGATTAAATGAGAAGAAAACAATCGTTCAGCTCAAGCTCGTGGTGACGCACAGCTCAGAGCGTGCAGCGTCCTGTCAAAGGCTGGCAGACCTTCAGACATGAGCCTCTGCTTCCAAATACTAAACCCCACAGCTGAGCACAAACCCTGTTAGCTTGGCAAAAGGCCCACTAGCTTAGCATAAAGCTTGGTAGCTGGACAGGAAGTTGAAGACGTTTAGGCAGGGGGTGTTTGAACTTCACGTCTGGCAGTTGAATGGCAGGAAGTGATTGGTCACCTTCTTTCTGTGGCCTCCACTGGAACTCAAGCACCACATCATCGTGTCCCACGAAGGCGTGCACGGGACTGTTGAGGTCGAGGGTGCTCCACAGCAACAGACTGTTCTCTCGCCGCAACTGAGGAACCATCACTGTGACCAGGCCATTGGAGAACGGCTGACCCCCCACACACACACACACACACTCGTTGGTCATCTAGAGTGTGTCCTCAGAGTGTAAAGTGGATAAATAAAGTTGCGCTGGATCATCGCTGCAGTGACGGCGTCCTGCTTCTCTGCTCCGGTACTCACCGTGTAGCGGGCCTTCCACACTGGCACCTGGCACGACAGGATGTTCAGGTACTTCCGGGGCTGCCGGTAATCCCAAAACTACAGCGACATAGAGAGAATACATACACAGTTGTGTTTTGTCAGCGTAACATCAAGTAACAGAGTATAAATACTCAGTAACAGAGTATAAATACTCAGTAACAGAGTATAAATACTCAGTAACAGAGTATAAATACTCGGGGCACAGGCACACAGCCACAAACAACACACCGACAGCAGAACCGATGGTGCATTCGAGTGCGGCAGGGCATCATACCCTCACTGAGTTGTCCTGACTCGACGTAGCCAGGATGAACTCGTTGTCCGGATGCCAGTCGAGGCCGTGGATCTTGGAGAGGTGGGCCGCCACGTACTCCGCTGCCGTGTTGGGTTTCTGCTCAGAGACAAACGCCGTCTTTACATCTCAACACTCAGGCTGCCTGACGCTGAAGGAGGTGTGTTGGTGTCGTGCCATCAGGCGATGACACGTTTGTTCTGAGGTTATGAGGGCGGAGCTTCGACAGCAGCTTCTTGTTTTTAGTTCCTTTGCTTCTGAAGTTGCAGCAGAGTGACAACTTCATATTTTTAAGACTTTCAGGACAAACCAACATTTCTGATCAACCCTGAAGTTCATGATGTTCTCAGCTGCCGAAGACAAAAAACCTGTATTTAAGCCTGAAGCGTTCACAGAAATATAGAAGGTTTTAAGAGGCAGGACAAGTTTGACATGAATCAATGTTACAGGGGGGGGGGGGGGGGGGGGGCTCACTGGGTGGTCGTCTACTGTTACTCACTCTTTTGTCCCAGATGCGCACGTCCCCGTCATGGCTGGACGCCAGCACGTACTGGTTCCTCCTGTTCCATTTGACCTGCGATGCTCCAGCTGAGCGACGAATATGAGGGAGACAAGCATGAGGACTTCGAGGACAACAGAGGCCAACTTCAAGTCAAGGTCATCTTCCATTGCTGTCCCTGATGTCAGCTGACTCACTTCACGGTTAACAGATGCTGGTGATATGTTCAAAGACTCACATCAACCTGTGTTGTTTGCAGCTACGGGACAGTGAGGAGACCATGAGAAATGCATCTAGCTTCTTCTCAGGACCTCGCTGACGTAAGTTTGAGTGTCTGGAATCTAAAAGGAGGAGTTCCTCAGGAGGTCTGAACACTCACCCACCGCAGACAGCGCCACCGTGGGCTTCCGGGTGTCTCTGTGGAGACAAACACAGAACTGCTGATGTGCTCTCCTGGCAGAAGTCCCAGCACCCTGCGGTTCCTTACGTAGAACCACGTCTGAATGTCCTTTCTACACATGTATGTTGCCTTTCCATGTTGCTTTATGCCAGTGCTTCTCAATTATTTTCTGTCATGCCCCCCCCCTAGGAAGAAGAAAACATCCCCCCCCCGCGCGACTATAAATAGTATCATTTGTCTATAAAGTTGTTATAAGTACACCTCTGCATAACTCTGTATCCTTATTAACGTATAAGAGAATAAAAAAAGAAAGAAATGTGGACCAACTTACAACAAAGAATAACTTCATTAACTGCAACAGAAAAGATGTATCAGCTGATTGGGGTGTCATGTCTTTAAGTGACGCCTTCATTTCTTTGGCTTCTTGCTGTCCGCTGCCAACATTTTTAGACACAGGAAGCATGCCGGTCTTTCCCTGTCTCCCACCGTAGTCACAGTGAAGCCAAGCGCTACATACGCTTCCTCATATTTCCTTGTCTTAGCTTTCGGGAGACTTTCGTTTGTCTCTTCATCTCCGTCTCTCTCCGCCTGTCTTTTCATCCCTACTACACTTCGTAATCATGCACTGTGCTGTGGGCAAAGCGCGCATGCTCAGTGCAAACAAAACCCCAACACCACAGAGCGAATGCTCCCTGCGCACACTCTGCCGATGAGAGCGCCACTGCCCCCTAATGTAGTGGAGGTGCAATTGCAATAAAAAAGCATGTTCCCCGAGGTCAAACGCGCCCCCCTTGACGGAGCCTCGCGCCCCCCCACTATTTGAGAAGCACTGCTTTATGCAACACGTTTGCCCAGTTTGAAAAAAACCCCGCCTTCCCGTTGGACCCTGAGAGGGTCCTTTTGTGTTCCTGAGCCTCATCTTGAGAACCCCAGAGTCTCACCTGGTGTCCCAGATGTAGATGTAGGTGTCCACGGAGCTGGTGACCAGGAGCTCGGGCTCAAACCAGGACCAGTCCAGATCACTGAAACAAGCCTCACACTGAGTCTGGACTGCGTGACGCGGCAGACAGGTGCCTTTGATTCAACGCTGCGTTACCTGATGACCCGGGTGTGTCCCTGCAGGGAGGTGTGAGCCTCTCCACCGCCATCCCTCCACGAGTACAGATCCACTCGCTGGTTACTCTGCAAAAACACGAACCCTCTGACCAACCAGGACGTCACCGAGACACTTGGCTCATCCCCGCAGGAAGTGGATGATCTTCTTTATGAACTGTAAAACTCACCGAGGCGGCGAAGACGTGTGATTCTGATTTGTGTGGGTTCCACTGGACCGTCCCCACATCCCACTTACTTTGACGTCCAATCTTCCTTGGCGGTTCAGATGGCGCCTCCAGGTTCACCATGTAGAGGAAACGGCGCCTTGGAGAACACAAGCAGCCTATTAGCATGCTGTTAGCATGTTAAAGAAGTACAGTATTTTCACCCTCATGGAAGAGCCACTGCTTGTGGTTCTGACACAGAACCACAAGCAGTGGCTCTCAGGTTCTTGCTCAGAACCTCCAGCTGAGGAAACCACAGACCTCTGATATCTGTTGGACTTGACCTTTGACCTCTGGTTAACTTTGAATTTGCTCAGTTTACTTTTATTTGAGAAGTTAGTTTCATACCGGCTCAGTACGAGGAACTCATCTGACGTAACAACTCCACCTGAGAATGGCTGACACACTCAAGGGTCAGGTGACGTGAACTTACCCGGACAGCACGGCGTGTGAGCCCAGGCAGTCCACAGACATGGCGGTCGCCTGGAGACACAGACGAAGAAGAGCTGATTTGAAATCCAGGAAATTCATGTAGTTTGAATTTTATGGGTCATTCTGGGGTTTTGTTCCTTCTTGACTTGACCAACAGAGGAAAAGCCGATAAATGGCCACCACTCAAACTCAGCCACTCATCGTGGCTCACAGGAACGCGACTTCCGGTCGTTTTTGGACAGATTGAAACTAAAGCTTCTGTATGAAAGCATCAGCTCCCAGCGCCGCTATTTTCTGCACAACTTTAACCGGAGCAGTTAAGTCGTTCTTCCGGTCGCGTCCTGGTGTACTCAGGTCCGTTACCGCGTCCTGCACCTGTTCCTCACCTGGCGTCCACGTCACCTGAGGTCGGCGTCTCACCTACCTGCGCGTCCCGAAACTCCACCACCACATTCTCGCTGCTCCAGCGGGCCGCCATCTTCCCTCCTCTGCCTCCACTGTCAACAAACGGTCATGTGACCCTGATGACGTTGCGTTCCCGTTTCGTAGGAAAACGGGAAACAAAGCTCAGCAAGAAACTGGAATGTTTATGGCGACTACAGCTGAGCTTCAGGTAACGACCTGAACATCTTAGTTCGGGGTTGTTGAGTATTTCAGTTGGATCGTTGGCTCAGTTGGACCGGTTTTACCAACAGAATGTTCACGGACGCTGTCAATATCCTCATGCGTCACATATCCGAGGCTCTACGTCAGCGGGCCAGGTCAAGGTGAAGGAAACAACCTCAACCTCTCCTAAAGGGCCGAGTTCAAATATCTGACGCGAGGCTCGGGCTCATTTTACCATGTGACTCTGTGGTCTTCTCTGACTGGTTGCTCCAGCGTGACGTCACATGTCCAACATGGCGCTGTCCCTGGTGGAGCACGTCGTCGCAGACGCGGGAGCGTTCCTGAAGAAAGCGCCCCTCCAGGTGACATTTGTCCCCGTTCGGTTGAGTCAATACGCGGCTCGCGTTCGCAGGCGTCCGGAGGGTCGCTCGTGACCGACGGCGAGGTCTGCTAACGGACGCGGGGACCCCCCCCCCCCCACCCTTGTCGTGTCTGATGGAAGATTGATCCTGGAAACAAGCGAAATGTTGTCTCGTGACGTCACGTTCGCCTGTTAAGGTCAGCGCTTCCTGTTTCCAGGGCTGTCCTCAGGTGAAGGGGTCGAGCCCGTCAGAGACGCGTCGAGGAGAGGGGGGTCCCGCAGACGCTAGCACGTCGAAGTAGGAATCCGCTCCGCCTGACGCTTGTCTGTGTTTCAGGAGATCGGCAGGAACATCTACACCCTCAGAGACGTGGTGGACGAGATCCGGGACAAACCCACCCGACGGAGCCTGGCCTTCCTGCCCTACCAGCTGGTCTTCAAAGAACCCCACCCTGAACACATCCGACTGGGTAAACTGACCCTGAACACATCAGGCTGACCCTGAACACATCAGACTGACCCTGAACACATCAGACTGACCCTGAACACATCAGACTGACCCTGGACACATCCGACTGACCCTGAACACATCCGACTGACCCTGAACACATCAGACTGACCCTGGACACATCCGACTGACCCTGAACACATCAGACTGACCTTGAACACATCAGACTGGGTAAACGGTCCCTGAACACATCAGACTGGGCAAACTGACCCTGAACACATCAGGCTGACCCTGAACACATCAGACTGGGTAAACTGACCCTGAACACATCAGACTGACCCTGAACATATCAGACTGGGTAAACTGACCCTGTACACATCAGGCTGACCCTGAACACATCAGACTGACCCTGAACACATCAGACTGGGTAAACTGACCCTGAACACATCAGGCTGACCCTGAACACATCAGACTGGGTAAACGGTCCCTGAACACATCAGACTGGGTAAACTGACCCTGAACACATCAGGCTGACCTTGAACACATCAGACTGGGTAAACTGACCCTGAACACATCAGGCTGACCCTGAACACATCAGACTGACCCTGAACACATCCGACTGACCCTGAACATATCAGACTGACCCTGAACACATCTGACTGACCCTGAACACATCAGACTGACCCTGAACACATCCGACTGACCCTGAACACATCCGACTGACCCTGAACACATCAGACTGGGTAAACGGTCCCTGAACACATCAGACTGGGTAAACGGTCCCTGAACACATCAGACTGGGCAAACTGACCCTGAACACATCAGGCTGACCCTGAACACATCAGACTGGGTAAACTGACCCTGAACACATCAGACTGACCCTGAACATATCAGACTGGGTAAACTGACCCTGTACACATCAGGCTGACCCTGAACACATCAGACTGACCCTGAACACATCAGACTGGGTAAACTGACCCTGAACACATCAGGCTGACCCTGAACACATCAGACTGGGTAAACGGTCCCTGAACACATCAGACTGGGTAAACTGACCCTGAACACATCAGGCTGACCCTGAACACATCAGACTGACCCTGAACACATCCGACTGACCCTGAACATATCAGACTGACCCTGAACACATCTGACTGACCCTGAACACATCAGACTGACCCTGAACACATCCGACTGACCCTGAACACATCCGACTGACCCTGAACACATCAGACTGGGTAAACGGTCCCTGAACACATCAGACTGGGTAAACTGACCCTGAACACATCAGACTGGGCAAACTGACCCTGAACACATCAGTCTGACCCTGAACATATCAGACTGGGTAAACGGTCCCTGAACACATCAGGCTGACCCTGAACACATCAGTCTGACACTGAACACATCCGACTGGGTGAACTGACCTTGAAGACGTCAGATAGGTTATCCTGTATTTAACTACCTGGCGGATGCGTCGTGGTGGTCTAGTGGTTCCAAGCGAGTGATGCTGTCAGTTTGACCTTGTCATTGTTGTGCTCAGTGACGGAGTTCTCCAAGAAGACTGGCGACTTCCAGAGTCTCTCGGCCACCGACATCAAAGTCTTGGCTCTCACCTACCAGCTGGAGCTGGAGCATGTCGGCTCACAACACCTGAGGAAGGAGCCGGAGGTCAAGGTACCTCTTGACCTTGAGCACTATACATGCTGCAATCCTTCAACAAGCTAGGCTAACAGTTCCCCCCTGCTGCTGGTGGCTGTGCTATGCTAGGCTAACAGTTTCCCTTTGCTGCTGGTGGCTGTGCTATGCTAGGCTAACAGTTTCCCTTTGCTGCTGCTGGCTGTGCTATGCTAGGCTAACAGTGTCCCCCTTCCCTTGGTGCATGTGCTGAGGCAGGCTCACTTGTTGCTGATAACGTCATCATCATTAGATGCACTCTGATCCGGATGGTTGAAGCCATCTTTCCTGTACCTCTTCTGTTTTGTTCCTTGTAGGTTAATGTTCAGAGCACACAGCGCCACCCGGAGACGCCAGTGAATGTGGCAGGATTCCACTTCCCTTCCAAGGTATGTGTGAGTTCTGTCTTCTGATTTTGTCACTTCAGGTACGAAGTTCTGTCTCCAATTGAGTGATGAATTTACATCTTGTTTTCTTGTCGTGTGCGCAGAATCTGGTGGACAGTTCCAGCGGTCGACAGACGCCTGTCTCTCTAGAACGGGTGGAGACGCCAGGCTCAGCTGACATCGAAGAGTTTAACAGTTTCCAGTTCTGGCGAGAGCCGCTGCTGTCCATCGAGGATGAGCTGCTGGGTTTGCTGGTGAGTTTGTCGCAGCTCCAACCACAGGCATCAGCTGAGGAGCAGCTCTTTAATCTGTTTATATGAATTAACGTCATTGTGGAGGATCAAATCAAATGTATGCCAACCTTTGGGCGTGTTTGAACCAAGTACCATCAGAGTTTCAACGTTCTAATAGTCCTTGAACACCTCCTGCCTGACGCGTGGTTTCTGAAGCTACTTTCAAGCAGGCAAGCCTTTAACCTGTACTCTCTCTCTCTGGTGGCCAGCAGGGGGCGCGAGAGGGTTATTCATGACTGTCTCATTTTCCTGCTGAGTTGTGAGTTCTGCTATGAGTTTCAGGTTGATGTTTCTGACATTGGGTTTCTTTCAGGATCCGCTGGGGGTTTTGAATTTGGAGGGAAAAGAGACAAACGTGCAGACATCCTCTTCTGTGGTGACCAGCAGCGACGAGTTTAACAGCTTCCTGTTCTGGAGAGAGCCGCTGCCGTCCGTCGATGACGAACTGCTGGATTTAATCGTGAGTTTAGTGTCTTGGACCTGAACTTGGAACTCTGGGGACTGACCTGCTGGCAGCCTCCTGCACAAACACAGCAATCAAAGTGTTAAGACAGTGGAAGAAGCGAGTGCCTACATTTCCCACACTGCAACTCAAGCACTGAAGCTAGCAATGCAAATGAGATGTATAGATGCTGTCAAAGGACGTAGGCATTGTCAGTAACAAAGGAGCTTGATGCAAACGGTGGTTGAGTCCCTTCTCTCTCGCCACCATTACATCACCGCCCAGACAGTCACGAAAAGTGGAAAACAGCCATTTCCAGGCCTGGAAAAGATTTTGAAAAATAAAGCCAGAAAATTTGGAAAAGTTCCGGAATGTCTGAATGTTAGTTTGAAGTTCAGGTTGGTTTGGCTTGGAAAAACCTGGAGTAAAAACTGAGCGTTAATATGGTCGCACGGACGCCGGTGCACGCCAGTTCAGCCAGCAGCAGGTTCTCGCTGACGCTGTTCACCGGTTGTTACCTTGCAGAAGGTTGGCGATGCCTCGGTGACAGACAACAGGTCAGAGGAGAGGGCGGGGCACAGAGAGGACCAATCAGATGGTGAGGACAAAGAGAATGAGCCGGAGGAGGAGGATGGCGGTGGCGGATGGATCACACCCAGTAACATCAAACAAGTGAAGATGGAGTCAGCTGATTGGACGACCCCAGCTAACATCAAAGTCGGGTGCCTGACCACAGACTTCGCCATGCAGGTGAGTCGCCTGGCGTCGATCATGATGTCATCATGGTTGTGCTTAGAGACTCTTGATGACGCTGATCTGAGTGTCGCCTCATTCTTGCTGTACATCTCCAGAATGTTCTGATCCAGATCGGACTTCACGTTCTGTCAGTCAGTGGGATGCTGATCAAGCAGGCGAGGAACTACATCCTGCGCTGTCACGCCTGCTTCAAGTGAGTACCTTCACAGTCGGTAAATTACAGCTTCAGGGACAAGTAGCAGCCATGGCTGCAGGATCACTCCTAGGGGGCGCTGGAGGGGTATTTATCAGCTGTTGTTTCCTACATATGGCGTCAGCTCAAAGGGAGGAGCCAGAACTCGGTTCCAGGTGAGTCGTCCAGGTCCCAGAGACAGACCCTCGGACTGTGCTGGTCAACGGCTGCAACAAAGCTGCTAGTATGTAGCCGCCGCCATTTAGTCAGGAAATAAAACTATAGGAGAATGAACTCATAGAAATCTGGCGATTGCGGTGTGTCCTGATGATTGTCTGTTCCTCTGGTGTCACCTCAGTCGCTCCACTTGCCACAAGTGTGACCAGAAAATGACGGAAAACGAGGGACTTCTTGTCAGTCTAGACTCCTCAAAATGACAGTGAATGCGTTTGACCTCCAGGTCGACCAGCAACATGGACAAGACGTTCTGTCCGCACTGTGGCAACAAGACGCTGAAGAAGTTGGCAGTGACGGTCAGTGAGGACGGCAGCGTGCAGATGCACTTCTCCAAGAACCCCAAAGTCCTGAACCCGCGAGGGCTGCGGGTGAGACACACGTTTACGTGATGCGTCACCTGAAGAATGCTTGTTGATAGGCGGAGCTGCTGGTCAGCTGGTGAACTAACATCCCTTTGTGTTGCAGCACTCGCTCCCGCTGCCTCATGGCGGGAAACACAGCAACAACCCCCAGCTGGTGGAGGACCAGCGTTTCCCCCAGCAGCGTCTGTCCCACAAGGCCCGCCAGAAGACAGATGTCTTCAACCCTGATTACATGGCTGGAGCCTCGCCTTTCAGCGAGAACGACATCTACAGCCGATCCGCCAACCTCCACATCAGAGACGGCCGGAGTGGAGGTGGGAGGCGGCGAGCAAACCCCAACGCATCCCGCAAGAAGTTTGTCAAGAAGAAGTGAAGAACGAGGATGTTTGGAGCTGTGAGATCCATTTAAAACAAGCAGCCGCGCCCGGATGGTTCCGAACCCTGGAGACTTGTAGAAAACAGGCAGATCTTGACATCCACAAACGAACTTCGAGCTTCCAATCGTGGAAGGCCATGCAAGACTGTCATCAGTCCAGCAGAGGGCGCTACCAGCCGCCTCGGCACCATCTGAGACCTTCATGAGCTTAGACTGGGTTTTCCATTGAAAGTTCCCCCTGAACATTTGCAGTTGTGTTCCTCTTCTGATGTGGCAGCACAGAATTGTTACACTCGCTTATCACGAAGGACGGCGTGTGTTCAGAATAAAGCTTCGGCCTGAATGTGGACCGGTGGTTCAGGACTTCAATGATTGTGTCCTGTTGTTTCAAATGTGGTCCCTCTGTGGCTCCAGGGCTTAGCAGACACTCACTCCACTTAGGGAACCGCTTCCACCTGCTGTTCTAGTGGAAATCAGAACGTCACCTCAAACATGGCAGCTCTCCCTCTCCCACAGCGCCACCCGCCGTTACCTGTAATGTTCTTCTTGATCTACCGAGGACACCGCTCCTGTGTCAGACTACGAAATTAATGAACTGGCAGAAAAACAAAATTTGCAAAATATTTAATTTCAGTTTGACATGAACTCTGATTTAGTCCAGAAATCCCCCCAACACCCAAAGTTCCCATCATCTTCAAATGCCTCGTTAAACCACCAGAGATCCAGCGCCCTTCGAGTGCTCGTCACTCCAAAGGAAACTCATCCTGTACCGTCCCTTTGTCTGCTTCTGTCAGGCTTGACTCCGAGTCTTCAGGTGCTGGGGCTGTCACCAGTTCTGTCTGCGTTGTGTCTGAGGAAGGAGGGCCCAGCTTAGCGCTGATTTCCAGCTCCGGCAACAGGGATGGCAGCGTCTCTCTCTGTGGAAGCACGAAGGCCAGTGGCTGGAGGACCTCTGTGAGGTCGATGCAGCCCAAACTGTCATACCTGTGCAGCTGAGTGGCGGAAACACCTGCAACAGAGCGAGAGATGAAGATCCTCCTGAGCAGAAACGTGGAATATTTGGTCAAAAATGCAGTTACTTTGAACTCAACGGACTGGAAATGCAGCATGGGACTAGTAGTTCTTGAACTGCAGTGACAGTAAAGTGAAGTATATTAAATATCAGACCTCTGAGGCTGAAAACTGAACCAGTGAATGAAGTGATACCTGACAGTTGTGTTGACCTGCTGAGTCTCACTGAAACCTGGCTGGTGACGATGAGGATGCTAGTCTGAATGAATCCACTCCTCCAGTCACAGGAACACTCACATTCCTCCAGGCTCTGGCCCAGGAGGTGGCGCTGCTGCCATTGTTGACACCAGTTTAGTAATAAATCCCAGACCAGAAGAAGTTTCCATTCCTCTGAAAGCCTGATTCTCAGTTTGTCTCCTCCAGCCTGGAAACTCTCCAGCCTCTCTGATTGATGATTGAGGACCGTCCTCCTGGTCCTGACTCTGGATTCTGATCTGAATTCTCAGAGTTTCTATCAGTTTAGTTCTAAATCAGATCAAGTCATGATTGGAGGAGACTTCAGTATTCATGAGGATGTTGATAACCACAGTCTGGTACTGCATTTCTCTCTCTCCTAGACTCAACTGGTGTCCATCAGTCTGTCCATGAACCCCTCACTGTCACAACCACACCTCCACCTCCTCCTAACATGTGGAACTGAAGCTGAACATCTGGTTGTGTTTCCACAGAACGCTTTTATCAGACCACCAATCAATCACTTTGGAATTTGGACTGATCAGCTACACTCCACTCAGGAAAACTGTAGTTTCCAGATGTTTGTCTGATCAGGCCACACCTGGATTTAAGGAAGTGGTTCCATTGGTGCTAAATTCAGTGTCATGTCCCACTGTAACAGAGGACGCTGTTGTCCACCTTAGTCCCTCCCAAACTGATCATTTTATCCATAGAGCAGCAGCACCTTAGCAACAACTCTGGACTCTACTGGCCCACTAAAACAGAAAACTATGAATCCAAGGAAACAAGCACCTTGGTACGGTTCTGGAACCTGACAGCTTCAACAAGAAACCCAGAAACTGGAGAGAAGATGGTGCTGCTCCAAACTGGAGGAGTCACATGGAGTCTGGCAAGATGGCCTTAGAACCTAGAAGAAAGCCCTTGGTAGAACCAGAGCAGCCGACTACTCAGCACTAACAGAGGAACACAAGAAGAACCCAGGTTCCTCTTCAGTCCTGGAGCCAGACTGACAGAGAGCCACAGCTCTACTGAACCAAGTAGTCCTGTTTCCCTGGGCAGCAAAGAGTTCATGGACTTCTTTAATGACAAAATTCTCCTGATTAGAGAGAAACTTCTTCTCCTGCTGCCATCAGCTGACAACATGGCCCCTAGAACCCAGAACCTTAGAGGCTGCTGGAGGACCAGACTCACACATGGATAGTTTTTCTCCCATCAGCCTTCATGAGCTCAGTTCAATTTCCACTCCCTCATTATGAGACCACATTCAGTATTTTGGAGGGTTAACAGGATTTAAACTGGCAAAAATGTGAATTTGTGTCTTTAACTGAGGACTTCGACCTGAACTTTCTCAGGAATCTCCTGGTAAAAGTGACTCCTCCCATTATCTCAGAACTGCGGTCCCAAACAATCTGATCAACTTTATACTCTCGATTACAAAGCTGTGATTGATGAGGGTGATGGTGAACATTGGCCAACTCTCTATGTCAATGATTGGCTGCATTAATGCCATAAAAATGGTGACTGTCCCCAGATTTCTGAATATATTTCAGAACTGTCTAAGTCAATGATCATGCCTTTCATTTGGGGACATAAAACATTGTAGAATAAAGAAGCATCTTTGGAAGTCCAAAGACCGGCGCTCACTGTATTTCATCATTTTTGTTGGGCAGCAAAAGCACGAGCACTTCCACGCTGGAGCCCACAGAACCTAAGGACTTGACCCGTCACTGCTGGCCTGAGGACAGCACATGACTGGGACCGGTACCATGAAGAGGAGCCCTGGGAGCCCTGGACCATTTAAAGGACTGGATTTACAGTCGCAAACTTTAAACCAACAGACGTTTGTCACAATCATACATTCGTCCTTCTCAGTCGGATCCTGCTTTTCCTGTCTGGAGGGGAAGGCCTGGTCCCTGTGAAGGACTTGTACACTGACCACACTGTTTCCTTGTTCAATCACATTAAAGACACATTTGAATTAAAAACTATCTCATTTTTCCAGGTACTTACAGGTCAGGAACTACGCTCCAGTCAGTATTCAAATCGTGAAGTTTATAACCCGACCAAGTCTATTGTCTTTTAACAAAGGAGCCTGAGTCCAAAAGGCGAGTGTCTATGTTTGTAACAATGTCTGCCGCTCGAACTGCTCCAGGTACGCAACACCTGAGAGAGTGGAAGAGGCCGGCACCGTCGTCTCAGAGGACGCATGGGTGAGTGTCTTCACAGCAAACACACACGTTCAGTCTATCCAGGACACCGGCTGATTCAATGTCAGGGTGGGCGCCATTCTTTCATCATCTTCCTGTGTTCTGGTTCTGCTCTGAACTCCACCGATTGGGAGGTTTATGGACATGATCTCCCTCCAGAACCAGAGACAGGCATTCGGACTGGTCTCAACAGCTCAAGACTCTGGGAGTCTCTGGAAGGTTCTGTCCATCCAGTATGGGATGGTTATGGCCAAGAAAATAATTCTCAAAGTCTGGAACGAAGAGATACCTCCAAGTTCTGAAGCCTGGCTCACGGAATTCTCAATCACTTTGAATATGGAGAAAATCTGATCCGAGTTTTCATGGAATTTAGATAAATTCCATAAAATATGGCAGCCGTTTCTCGATCGCATCACAGCAGAGAGGACCCTCGAGACGCCCCAGAGCTCTGACTGGGTGGAACCCTTATTTCTGGGTCATTTATGAAGTACAAGGTGAGTTCAGTCGCAGATGGCGGCAGAACTTTGTGATAGAGTACAGATATTCCTTTTTTCTGTTGTTATGAACCCTCATGTTCTGTTTTGTACTTCTTAAACTGAATAAATGAAGTATTTTTAAAAAATGACAAAGCTTTCTATTCTATCAAAGAACACATTTGCCAAAGCATCAATGGAGCGACTGAATGTACGAGGAGCTCCAAAGCTGGTTGGAAAATGGAGAGCTCTAGGCCCCACCCACTGGCCGCCATGTACCGCTGACATCACACTTGGGGTGGCAAGCTAGCAGGCTGGAAAATGTCACGTTGCTGCATTCCAGGCTTCAACTCAAACATCAAGAATTTGACAAATGATTATTTCACCACTTCCTGGTTGACCAGGTAAAAACAGATCCTTGAATTCCAGATGAAAATTGAAGGTAAGACAACAAATGTAATAGTCTGGAGGCTACCTTTTGCCTAAAGCTAACTTTAGCATCTCACCACCTCCAAGCTAACGTTGCTGCTTGTTGAGCTCCATTAGGAAAGGAGCAAGCTCACGTTATGAGACATCCTCACTGGACTGCATTTCTGTGTGATGCTCCAACAGATTCCCTCCATCAGGAGGCACACGCCTGCTTCATGGGCCAGGAACACGTGAGCTCTCTAAGACTGTTGTTGGAAGTTGCATTCATGCAGTGGAGGAAATAATAACTTGATCCACCACTGACAAAAGAATAGTTCATAGTTTTAATCGTGGTTCAATTCTACAGGGAGACAGAATAGCAAAAGAAGTCACATGAAACAAAAGATTGAAATGATTTTGTAATTCACTGAGTGAAAGAAGCATTTGATGCCCTGTCAAAGCAAGACTTGCTCCTCGGTCACGTTGGTTCCAGAGAGCTTGATTTTGGACTCACCTGATCACATCACCTCCTCCCAATCACTCAGGTGTTCACTGGCAAACTTCAGCCGGGCCTGGACGTGTGGCCTCTGGAGCAGGGGGCCTCACAGCGCTGCAGGATTTTAATCCATGGCGGTGCGGTGTGTTACCAGTGGTCTTCTTGGTGACTGAGGTGAAGGACAAGCTCCCCCATGTAGGTCTGGGCTGATCCCTCACCTTTCTCATCATCACTGATACCCACGAGGTGAAATCTTGCGTGGAGCCCCAGACCGAGGAGATCGACAGTCGTTTTGTGTTTCTTCCATTTTCTAATTATTGCACCAACAGCCGTCTCCTTGTCACCCAGCTTCTTGCCAGTCTTGTAACCCATTCTGGCCTTGAGCAGGTCTACAGTCTTGTCCCTAATGTCCTCAGACAGTTCTTTGGTCTTGCTCACAAAGTCTGATTGATGCTTTCATACAGGTAACAACTTTCTTGAAGCGAGAGTCTGGAGCCAGAATTCTTTATGGTTGGTAGGGGATCAAACACTTCTTTCACTCAGTGAACTGCAAATACATTTTTTATCTTTTTTAATAGGATTTTCTGTCTCTCACTGTTAAAATCAACCTACCTTTGAAATTACAGACCGTTCATTTCTGTGTCACTGGGAAAACTTACAAAATCAGTGAGGATCAAACAAGTACTTCCTCCAGCGTGTGTGGACCAGCAAGTATCACGTTGTACATTCCCTTATTTCCTGTTGCTACCATGCCACTCACCTGCATTGTTAGCTAGCATGCTAAAGGGAGCTAACGCTAGTGAACGGACCAGCTAATACGTTGTCTTCCCTTAAAACGATGACCTTTGTCCCTCTGGATTTTTACTGTCTATTGTATTTTAAGTCGCTGGTTAAACAGGAAGAGTGACTGGGTGAGTGTGACATCAGATGAACATGGCCGCCAGTGACATCACAAGCAGATCTCTGTCTCGTGAAATAGTTAAGATGAAAATAAGCTGTTTGTTTCCTGTAAACATCTGTTAATCTTTCTGTCTCCAGCTGACTGGCTTTGCTGTCTCAACTGGGATTGTTGGACGTGTTGACCAGCAGGCTCGTGTTCTCACCCAGGACGAGCGCCAGCTGCGCCGGAGGGAACAGCACCTGCAGGCAGCGGTTGAGGAACGGCAGCAGGTCTTCGGCATACGCACAGCAAAACTGAACGAAGAGTTCCTTTTCCCGGCCGCTGAAGGCTGACTCCTCTGCCCGGTGGAACGCCACCACCTGCTTTGTCACCTGATGGGGAAAATGAACACATGAGCATGTTTAACTCCCCCCACTTCTCAAAACTGTCACATGGTGAGTGTGTGTGTGTGGGGGGGGGGGGGGTGGTACCAGCTTGAGGACGTCTTCAAGGCATCTGGTGATGTCCTGCGCGAGTCCAATGGGGCAGCAGAGCCGGAGGTCATTGAAGGCTGTCAGGACATTGTTGAGGAAGCAAGCCAACGGCTGGAAGTCAAGCAGGGACATGGGGGGCTGCAGGGTGCCGGGCTGGACGCTGGGTGTCACTGGGGGGATGGTCCTTCCCAGCATGGAAGGCAGCGCGATGAGCGTGTACAAGTTCATGTCTTCCTGGAACTTATCTAGTGCCTCCTGCACTGCCTTGTGGAATGTGTCTGCCGCCACCCGCTGGAACATGTCTGCCAGCTGCCCACGGAAGTCTGCCCCAACGCGGCTGAACGACAGGCCAAAGTACATGCACTGGCCAAGCAAGGAGTCGAGGCGGCCACCCACGCCACGCTGAAGGTCCTGTTCTAATGTCTCCAGAAACTCAGCTACCTTCTGCACCACCCAACCATGAAAGATGGCGCCCTCATTCACCGCCACCTGCCCTCCAGTCGCCGGCAGCAGTGGGTCTTCATCAGCGAAAATGGCACGGTACTGGGTGATGATGTCAAAGAGGTGGACCCTGCAGGCCTCAATGGTTTTGGTGATGTGGAAGTAGACGTCATCCTCAGGGATGGCGGCAAGGATGGAATGCAGCCATGCGCTGCGAGCCTGCAGGAACTTCACCCGCAGCTCAGCCTCAGTGAACACGTCCATACGCCGGAGGTAGCCGATGACACGGAGGCAGACAGGAAGCTGGGAGTTGCTACGCAGCTGCTGCAAGAGCTGGTTGAGCATCAGCTGAGTCGACTGGCGAACTTCCTGCACGATTCCCTGAAGACACAAGACGCTAACGTTACAATGACCGAAAACCAAACTCTCCTAAAACCTGTTGAGTGTTCTTAGTTTCCGCCTTGGCTCATGCCGACGTTTTCTTTTACTAGTTTCTCTAAGAGGGAGTCCTCGCCGTTTCTACCGTCTGAACAACAATGTGCTTTTTCTCATGGCAGTGCCCACATGGAGCTTGATAACAGCTACTGTTTACGGTCCGGTTCCCTGGTCTCCAGGTCAGACACCTGAAATCAGGTGTGTGGTGCCCAGCAGCTGAAGATGTGGGAACAGGGGTGGGGAACCATGTGCCGTGGAGGGCCACGTGCATGCAGGTTTTCCCTCTAACCAAACACTTCATCAGGTGATTTCACTGATTAACACTCCTCTGTGGCTGAGGGGTGCTAAGAGCACTAGTGTGCCTGGAGGAGGCGCCTCCTTTTTAGCAGAAGGAGTCACCTGGATGACCGGAAGAGAAGCATGCTTCTTTTCCAGCCTCCTGACGTAGGCCGCCAGCTCCAGCGCCTCCTCGTAGTAGCCATTGCGAACGCAGGTGTCCATCAGCTGAGGGATCTCCAGGATCTCCAAGATCTCAGTATGGCGGTTCAGCGTGAGGCTGTTCATCCGCCGGCTGAGCCCAATCTCCTCGGCCTCCTTCATGAACCCCCTGACCAGCCACACACACACACACACACACCTCAGCTTCATATTCCATCAACTCTATATCAGATTTAAACATTCTAGTTGTGTCACACATTTTCATTTCTAATTCAAATCCACGTCTTAAAGTTAAAACACCTGATAAACGCCTGATGACTGAAACCGGAAGTGCTTCAGGGTTTGCATCGTCTTCACCTCGTTGATTCCACGCGTTTGCTTCAGTAAAGTTCTACGCGTCCCGGTACCGACCTGCATTTCTCTCCGAAGCCAGGCAGCTTGTCCAGCAGGCTGGATACGCTGCTCTCCACCCGGCCGAAGTCCCGGTAGATGTGCTCGGTGCAGTCGGCGGTGCGGATGAAGGTCTGGTAGTTGGAGAAGGCCAGCTCCCGGGTCTGCTGCAGGATCTGCGCCCGCTCCTCCGACAGCCGCTCCGGCTCCCGGCTCAGCTTGTCCACGCCGAAAGAGCTCAGCTCGGACAAGTAGGCTGCGAAGTCCGGGTTGTCCCTCCAGCTGTCCGGGAAGCTGTCCTTAAAGATGGAGGCCAGAATGCTCTCATCCTCCACGTCGACCGCCGCCATGTTGGAGCGCTGTCGTCTGATCAAACCCGCCAGCGGGACTCGCCGGGGACCGGACTCACGTAGGCAGGTTCACCGAGCCACGGGTCACGGAAAGCTAACCAGCGATGACACCGCCCACCGCTGTATTTTGCGAATGTCACACCGGTCGACCACTTCCGGTCTCCCCCAGCTTCTTCTTCGTGGCTTCGTTGTTGAATCAGCTTCCAGCTGCACTACCGCCACCTACTGTGTAGGTTCTCATTCATCCAGGTCATCGTAGATCGAAGCGAAGTAAAATCTGGTCAACTGGACGTACTCCTTCGCTTCGATCTACCGCCACCTACCGGACCGCCGGTGAACGAGTCATCGATCCAGCTCTTAGTGTCATTCCCCCACGTTGGTTTTCTGACCAGTGTGGCCCCCAGCAAGAAGGTTGTGGGTGGAGCAGTGGTCCTCCCTGTGGCCCCCAGCAAGAAGGTTGTGGGTGGAGCAGTGGTCCTCCCTGTGGCCCCCAGCAAGAAGGTTGTGGGTGGAGCAGTGGTCCTCCCTGTGGCCCCCAGCAAGAAGGTTGTGGGTGGAGCAGTGGTCCTCCCTGTGGCCCCCAGCAAGAAGGTTGTGGGTGGAGCAGTGGTCCTCATGGTGGCCCCCAGCAAGAAGGTTGTGGGTGGAGCAGTGGTCCTCCCTGTGGCCCCCAGCAAGAAGGTTGTGGGTGGAGCAGTGGTCCTCCCTGTGGCCCCCAGCAAGAAGGTTGTGGGTGGAGCCCCGGCTGCAGCATGGGGTCTTTCTGGGTGAGTCTCCATGTTCTCCCTGTTCCTGCTGGGTTCTCTCTGGTACTCCAGCTTCCTCCACAGTCCAAAGACATCAAGAGGGACCAGGTTAATCCAGACTCTAGATTGACCGTAGGCGTGGCTGGGAGAGCCAATGGTTGTCTGTCTCTATGTGTTGGCCCTGCCATGGACTGGTGACCTGTCCAGGGGGAAGGCTGCTGGGATAGGCTCCACCCCCACCACCCTGAACAGGAGGAGAGGGAGAACATGGAGGGATGGAGGGATGATGGAGGGATGGAACAGACAGCAACACAACATCTGGTCAGAGCGTCCCTCACGCTTCTGTTGTGATGTCCTACGATTGGTTCCAGTCATGTGATGCGAACACTTCCTTGGCTCTCGGCGAACGACCACAGCGTCAGCGATCCTAAATTGACCAACATCCAAATTCAGCAGTCACTGGTCAAAGAAACCTGTCCATGTTTACCAAACCAACACCACCACCAGATCAGTTCTGTCCCGGAGGCTGGAAGCTGGACATCTTAACTCTTGAAACTTCCACTGCAGCCAAAGCCAAGGAGGTTCCTTCACAGTTGCTGGCGGCGTGCGTCCCTCTGCTGAGCTCCTGAGGCGTGGCTTCAGGGTGGAGTCAGCAGCTCTGGGTCAAACCACTCTACACGCTCTGGGGCTCTGGAAGATCTGGACCAGCGGAGGGTTCCTGAGACCCCAGACTTCTGGAAGTTAACAGAGAACATGTTTGATATGGTAGAACGTTGAAGGAACACGCCAGGATCCTGCTGCTAACACACTCCTCATCCATGGAACCAGGCTCATGAGGACCAGACCCAACGTCTTTGTATCATATAGAACCCTGCAGGTCAGTAGAGGAACGGAACCTGAACCCCCCCCCCCCCCCCCCCGCTGAGGCTTCTGTTACCCTCTGGTTTCTGCAAGTGTGTATTTTTCTGAACCACAACAGTCACTTTGTCCATGTATGATAATTGAAAAAAAAAAGGTCACACACAGGAGGCTCTTGCTGACATCATCTGTGTCCAGGCAGATTGTCTGACCTGCACTGGGAGGAGTTCATGTGGTGTTTCTCATTGGCGACCTGTTTTATCTCCATCGCACCGTCACATCGCAGGTGCAGCAAAACATTTGGAGTATTTCTGTCAGCAGGGGAGGCTCGATTCCAGGCGGAGGGACAAAGGTTCATTGAGTCATTCTGAGAGTTTCAGACTCAAGCCTGCTTTGAAGAGGTTCTCTCTGCCTCAACATGGCATCAAGAGAAGAACTCAAGAAAAAAGACGAATGAAACACGCCTTTGTTTGTCAACCATGAGGACTGATAACGAACCAGCGCTCACCTGGAACTAAACATCTCATAATCAGGTGTTTGAGGCGTAGATGCGGCTCAGCGCTGATTGTTTGTGTTCCACATCACGTCTCCACAGGTGAACCAGCAGCTTCCTCCTGGCCAGGCTTCCCTTGGCTCTGAACTCCCAGTCAGAGGTCACTGGTATCAGGACAGTGGGTGGGATCTCTCTCTGTCAATCAAGGCTTCTGCTTCGGGCTCTGTGGCGTCCGCATAAAAAGGGGCGTGTAACGCGTCATGTGACTCTTAGGAAACCGACGGATCGCGTGCCGCCTCCTTCAGTCCAGAAGAACAAGTGAGTGTGATGGAGGTCAGGAACATCAAACAATTATGACAGCAAAAAGCAGCACAGCTGCTGCCAAGGAGGGGAGAGAGGAATGCTGGGAGAAGAGCAGACTCTTCAGTGTTTGGCCAAATCACCTCAACTTTATTGGTTGTTCTTAACGGTGATGAACACCAGGAGACGATCAGTTCTCTTGTCCAGGTGTGGTCTTCATTAGTGGTCACGTGGCTCCAGCAGGCTGGAATAATGAGGGCTTCCCTCAGCTGGGGGCCTGGAGCGTTGATAGGAGTGACGTCAGGAGAGGTAGCGGATCACTCCGGTCTCTGAACGCTCTCTCCCTCTGAAGAGAACCTCGCTCAGTGATGGCGCCGAGGTCCACCGGATCGTTCAAAGATGGTGGTGCCGTTTTCAGAAGAGGTGGTGGGTGAAAGGGCAGCGCTTTTATAGCCGATTGAAGCAGAAACTCTGACCCTCACCTGCTCCGGACCAGGTGAGGTTCACCACATCAGTTACCATGGTGATCCAGCCAGGTCAGAAGAGAGACGCCTTCATGACGCTGAGAACCCCGGCTCTGGTCTCCACACCTGGCTCACCACTCACCTCACCTCCGGTGCAGCCTCAGGTCGTTACCGAGGGTGAAAGCAGAGGTGGAGACGACACGAACGGCTTCCGTTCAACTGAAGTGACAGGAAATGAAGCCGGTCCTGGACCAGTCTGGAACCGTAAAAGCTGTCAGGTGACGGTTGTCAACATAGTGATCGTTTGATTGATGAGTGACGTCAGAGGAAGTGGCTTAGTTGCTAAGCTGCGGGCGAACAGACTCAACAGGTTGTTGTCACCGGCGGCGGCGGAGACCCACCGACCAGCGGCCCTGGAACGTCTGCGGTGGAACCTGACGTCGACGTCGACCGACAGACGAAGGTAAACCGATGGTGAGGCTTTCTTTTTCCGGTCAGCATCGGAAGCTAGCAGCGGCTGCGAGATAACGCTGTTAGCATCAGTCGGCTAGCGCTAGCTGGTGTGGACCTGCAGCCACATTCAGGAAGTTGTCAAATTAACGTCACCGCGTCGGCGCGGGACCGGAGTCAGAGCCCCGTTGTTGTTTGATGAACTGTTGGATCTCATTGGCCCTCGAGCATTGACGTCGTTGGAGCTGCTAGCATGTGCTGCTTCACTCTTACGGAGCTGTTAGCATGTGCTGCTTCACTCTTACGGAGCTGTTAGCATGTGCTGCTTCACTCTTATGGAGCTCCTCACAGCTCAGACTTGATCCGGTTTCCTGCCGTCTGCTGGACTCGCTTAGGTGAGCTGCTGCTGCTGCACGCGCTGGCGACTCCGGACGTTGTGGAGAAAAACGGGAGTTACGTCAGTCGTACTTCCGCTTCAGAGCTGGACTCCTGAGAAACATTTACACCCTCAGGAAGTTGAACCCGCACACGAATGACCGTCAACATGATGACGAATGATGCAGCAGACATCTGTCGGTGATGATGATGTTGTGTCCCTGCAGGGGGACTTGAGTGGACAAGTCACTGACCTCTGACATCAGAGATCCTGGATCCTGTGTAGGTCTGGACCGTCATGGCTGCTGCCAGCATCACCAAGATCTCCTGGCGACTGCGTGAGTTCACCTCTTGATGACCTCAACTTCCTCTTTCTTCACTCTCGCCATGAATTCAACTCACTTTGATTGACGAGGAGGCGTGTTTCCTCTGGAGTGGTTGTGTCCATCCAGGTACAATGGGGGGGGGGGGGGGGGTGATATACAGTTGGAGACAGAAGTGTGTGTGTGTGTGTGTGTGTGTAGGGGGGGTGAATAACAAAAACCTGTACAGGGACCCATCAGTCCCTGCGTGTAGTGCCAGTGACGAGGAAATCGTCGGTCTGCCTCCATCGTCGCCAGCTGCAGTAACGGGGAAAAGCATCAGTGGGCGCCTCAGCTCGCGTATCTGCATCCGTCAGAGTCGGGACGCGTCCGACGCCACACTGTCACCACGTTGACCGTCGCTGTCTCTGCTTGTGTTCAGAGGAGTTTGAGGCTCACACCAGCAGAGTTTCCTGTCTGGCTCTGGGGAAAAGCTCAGGCCGCCTGCTGGCCACAGGCGGGGACGACTGCAGGGTCAACATCTGGTCCGTCAGCAAGGCCAACTGCATCATGGTAAGACCGCCTGAGCCTGGGACGCCCAGCCTCTCACACAGCTGCAGCATGATGCTCAGGGCTGATGGTCACCTGATGACACAAACATTGAGGTTGTGTGTGTGTGTGTGTGTGTGTGTGTGTCCCCCGCAGAGTCTGACTGGTCACAAGAATCCAGTTGAGTGTGTTCAGTTTAACATGTCAGAAGAGCAGGTCGTCACAGGATCGCAGTCTGGATCAATACGAGTCTGGGACCTGGAGGCCGCCAAGAGTGAGACCCACTGTTACCTGTGTGTGAGTGAGTGAGTGAGAGAGAGAGAGGGAGAGAGGCTCCTAGCTGAAGCACCATTTTGGGATCATGGTGGCGAGTGTGCAGGTCGATATGTTGTCTATTGTCGCTTTTTCAAAGTTTCCGTGTGTGTGAGTGTCGCCGCTTCAGGCTGATGGGATGACGGCTGCAGGACACGAGACTGTCAGCAGCGTCGTGAGCTTTGTTACGCGCCGCCAGTCGCCCCGTGTGACTCGTCTTCTTGTGCAGTTTTAAGGACTCTGATGGGACACAAATCCAATGTCACCAGTCTGGGCTTCCACCCTTTTGGAGACTTCCTGGCCTCCAGCTCCATGGATACAAACATCAAGGTGTGTGTGTTTGTGTGAGTGAGTGAGTGTGCGATGTTGCATCCTGAGTGTAACCCTGCTCCTCCTCTGCTTGTGTCTCAGCTCTGGGACGTGCGGAGGAAAGCCTACGTGTTCAGATACAAGGTGAGCCTCACTTTCAAGGACCAGAGTCTTAAAAAGCATCAAAAACATTTCTCTCTCCTTTTGGTTGAACTGCATGTTGGGTTAGCTAACAGAGACTGATGCTAACAGCTAAACTGTCCAGGAACGTCTGCTCACCACCTCTCCAGGTGGTCTGGAGAATCCAGGCCTCCTTGATCCAGATGGAGGATCAGGGACCCACCAACACCTGGACTGGAGATCAGAACTGACTAGAACCCGACATCCTTGAGAGTTGTTAATGGACATCCTTGAACGGTTTTGCTGTTTTAGCTGTCAGTCCAGGCCTCAAGGGCCTACATCGCATCCTGGACCACAAGTGGCTCCACCTAGTTGTGACATCATCGGTCCTGCAGGTGGATGCAGGTGTTCAACTGAACATAGTTTGGAAAAGGGATTTAAGTGTGTGTGTGTGTGTGTGTGTGTGTGTGTGTGTGTGTGTGCGCGTTTCAGGGTCACACTCAGGCCGTGAGGAGTCTGGCCTTCAGTCCTGATGGGAAGTGGTTGGCGTCCGCTAGTGATGATTGCACCGTCAAGGTGATGACACGTCCCTTCATTTGCATATCACATGTTTACAGAGCAGAAACGTGTTGAATGCTGAAGCTTCTCATGATGTCGGTCATTTCCGTCAGCCGAGCGTCTCCTGGGTAGGACGCTGGCTGTAGGTCAGCAGGTGTAACAGTGCTGGACGTGTCCTGGTTGTTGTCTCCCTCAGCTGTGGGACCTGGCTCAGGGGAAGACCATCACAGAGTTCAGCTCTCACACCGCTGCTGTCAACATCGCGCAGTTCCACCCCAACGAGTACCTGCTGGCGTCGGGCAGCTCCGACAGGTACGACTTCACAACCTGGTGTCCTCGCCAGGATCCCGGAGGAGCAGTGACCAGTCAGCTGACAGATGCCTTTTAACCTGAGCAGAGTAAACTAACGCCCCCAACCAGGATCCTCCTGATTGGCCGCCAACTCATGTCAACATTCATGATTCCTGTTGTGGTGTGAAAGTCTTCCTGAGGCTCGTGTGGTCACGCAGAGTTTCAGGATGTTGACGGTGCGTTGGTGTGCTGCAGGTCTGTCAGGCTGTGGGACCTGGAGAAGTTCTCAATGATTGGCTCGTTGGAGGGAAACACCAGTCCAGTCAGGTGGGTTTTATTTCGGCTGCAGGTTGGCTTGAGTGTTGGTGCGTGGTGGCGTCTGACCCCTGACCCTTGACCCTGGTCTGCAGGTGTGTGTTCTTCAGCCCGGATGGCAGCTGTCTGTACAGCGGGGCCACGGACTCCCTGAGGGTCTACGGCTGGGAGCCTGATCGCTGCTTTGACGTGGTGCCGGTCGGCTGGGGCAAAGTGTCGGACCTGGCCGTCTGCAACCAGCAGCTGGTGAGTAGCCGTCCTGCACTGCGTTCAGGAGCTGAGACCCAGGCTAGTTAGCTTAGCACCTCTGATGCTCCAGCTCCAAATGAACCGCTTCATGGCTCTGCTACCTGGCTGCAGCTGCAGGGAGGGCAGAGGTGAGGCGGACACGAGTCCCAGGAAATCACCAAAATGAGAGAAACCGGCACGTTGATCCGGAGGAGTTCTGGTGCTGAGTGAAGGTCACCTGAGCGAGCGAAGAGCCCAACATACATGTAGACAGGCGCTGCACACGGAGCACATACATGTTAGTGTCCCCTGAGGAGACGATGAAGCTGAGAGCTGAGCTGCTGGATCGGGGCCACGTGGAGACACGGGTTAGGGTTACTTTGTGGTCGTGATGAGGGCCCGCCCCCGGGGACCAACAGAGCTCGCCTGACTTCTGGTTCCTGCCTTCTCTGACGTTTTTTCCTATTTTTACTTTCTTCACTACCAGAGCGCTGGTCGCTGTCTCATCCTGCATGAGGTCTTGATGTGGCACCGTCGTCACCTGGTCCACCTCTAAATTGAACCACATTACCTTTCAGTTCAATGTCCCCTGGTTCTGGACCCCCCCAGTTTTGGTTTGGTCCATTAAAATGCAATCGTGGTCGGTCACGTATACGCAGATAGAAAATGTCTCCTCCGTGTCTCTCGTTCCAAACAACAATGTTTAGCATATTTGTTCTGGACCTTAACAGGTGACCCTGCGATGGAGGGAGGGGCCAGTGGCGGCATATGGAAGATGAATTGGTTGGTTAGAGGAACTCGCTCCCGGCGGACAACGTCACTGTCAGTCAAACACGAGTAGCACCTTTGTCACCTGTGACCTCCAAACCCTGTCCCCTCCCTTGCCCACCAGATCGGGGTGTCCCACCAGCTGAGCAGCGTGTCGTCCTACGTGGTCGACCTGAACAGGGTGAAGAAGTGCGGGGGGGCCGTGATCCAGGGAATCATCCAGGACAACCAGCCGCTCGCCGAGCCCAGGGACGCCAGAGGAGCGGCCCTTCGCAGGAACTATGAGCGACCCACAACCACCTGCAGCGCGCAGAGGTAGGAGTCTGCTGCCATCTTTGGTCGCTCCGAAGTCTCGTTTAATCACGATTAGTGAGGTCACCTGTGGCAGTCCTCAGAGGGGGCGGGGCTTAAACCTCACATGTGTTTTTGCATAACTGATTTCAAGAAATGTTGCTGTGATGACACCGACTCCAGCCAGCCTGGGCTGAGGCTTGGGGGGGAGGGGGGCTCTGTGTGACTGCCAGGCTGGCTGCCAGGCTTGAGTCACTGTTATAGGTTATGATGTCACTCATTTGGATATGATGTCATCAGGGTGAAGCAGAGTACAGATGCTGACAGACGGAGTCCCGAAGGTGAGAGGAGGAGCCCCAGTGAGGACGAGGCGGACGAGAAAGTGTCTTCAGCTGAGATCCACAACGCGGAGGACTACAAGGAGATCTTCCAGCCCAAGAACGCCATCTGTAGGTGGAGCTCCTCACGCTGCCTCCTGATTTAGAGACGCTTTGACTGGAGGGTCTCAGCAGGGGCCTCTCACTGGCTGCTGCTCCCTCTAAAGGACCTGGGCGGAGTGATCGGCTCCCGCAGCTCGACCTCCAGGGTCTTCAGTTACCCACAGCAGATGAAGTCTCATTGTTCATTCACGCTGCACTTCCTGTCTTCCAGCTCGAACTCCTCCCAAGATGGCGGAACCTTTCCCTGCTCCTCCAGAGGACGGTGAGTCCACCACAAGCCACGTTACTGGCCGACCTCATGTTCTGTTAGTGGGGAACCGAATCACCTAGAACAGACTCTTGTGGGTTTAAATGACCTGTCGCTCAGCCAGGCCTCCGAGTTCCCTCCTGAAACACTCAGTCTACGTTAGATGCTCTGCTGCCCCCAAATGGCCAAACTGACAACTGCAGGCTTAGAGGGACTGGTGATCCAAAAATGACATCTCAGTCGTCATCTATGATTCTGGTCCTCCTCAGAAACGCCGCTGGTCGTCCGACAGCTGAACGAACTGATCTCTCCTTTACCTGACAAGCAGCAGGTCAGTGAACACAGCGCAACACACACACACACAGTGTCTGATGATGTTTGTGTGTTCTCGTTGCTACATATTGAGGACTAGACCACATATTTAACCACCACAGTGAGGACATTTTACCCGGTCCTCGCATCTTCAAAGGGCCCAGAGAATTGGTTTTAGGGTCGAGGTTAGAATCTGGTTCTAGTTAGGTTAGGGGTCAAGGGTCAGGGGTCAGTGAGCTGAGGTGGTCAGGGTCAGGGGTCAGTGAGGGAATGTATTAGGTCAATGAAAGTCCTCACAGAGATATAAATACAAGGGTGTGTGTGTGTGTGTGTGTGTGTGTGTGTGTACGCGCGCGCACGCTCATCAGAGTCCTCCTCTGGCCTCATCCACACCTGTACAGAGGGTGGAGCCAACAGTGGTCTCCTCTGTGAAGCGTCCCGCCCCCTCAGCCATGGGCCCTGCGTTCTCCAACCCCCCCAGCAGTGACCCCCCTACACCTCTGCCTGCGGTCACCACCACCAAGACAAAACCACAACCTCAAATCATCCTGATGACCAGGAACGAGCCCATCGGCCTGAACGTGGCTGACTTCCTGCCTGTGAGTCCCACGCTGAGTCAGCAGATGATGTAGTCATGTGATCACTTAGACCTGCAACTGACCACTCAACTCGTGAATATTCACAATACTTGACTGGAGTGGAGGGGGGGCTTGAGCCCTCCAGGTTATCTCTGACATCATCACGCCTAAATAACCAGAGTCAGAGTCGCTGCCGGGCCGTGACGTCGCCACCGTAGATGTGACGGATTTGATGGTGACTGGATCAGAATGAGCGACATCACGATGGTGATTTGGAGTGAACCGCTGACTTCACGAGTCGTGTCTCCTCTCTGTCAGTCGTCCCCCAACAACCACGCCGCCGCGCTGAGTGACGAGGACGCGCTGTCCCAGATCAAGAAGGGTCACGACACCATGTGTGTGATGCTGAGCAGCCGCCACAAGAACCTGCAGACGGTCCGCGCCGTGTGGGCCCGAGACGGCGTGAAGGTGAGACATGCTTCTGCCCCAGGTCCCTTGTCCCAGGTCTCCCCGCCCCAGGTCCCCCCCACCTGGAGAAAGAGATGGCCACACCCATTTGGAGACAGGAAGTGTAAAGCTTTCCGTGTGGCTCGTAGCTCGTCATCATTTTAGTGACCATGACTTGGTTCTTACTTCCTGTGTTTGATCCCTGCAGAGCGCTCTGGACACGGCCGTCTCCATGAACGACTTGTCCATCGTTGTGGACATCCTCAACATCATCAACCTGCAGCCGTGAGACACACACACACCCTTGTACTTATATCTTTGTGAGGACTTTCATTGACGTAATGCATTCCCTCGCCCCCTGACCCTAATGTCCTCACATTGGTGGTTAAATACGTATTCCAGTCCTCAAAAAGTAGAAAGTACAAGAACACACACACACACACACCAATGGCATTGTGTACTTTGTGGTTGTGATGAGGGTTTGTCCATCTCGTGTCAGGTCACTATGGAAACTGGATCTGTGTATGACAGTTCTTCCTCAGGTTGACAAGCTGCTGCAGAGCAAATACGAGAGGTGAGTCGGTGTCACTGGCGGTGGTTCTCAAAGGGGGAGGAGCCTGTGTGTCATTACTGATGTCATCGCTGTGTGTTGTCTCAGCTACATGCAGACGGGCTGCACGTCGCTGAAGCTCATCATGAAGCACTTCTGGCTGCTGATCTCTGACACGCTGAAGGCCACGCCCTCCGTGGGAGTGGATATCACGCGGGAAGAGCGGTGAGCCAGTGACACTCTAACATGTGACTTAAAACCTAACCAGCACCGGCCAACACCTGGCGATGACTCAGCAAATACTGATACTCGGGTAGCCGATCAGAGGCTGAGAGCCAATCAATCAATCCGCTGATGATGAATCGATCACATTTCAGTGCTGATGACAGTGATCGACAAACGGCGTTGTCGTTGCAGCCACCAGAAGTGCAGGAGCTGTTGCAAGCAGCTGAAGAACCTGAGCAACATGGTGAAGAACAAGGCGCTGCAGGTTGGTCGCCATGGCAGCACCTTCAGAGAGCTGCAGCTGCTCATGGCGCCATTGGACGACTCGTTCTGACGGCGTTCCTGTGGTGTGGCGCTCTGAAGACATCCTTTAAATCAATCATGTTATTGACAGGTCAGACGCCACTTGTCTGCTGATGTCACGTGGCGGCAGGTTCAACCACTCGTTCTCATTCCCCCCACCCCACCCCACTGAAGAGTCATCAGTGAAACCTCAGATCAGTTTAAGTGGCACGAGGGCCCAGTCACCTGACCGCCATGCTCTCGAGTTGATTGGCTGATGTTCATTATGGACACACCTGATGGGAGGAGTCATACATTTGAACTGTTTATTAAAATAAAGATGTAAAGTTGGAATTAAACATGCGTCTTTATCGCAGCAGACGGACGATGTCACATGATTCAGCAGAAACATGTTCCAAGTCTTCCTAGAACTTGTCGGTCAGCTGATCGACTCTGAAGACGCCGCCGTCCATCATTCCTTTGACAGGTGGGAGGAACTTGCTGTTCCTGTTGCAGGACAACCATCCTCGTCCTCACCTCTCAGGACGCCAAACTTCCTGTTTCCAGTACAAGGGCCAGCAACCAGCAGCACGTTAGCTTAGCTCGTTAAGCTAACAAAAGGAAGTGGACACAATCCTAAATCCATGAGTCGGATTGAAGAGATTCACCAGACTCAGGGTGGCGGGTTCCCCATTCCACCATCACGTGAACACAGAATGCTTCAACATGGACGCCAGTGCTCGCTGTCTGAGTTTATTAGAAATTATACAAAAAAAAAAACCAAACTGTAGAAACCTACAGACACAAAGCAAGCAAACCAGTTCATCAGCCCAGCGTCACGCAGCAGCTCAGCACGCCGCCCCTGTCCTGCTCAGTGGGGCGGAGCCAGAGGACAGTTGAAGTTTTAAATCTCATGACCCAAAAGCTTTCAGAGGTCTGAGATTTATTCACTCTGATGGAATTGAGGGGGAGGAGTCCTCATGTTGGTCACATCCTATTGGACCTCGTAGAGGCGCCTGATTGGCCGCAAATCACTTGGAGCACAGGTGTCACGCTGGTCCAGGACAGCGCCGCCAGGCTGCAGGTTTTCATCCTACTGAGGAAAAGCAACACCTGAATCTACTTGGATCAACTCGGCTGCGTCCTCACAGCTCATTGGTTGGAATGAAATCCTGCAGCCTGGCGGCGCTGTCCTGGACCAGCGTGACACCCCTGACTTAGAGGAAGGAGGATCACGGCGCCGTCTCCTGAAGCACACGTGCTGCTGCTGCGTTTCTGTCGCTTTTAGAAAACGATTGACCTTTAAAGTGCAAAAGAACAAGAAATACTGAGATTGTAAATCAAATACTGATTCTGGTGATTTCACTTCAGAGGAATAAAATCAGTCGCCACGGCGACAAGAAACCAGATGTGGTAAAGTTCTCTGCTGACGGATGGACACGGTTCTTCTGCTGTGTCTTCATCACATCAGTCTTTGTTCCGGGGGGGGGGGGGGGGGGGGGGGGGTCACTCAGGCCGTAAGCTTCAGTCGTCCTGCAGAGAAACACACTGTCAGTCACGTGACACATCACACCATGTGACCTCATGTCCACACCGCCACAGCAAATGTGAAGACTCGTGTGAAGCTCTAGACATTAATTTTTAATTTAGTGAGTTAAGTGACAAATCAGTTTGTACTGCGCGACTGTTGCCATGGTTACCACTAGCCTTCATCTATTCTACCAGTGTGGACATGGAGGCAGGAGTCCGGCAGCCCTTGGCTCAGTAGCACAAACCCAGCCGACAGACAGACGTGTGGTCACCTGACCGATGATCAGGTGACAACGGGAAGTCACACAGTTGAAAACATTCGGGTTGCTAGCTTAGATTAGCACAGCGACTGAAAGCGGGGACAAACTGTTAGCCTGGCTCAAGGGGCCCACACGCCCTTCATAACTCGTCTCAAGTCACGTGATCAGTGTGCTGCCGCCATCGTGTCTGCTGCCATTTCCTGTTTGTTGCTCATTTTAGTTTATAATCATGAACAGATTCCATTTGCCGTTGTCATGAAACGGTTTCAAAATCACTTTGTACTTTAATTTGTACTACAATACTCTTCAAAACAAAGTTCTCTTGACTCATTTGGAGTAATTTCCTTCTGGAGGGGTTATTAGAGGTCAGTCAGCAGGGGGTGCTGTGGTTCCAGACACAGTCACCACTGAATCAACGGATCCAGAAGCTGCAGGTCCTCCACGAAAACCCACGCGGGTGTTTGAGGGCCCAGCTGCCGCTAAGCTGCACGCGTCCTGGTCCTGCCGAGGTCGTGACTTCGAGGAAGAAAAGAAAACAGTGACGTCACCCAATCGGGTGCCTCTATTGGACTGTTTAAAAGATGTGGGCATTGCCAGAATGACATCAGTGTGACATCAGCTGGTGGGAAGCTTCCAGCTCCGTGGTCATTGCCTGAAGGTGACCATATTTTGATGAGAGTGGATCTGACTGAGACAGACAGGTCGCCATGGTAACTATGTTTGTCACAAAGAAACCCCGGCCTCAACCACCCTGATTTATGGTCTGAGGTTGGTGATTGAGTGGGAGGGGCTCTGAACTGGTATAAACAGGGATGGGAAGCACTTTCGTTACCATGGCAACATCACCAACAGCTCCATGTTTCACAACCAATTTTGCAAAATTAGAATCAGGAAAAGAAACAGAAGGAATCTGCACAAGCAGGCGCTCTGGAGCAGCAAAGAGGTCAGAGGTCAAGATCAAAGCTCAACACGCGTCGGCAGTCCTTCAGCGGACGCCATGCAAGACTCGACACTACAAATTCATCTGAGAGCCTCCTGGGGGGTCGCCAGCTGAGCATTCCCACCTTAACGCTGCCACATTCCTTCTTCCTCCCCAATCAGTCCCGTTTTCTAAAGAAATGATGATGAAAATATGACAACTCTGAGGTCACGTGCTTCTTCACCAGCGGTGCAAGTCGAGGCACAGGTGAAACCTGAATTGATTGCTGATGTGCCAAAGGCTCCGCCCACATCTTTCAGACAACCAAATATGGTTGTGGGCCCTGACAGCAGTCTGGCAGGCACAGACAGAAGCTCAGAGGTAGAGAATATTAGATGGGGGGGGGGCACAACCATGCCATGCCGAGCGCATCCATGCCAAGCTATCCACCAATCAGCAAACAGCCCCACCTACCTGCCCATCGTCCCCCACCAATGGGCTGGCTCTGTCTACCTGTCTGTCTGCAAACCAACCAATCAGAGCATAGAATCAGGACACAGAAGAAGAAGAGTGGCTTTGTCATGATGCCTGTGCCTGGGCCCCGTTACCCACAATTCCTCTGGACAAATCTACACTTCCTGCTGTGTTTCACATTAAAAGCATCGTCACTGGAGGAGTGTGTGTGTATGTGTGTGTACCAGTGGACAGCTGGGACTGGGACCTCCTGCGGGAGCTGCTGGGCGTTCTGGAGGCAGATGAGAGGGTGGAGCCGGCGCTGCTGGCCCGGGAAATGGGGAGGGGCACCGGGGTCACCGGGGGCGAGTCCAGCTGAAGACCACAATAATGAAGTCTGAGTCCAAAGTTCATTCCTGTCACGCTGTGAGTGCAGAGCGCCATTTACCTCCACGCTGTCATGGGTTGGCGAAGACGAGGTGGACGAGTTCTCGTGTCTCCTGGAGGACAAAGACGTGGCATTCAGCTCCACGCTGCGAACGCGCTGAGCAAACTTCAGGGAACAGACCGACTCGCTCATGTTGGTGGCCAATGGAGACACCTGAGGACACGAACGTCAGGGTGTTAAAAAACACTCACCCACGATTGGCTGAGGCCAGCTGTGAGGTCATCGCGTGTCTCACCTGCACCATCATCAACGTCTTGCTGTCCCCGCTCAGACTGTCCTGCAGCAGGTAGGTGAGGCGGGAGTTCCTGAAGGGGACATGCGAGTGTTTGCTCCGCAGGGCGTTGATGACGTCGCCGAGGGCTGACAGAGATTTGTTGATGCACTGAGCCTCGCGGAGGCGGCTGCCCTCTGCCCCCGACTTCCCGATCCGCTCTGAGCCGGCGAGGTCAACCAGGTTCAGCTTCCCTGCCGACACACAGGTCACGACACTTGAACGCAGCACGAAGCCTCGCTAACGACCCCCAACTAAAGTGTTCGTTAGGGAACGACACACCATCATGTGATTTAGTCAGCAGATGCTAAAACTGATGAGACGTGTGTGTGTGTGTGTGTGTACCTTGTGTGCAGTTCCCGGTGGTGGAGTTGAATCCCGACACGGTGATGATTAGCAGAGCATGAGAGCGAGAACTGTGTTCATTCAGGTTGGTGCAGGCAGTCGCTCGATTCATGTGACCCAACTCAAACACCTGAGGACACACACACACACACACACACACACACACACTAAATCACTTGGTCAGTAATTCTGGAAAGTCCAAAATCAAAAAAGCATTCTTCCGATCAGTGAAGTGATTCTTCCATGTTTCATTTTCAACCTTTGATCTGTTCAGGGTTTGACACTGCAGTTCCAGCGTCTCACCACAACAGAGACCTTCAGGCTCTTGAAGGCTTTTATACTGAAAGGAGCAGGAAGTGAGTCCTCACGCGTTTGATGTCCTCGGGGCTCTTGACGGTGATCTCGGTCAGTCCGGGGACGTACAGCTGTCCGCTGCCATCAGGGTTCATCTTGATGTCCAGTTTGTCAGTGGGATTTTCACCAAGTAGGTCCCTGGAGACCAAAAGAGACAATTCAGCCTGAAGACAAGAATCTGGGTTTAGACACATCGAGCAAGTCTGTGGTCACTTAAGGTGTCTGTAACTGAGCTCAGGACCTGGGGTGACGTGATGTCATTGAAGCACAGCTGCGTCACCTGTATTTCAGTTTGGTCCCGCCCACCTGTACATGACGTGTATTTGATTTAAGCTCATTTGGTGCAACAGTGTGACAGGATGAAGTCATCAATGTGTTACCGTTTATACTGAATACTATGTTGTCTTGCTGAGCCTGTCACATGACCAACAGTTAATAGGTCAGGTGATGAGGATGGCGGGTGGAGAGCCTGACATCACCAGACAGTTAGTGATTGACAGCTGAGTCCAGTGGCCTGCCGGTGGCTCCTGTAGAGTACTGAGTACTGGCCTGGCGCTGCCTGTGTGTGTGTGCGGCTCAGTAGTGTGTCACATCTGACAGTAGCCTGAGTGTGTGTCACTGCAGCAAAGATGATGACGACGTTCCTGCGTCGTTACCACTGACACACTCACCTGGTGTACCCTTCTAATGACCCCCCTGACCCTCCTGCCTCCCCTCCCTATCTCCAGTCATCCCTAGAAACGCTCGCCCTAAACTGAGCTCCGGATCACCATTGTGTGTCAAAGTCACAGGGGTCAGAGGTCAACCAGGTCATTGAGGTCTTCTAGGTGATTGTCAGAGCTCAAGGTGTTTCCAGCTCTCTGAAGCTTAAACAGATGTTTGTAACACAACAGCTGGACAGATGGAGGGAACCTCATGGTCCATATTTACATCACTGCTCTGACATGATTAGGCCCCGCCTCCACCCATGGCTCTGATTGGCTGGCTGACAGCAGCTGATGAATCTTCCAGAGACATTTAAACACAGTGAGACAACAGTAGCTAAAGCAGTTCTCTAAAGGAGGTCCGTGGACCCCCAAGAAGTCCTCCGAACAATAGTACCATCTCACTTTTATGCATTGTGGGTAATGTAGGCCAGTTCTGCAAGAAGGAGGAAGTGACAGAGCATTTTATCTCACCGCAGCGTCTCGTTGTAGATCTCCACCATGTTGACGGTGATCTTGTAGTCCCATTCGGGTGCCTTCTCTGTCACCTCAGAGAACAGCAGGCGCAGCGCTCGCTGATTGATGCCTGGGTCGTTTGCTACACCCTGAACACACACACACACACACACACACATTTTACATCACATTAATAAAAGGTGTTAGCCTGGTAGGCCGCTGGCGTTACCTCCATGGTGTACGTCTTCCCCGAGCCCGTCTGTCCGTAGGCAAAGATACAAACATTAAAGCCGTCGACACAGGAAGTGACAAGAGACTGAACTTCCTGAAACACCTGAAAAAACAAACAAGGGACAACACCTGATGAGTTTTAGCTTGGCCAGCAGAGGGCGGTCACGTGACAATGTTCACATTGAGAGGTTGACCAACGACTCACTCCTGAGTACATTTCTACCTCGAACATTTGTGGTTATACTTCAGGTTCAGTTATGACGTCTGATGTCCTTAAACTGTGTGTGTGTGTGCGTGTGTGCTATGTCTGTTTCTGGTTATATCCTCAAATTGCTCCTTTTTCTAAGTCCCGCCAACTGCGCTTTTTGTTGGTTGACTGGCCTGTCAATCACCCCTCACTCTCTCCTGCTTCAGACACAGGTTGTGTCTCCTTTCAGCTGCGGCAGAGTTTCCAGAGTGGCTGTTGGATCGCGAGCTGTGGCTAAGCTAGTTAGCACTTCACAGTTTGGACAGTGAAAGCCTGTGTGCGTCCGTGGAGAAGTAAGTTTAAGTTGCTGCAGGTGAGATGTGTGGTTCAGGTTCAGGTCAAGTGCGGCCGTCATTACACCCACAGCGATGCCGCTATGTATCAGCCACAAGATGCAACGTGTCCGTGCATTCATGGGAACGTTGTTCTCCGTGGTTGTAATGGTCAGTATATTATTGTTAGCTTGTTCGTTGTGTGAGGGAATTATGTGCGTAAGAGCATAATGTTCTTTGTGAGTGTGCTACTGTGGACGTGACGCTTCACTTGTCAGTCTTCAT
Source organism: Aulostomus chinensis (assembly GCF_037954235.1). Taxonomy (NCBI): domain Eukaryota; kingdom Metazoa; phylum Chordata; class Actinopteri; order Syngnathiformes; family Aulostomidae; genus Aulostomus; species Aulostomus chinensis. The sequence continues at coordinate 35,620,231 of NC_141321.1, read as the reverse complement.
GTCCTCTGTGGGTTCAGAGCCACACCTTCGTCCTTCCCTCCACTTTCACGCGTAAAGCTCACGAGAGACAAAGGCCTCAGGAGCATTTTTACTGGTGCACCATGGTGACCACGCTAAGTGACAGCAACAACTGAGTTGAAGTCAAGCTTGTATCACCTTGACCATTTGACAGTGTGAGTGTGTGTGTGGTCACAGACCTCCTCTTGTGTTGCCTGAGGTGGGAAGACTTTGTCCAAGTCAAAGGTCATGATTTTGCCCTTGTTGGAGAGGTAAAGGATGGCATCATCATCTGAGTCGAAGCTCAGCATCGTTTTGGTGTCGGCGGAGTCCTGCTCCTCCTGACTGACGGGCCGGACACGGCAAAACACACGGATGTTACCTGAGAAGACCACAGGCATGACTACGGTACAGCAACACAGTGCCCCTGCAGTGACGCGCGACACGAGACACCGACATACAAGCTTGACCACAAAAAGGTGAAACAGATGTTAAAATGAAGTTCAACCAAACAAACTGATCACAAAAGTGTCATCAGCACAAGTGTGGTCGTGTGCGTCGCTGCGAACCACAACGGTCGCGTCGGGTTTAAACGCATGTGAGTGCAGAGAAGCGGTGGAGTGTGGGACCTTTGAGCCGGACCAGCTCGTTGTGGCATTTCTTCCTCAGGTTCATCTCTCTCTTGTACTTCCTCAGCAGGTCCTGGTTGGTGCTGCTCACCTCACTGATCACCTGACAGATCTGACACACAGACACACTTTAAAGAAACCAACATTCATTTCTTCCCATTGCGAGTTTTGTGGTGTAATCTTTGGTTTTTTTGGACCCATCATGTCCAACGCCACCATCCCACCAGAAGCTGGTAAAAGCTGTTGAACCAGCATCACTGGGGGGCGTCTGGAGCTCTCGACCCCCTCTGGTAGCAGTGGCAGCAGCGTGGAGGACGTGACAGGTTTCTGTGGGGTTTTAGTTGCGATATGGCCTAAAAAAAACTCTCTTTTTAAACAAATTCAATTCATGATTTAAAATCGACCCAGCAGAGCAGAGCTCCACCTACTCATGGACGGTGTGTCCAGGATTGGACGCTGGCACACATACAGCCATCACCTGGATTTGGTGTTCCCATCAGTGGATTTACACACCAGGAGAAGATTCATGAGACAAAGGCTGCACTTACACTTTATCATAACTGGTGGACACGTAATGGGGGTACAAGCAGACAGAGTGAGAGGAGAGAATGTGCTGAGTGGGCCCACTCACTTCCTGCTTGGCCTCAGTGATGGCTTTCTCCAGCATGAAGGGGAAGTCCTGCACCTGCCTCTTCAGGAGGTTGTAGTCGCTGGTGAGGGTTCGTAGGGCCGGCTGCAGACCCAGCAGGTTCAGACGCACCCCTTAAACCATCATAGTGAGTTCACATGAAAGTCAACAACACACTGCAGCAGCCTCAGCTCCATATGACTGTGGGTGTCTCCCAGTCAACAGGTGGCATCTCCTCTCACACCCTGGGGTGCCCTGATAGTCCTTAGCTACATTCCTGCATGCTGCGGCGCTCTCTGGGTCTGGGACACTACCAGACTTTGTGCTAAGCTAACTAGCCTGGACCTGAGCTTCTTGAGGAGAGTTTCTGTCTTCCTGTCTGGGTCCAGTGACAATGTTCAAATTGTGGTACCACTGTATATACAGATAATGTTTATAATATCCTGTGCTTATTTATTTGTTGTTTAAGTTCATTGTTACGTTATTTTTCCCTAACCCCATGTTTTATTGAATTATCATTGCTACTGTTGCTGTTATTATTACTCTTGTTTTTTTCCTCATTCTATGTGCCTTCTTGTTCTGAATGTTCACAGTTCATAATTTAACAAAAGTACAATAAACAGATGCTTTCAAAAAAGTGGGCCAATGGGACTCTTCTGGATCAACAGGAAGCAGATCTGACCTGCCAGGTTCTCATGCACAGCTTTCATCTCACTCTCGGCCCTGATGAACGCCTCCTCGATGACACGGTTCTTCTCCTCCTCCAAGTTCTGCATCTCAGCCTCCAGCTGCCCCTGAGCCCGCTCCATCTCGCCTTCGTAGACCAGGATCTGCAGGTGGGAGACATGATGAGATACAAGAGTGGATGATCAACGTGGGGTCTTCAGTCCGCTTCAAGTGGTGACATCATATTTCTCAACCTTCTTCATGTTCTATCATCAGTGTCAGGTGTCACTCATCCGCTGCCTCTAGAGAATTTCCACCTGCTAATGGTTGCCGTTAGCGACCAGCAGGTGGACATAAATGGACGAGAACTAAAACGGAGCTAAGAGTCAAAGTTGAAGGCGTCACAAACAGAAGCTACAACGCTAATAATCAGCTGCCATCACTGGGGGGACACACAGGGAAATATGACCACACACACAGTCCGGGAGGCGGAGCTTGAAACATGGAAGACAATTCACATTGCAGGGAGGCGGGGCTTAACATCCCACACTGTCTGATCTGTCTGAGTCAAATGTTGAACACGTGCAGAAACAAAAACATAGGTGCGGATTAGCTTGTTAGCTCACGTGCAGCATGTAAATCAGACAGACAGCAGCGACATGATATAAATACAGCCTGAATGGGTGAACTGGGAGCACTGGGAGACTCACTGGGATGGGTCTCATCACTGGAGGTTGCAAAGCTGCCCAGTAAAACCATAATTTCTTGATTCTGACAACTTCTCAGCTCCAAACTTCTTTCACCATTGAACTGAGACTGTTTATATTTCTGGTCCTAACTCAAGCTTATTTAGCTCATTTCACAAAATCTGGAATAATTGGCCGATTCAGTCACATGATCGTCAGACAGAGGGCGGGAGTCACATTGTTGCTAGCTGTGTTTCTGGCCGTTAACGTTCTGAAGACGGTCAGTGAGATTTGATGGAGGTTCGGGTCATAAACAGCTTCATGCCACTGAGGAAACAGGTCACCCTAACAAGAAAGAACCATCAATACGCTGCCAGAACCGATGAATAAAACACAAACAGGCTCGCAAACACGTTCACATTCAATTTGACGTCACACCTGTCACATGACAAGTAAAATGTGCCACAACGTCCAACTCTGCTGCTGCGACATGACGGATTTTCCAAAAGTCTAAATTTGAGAAAACTGACAAAATGGTGCCTGTAGCTCTGAACCAGACCCACCAAGACTCGTGAACTGATGAGCAGGTGAGGAGAGTGAACTCATTCCAGACTCTCACCTTCATGATCCTGCAGTTTTACTGTGAAAAATCTCTCTCTTTCTCGCTCTCTCTCTCTCTCACACACACACACACACACACACTCACAGCCACAGCATCAGTCTGAATAATTACCCTCCTCATCAGAACCCTCTGCACTCCATGATAAATGGAACAGAGAGTGCGGCAGCAGTGAGGCACTCGTCACTCTCACGACTGGAGTGTTCAACAGAATCTTGTGGCATCGTCCTGACGTTTGAGTGTTTGCGGTTCCTCTGACAGCTTTGGAACCTCTCAGCCTCTGAGCATCACTCTGGCTTCTGTGTTCTGAATCTAAGTGATGTCACAAGGGAAAGGGAGGGCGGAGCCAACCTTAGACAACCTAGGCACAACCTGGCTGTTGCCCCTGCCAACGGCGTTGGAGAGGAGGCCACACAGACGGGCCTGGTTGGAGAGCAGCTGCAACCGAACGCATGCAGAGAGAAAACATCCCCGTCTACATCAGCCTGAACACTTGTTGTGTCTCGTGACGGACAAGAAAAGGGCAGACGTTACCTGCGTCCTCAGCTGAGCACAGGTCCGCTGGGACTCATGTAGCTGCGTCTCCAGTTCTCGCAGCAGCTGTCGCTGCACCGTCAGCTGCTCCTGCAAGGTAGCGTTCTTCAGCTGCAACTCAGCCAGAGCTTTCTGAGAGTCGGCCGACTCCACCGCCATCGACTGGCTCGCGTACTGGGGACAACAGTCAGGATGCTAGCGAGGTCACCAACAATTGGATTCATTCATACTTCCACTCCGAGTGTCTCTGGTTGACTCGTCTTACTACTGTGGTAAATAAATCAAGTCAAACACCTCTTGTGTTTTCACCTTCACTCTCGGGGGCGTGGCCAACTGCCGAGCAAGGTCCTCCTCACGCTCCTGAAGACGGACATTGAGTTTCTGCTCGACCTCCATCTGCCGCCGCCGGGAGTGGTTCAGCTGCCAGGTGGACTCGTCCAACTGCCGCTGGAGCATCTCCACCCTGGAGGTCTTCTCTAGCAGCTCACGCTCCAGCTCGGCCAGGCGGCGTTCCCTCTGCCGGGCCTGGTTCTCCCAGCAGGACACCTCCTTCCGCAGGGCCTCCGCATCCTGGGGGACACCCCCACAGTTACTGTCCAAGACATGCGTTGCCCAACAGTTTGCAGCTAATACGCTCACTGTTAGCCAAAACATCATCGCCAAATTGACTTAGGTGAAATGTAAATGTTGAATACACACAGGAACTGTGAATATTCGACTATTTCACGTGTGTTCATTACCTGGCTGTGTGTGCAACTGCAGGCGGCGGCCTTTTCAGCTTCGGGGGTCCGACATGACATCAGCTCCTGCTTCAGACGCTCATTCTCCACCTCCAGCAGCTCCAGCTGCTTCTCCAGGTCTGTCGCCCCCTACAACAATCACACACACACACACACACACACACACTTCAATTTGAATCTATACACAACTTCACGTGTGACTTTTGTTTTCCTGCCACGTTAACTACGCCCATCATACAACAGCAGAGCGATGACTCCAATTCTGAATCACGTGGTTGTTAGTGTGTGATGGGTATTCAGGTGGGGCGCTCCTCAGGAATGTGATCTCACCAGTTCTGCGCGAAGTCTCTCCACCTCCTGAGTCTGATCCAGTAGCTTCTCCTCCAGCTCCTCCACCTGGAAACACCCACTGCCATCAGCTGACTGAACACAAGTTGTTCAGTTCAAATCAAATTACTATAAAGAATAACATATTATTTAGGTTGTTAACCAGTGTTGTTTTCGTCACGCTGGACGACAACGACGACGTCAGACCCTTTTTTCCATGACGAAAATGAGACTAAGACGGACGTCACCATCGCCCTGTGAAGACTAAAATGTGACCAAAGTGTATTCATTTTCGTCTGACGAGAACGAGACCAGACTAAATTGTTAGTGGGTGGACCATCAAAGTTTCAAAACATGCAGGGTTTTTTCCACCAAGTATAACAAGCGTGCGATGTCCATCAAGAGCTCCTACATCAGCATTGTTGGACCATTGTTGGTCCTACTGGCCACGCCTCCATCATCAGTGCACACCCACTAAAAGCCTCTTGCGCGCACACACACACACACACACACACACACACACGCATGCACGCACGCACACACACACACACACACACACACAGTCTGGGCCTGTCTGCAGAGGACGAGACTCTCACCACGGCAGCAGCAGCGGTGTCGGGTGGTGAACAGAGGGATGATTGAAGCGTAGCTTTAGTCTGTGAGGCTCGCCCTGAGATGCAGTTTCTGTTTGAATGAAGCCTAAAGTTTGGTGGTGGTGGTGGTGGTGGTGGTTCCACCTCCCCGTGGAGCAGAGAGCGCTTCCTAGTGCTACATGCTAAAGCTAGAATGAACGGGGCTGCCAGGGCCGCTAATGTTGGCTGGTTTAAAGCAGCCTTCTAGTAATCTAGCATGTTATGAATAAAACCCTGTCCATTTGTGGACGGGGGGCAGGTGGAGTGCTTTGACCCGTGTTTGTGGGACTGGGAAACACGGGAGTCCTCAGACCTGCTGCTGTTCCCTGTCTAAGCAACACACCTGGATGCTTTAACCAATAACAGCAGCTGAAGCCAACATAGAGGACATGAGGTCGTTCACATGGAAGTCAAGTGTGCTTTTATTTTGTTTATCCTGTTTTATTGTGATACAATACTCCTATTGTGGGCCAGTGTGTTGTCTGCTTCTGCAACAAAATAATAAAAGTAAAAGGTAGAGAGAGAAAAAGAGGGGAAACTCCCCTTTGAAGGTGGATCAGTTCAGTGCTTCATTCTAACACTGGAGTGGCCTCTTCAGTACACACATCTTTGTTGAGAGGATCTTTGATATTTGACTGAAACCTTTGAGTTTTGGTCGACTAAAACTATCAAGGATAGAAATGACGAACATGGGACGAGAACTAAGAAGCATTTAGTCCAAAGACTGAGACTGAGACTAAATCTAAGATGCCTGCCAAAAACAACACTGTTGTAAATATTAGGGTATAGCTTATAGTTCACACACACACAAACACACCGCGTTAATATTGCAATACTGTTGTTTTACATTATGCTGAAATAAAAATACCACACCTAGAAAAAATTGAGCAGTAAAAAAAAATGGAGAAAAGAATTTACATTAATTTTATAGATGTTTTTTAAAAAGCCATTGAAAAACTTATGATGCATGAAGCTCAGCTCAGCCCACTTTTCAGTCAACCCATCACCTAAGCCACGCCCTTCAGACCTAAGCCACGCCCACTCCAAGCACAGACGCAGATACTTTCGTTGGCGTAACAGACACAAACAGAGCTGTCCGCGCTCATCCCTCCTGTCCAGGCAGCCGGGCAGCTGCTCATCACTCTGAGATCATCCGTATTCAGCCTGTTGGAACATTGCGGAGGCACGGCAGCATTTCGCTTCACGCTGTCCAGGTGATTTTTTCACAAACAGTTGTCCGCTAACTGAAGAAAGCATGATGGAAAGCATCCAGACGTCACGTCAGAACAGCCGACATACCTGTGAGCGCAGCCCAGTAACCAGCTGCTCTTCTTCAGGACAGTTGGGACGGCTGGATGGCTGCTCGCCAGGCTGCGGCGCCCTCACGCCTACAAGCACACACACAAATATGATGGATTAATATCCTGAATTGTGTCCACTGTGTTATGTTTAGTCACTGAAACATCTGGAAAAAGTGTTATTGAAAAAATATCACAATTTTTTTGCTTTTTTTTCCTAATAAGGCCGCAATGTGTCTGAGGACAGTCGGAAAGTTGACAGTCTGACAACAGAGGTCCCGGTTGATGAACGGCGCCGCAGTTTTGAGGACCATAAAGATTCATCATCTTGTGTGTTGGCTTGTTCGCTGGCTGACGGTACGTCCCGCAGCAGCTTCAGTGGCGCTCTGCTCACCACCGGCTGACAGCTGCTCCTCCTGCAGCGTCTCGCTGCTGCACGTCCTCTGGTGGACGCTCTGCTGCAGCTGCTGGATCAGCAGGTGACGGGCGACTTCCTCAGAGTGGAGACGAGCCTGAAACTCACACACTTTGTCCTGTAGAGTCTGAAGACACACACAGACACGAAGAAAGAACATTAGTCCAGATGGGAAGATGACAACATGCATCAGATGCTCAGCAGGACAAAGCTCCCCCTCAGGGGGCACTGGGGAGACATCAAAGACGATGGATGAGGGACTTTAAGCGCGTCCAGGAGTTATTCAAGAGCTACTTGACAGGCTGGATGCCCTTGAGTTCACGCCCCTGTAGCGTCTCCCTGGTGGCAGAAGTGTGAACAGACTGTGTTGCGTGTCTTTTGTCCCTAATGATGTCATGTGCCCCCCTTCTGACCTTCATGTGTCCATGTCTGTGGGTGAGGGGGTGGCTGATCCAGAGATGTTCAGTGGAGTGAACTGTCCATCTGTAAAAGTTGCTGAGGACTTTGGTCGGCTTTCCAAAGTTCCTCAGCCTTGCTAGGAAGTCGAGTCTCTGGTGGTCTTCCTTCAGGAGCTGCAGTTGGGACACCAGGTGAGATGCTTGCTGACGCAGGTTCCTAGGAATTTGAAGGCTTTCACCCTCTCTACCTGCATCCCACCAGCGTGGATCAATCTTCATCTCTGGTCTCATCTGCAGTTTCTACCTGCCGTCACCTGCCCACCGGTTATCAGACCAATGACTGCAGCCCTGTCTGCAACCTTTGCCATGCTGCTAGCAGTGCGGGAGGCCGCGCAGTTGGAGGGGAAGAGGGTTCACAGCAGCAGACTCGGCACACAGGGGTGCCAACGCGTCATACGATGCTGTGTCATCATATCGACGATGTCAGAGACATGCAGCAGCTGTGTTGTTGTCATGACAATGGAGGACAAACAGCCTGAGGCTCATGAAAGACTTTTCATGCATGATGGGATATAAACACCTGAATACCAAACATGGGAGGGGCTTGGACAGAACATCAGCAATGTGACAAGTTTCAGCCGGCTGAAGGTGTGTTCTGATCTCAAAGACACACACACACACACACACACACACACACACACACACACAGTCAAGGGTGTTTGTTACCTTGATGAGCAGCTGCTGGCTGGGTGCGTTTGATTCGGTCAGCTGTGTGGTCCGAGAGGGGCACTGGGAGAAGGCGGTGCTGGGCAGAGACAGGAAGGAGCAGTCGTCATCACCATCACTCATCAGGAAGTCCACTGAGGTTGCTGGACAGACAAACACAGGGACGCTTCTTTATTCGCGTCCACTTCTCACTGTCGTAGATTCTGACAGGCTGAATTCAGCAGTCGGACCGCGGCCATGTGAACACGCCTTTCCAGAGGTGGTCAAAGATTCATGGGGTTGACATTTGAGAGTACAATTCTGAATCCATCGGATGACATTCTTCAAATATTTATCAGGTATTAAAATGAAGAGCTATCGCAGCGCCCTGAACAGCAGTCGACCACTTCAAGGTGAATCTTGGAGGGAGGTTTGTGGCTCCGTGACAAAGATAAAACCAGGAATGTGTTGCTAATTAGAGTCGCCTCACTGTTCACTGCCGTGAAATCAGGTTACAAGCAGCAAAGAGCTCGACAGAATTCTTTCCCACCACTTCCCCTCCCCGCTGAGCAAACTAGCTCACCTCCAGAAAACCATGGAAACCAGTCCAACCAGACAAGAGCTGATAACGGCTGCATTCACTTGTCCTGCGTGCGTGCGTGCGTGTGTGTGCGTGTGTGTGCGTGCCAATGTGACTTGATTCACTTTTCTCACACTCTGTGTGCAGAACATCAGTCTTTCCAAGTTGTTTTCAAACACTGATCTGCATGGTCCCTATCAAGTACCCCAAATAAATCATAAAGAATATAAGGATGTTTGTCTACAAGTGAACAAAGCACAAATTCCTGGATTATTCCAGTGGTCACATCAACATCAAAGTCCACTATTCTGTCTCTGATTACAATAAAACAGATGAACAAGGTTTTTGGGCTGAGCCTCTGTGTTACTTAGCACATTTATACTGATTTTACAACGACAACACAAGAAGTCGTCAAACTGATTAAAGAAGCAGAAAGCAGATGTTGCTCAGACGAAGATTGCAGTCAGTGGTTCATCTCCATCGTCATCTTCCACAGAGCCGCCATGTTGGATCAGAAGGGACAAGACGGGGGGATTTCAGCTGGACTGGCTAGCGAGGACCAATCAGCCCCACCAGAGCTGCAGGGCAACAGAGGTTCATGAAGTCTTCAGTCAACAGGAGCCAGGGCAGCTTCTGGGCACCTCCCCAGGAAGGGTTTCCTATGGGGCTGACCAGGGGGTGGGACTATATCATCACGCTGGCCTGGGAACAAACTGCCCCCTCACTACCCCACCCCAAATCAAAGCTGGCTGAGGTGGTCAGAGAAGTCTGGGGTCCCTGCTGGAATGGCGAACTCCATGATGGCCTGACGTACGTTTATATGGGATCAATGGGTTCTACTAATTCCCTCTGTGTTTATCATGAGTTGCAACAGAGTGAAACTAACCCTTTAACCAGAGACGCGACACATTTATGTCACAGGTCAGGACGGCTCTTCCTGCCACTGCTGCAGACGGTGTTGAGGGTTCAGTCAGTTAGACGAATAAACCGTGAAGACGCAGCTCTGAACGGTTCAGTTGTTGATGCTCATGAGCAGCCACATGAGCAGAAGGGTTACTCCACTTCCCAAACATTAACTGCAATGTCACACATCTTCCCTTAATTGCAAGGGTCCAATACACGACCCCAGCATCAGTCACAGGTCAGAGTCTGATGATCCAGACTGTTCTTGCATGCCATCTCCAACCTTTCTAATAAAACAAGCAAATAAAACCATTCCAGAGGGTTCCGTGGGGAACGGAGCAGGAAATAATCCACTGAGGAATGAGACCTGAGAGGAGAGAAAGTGCTCCAACAATAGCTGCAGTGTTGCTTCACCTGATCTGGATCAGCTGGTCGTCTCCTGGGACAGAAACCGGATCAGCTGAGATGAACATGACAAGCCATACAAGAAGCTCGTCAGCTAATTAAATGTCGCTCACCTGCCTGTGTGTCCTGCCTCCTCGTCCAGCTCCATTCAAAAAGGTATGAATCACTTAGAGTGTGCGCGCACACAAACACACAAGCACTTAAAGCCCCACCCCTCTGACGCTCACCGTCCAATGATAGGTCGTTCTTCCAGATCTCCTGCAGGCAGGGGGCGTGGCCAAGGTCCCAGGTCCTTCTTGAGCCGAACATGACCGTCGGGCTGAGCAGAGCGCTGGACCGCTGGACCGGCTGGAGAGAGGGGGAACCAACATGTCATCACATGAGTAGAGGACAAAGTTGGAGGACAGGACAAAAGAGATCCAGACAAACAGCTGAGCTCCAATCAACATTCTTTACACAGTAATGTCACTGATTTTAATTGACATCTTTTCCTTATTTTCTTGACTAGTCTATTAGTTGTTAGTTGGGCGTCTCGGGTGGCAGCTGGTCTACCTTGGGCAGATTACACAGCCCACTGAGGCCCACTGTGGTTTGGCAGAGACGCTGCCTGCATTAATATCAGGAGGGTTGTGTAACCTTGGTGATGAATACCAGTTTAACATGAGGAGACGTTGTAGTGGTAGAATCAGACACGTAGCCGGAACTACTTTCCTGACTGGGCGCAGTGATTTGACGCAGCACCTCCAAAGCTCCACTGGAACTTGGGTCAACAGAACCAAAGGTTTGTTGAGGACTAGAAGAGCGACTGCTGCTACTGATGATGAGGAGGAGGAGGAGGAGGATTCCTGCTGGACACACCAGCATCCTGGACCTGAGCTAGCTGATGCTAACACTTCCCTCCCACTAGCAGCCATTGGGCTAAGCTAACTAGCCTGGACCTGAGCTAGCTGATGCTAACACTTCCCTCCCACTCCCAGACATTGGGCTAAGCTAACTAGCCTGGACCTGAGCTCCTTCTTGTCTGGCTCTAGGGATGATAGTCACTGAAAATAAAAATCTGAATGTCATCAGAAAGCATTTTTGCTTCGTCATTTAAAAAAAAATGGAACCACTAAATACGCCTCATCTGTTCATTTTAATAATGAGCGAATCTACAACTCAATGCAACTCTACAAGTTTAACCTCCTTTACTATCAAGCTGATGTATTAATACTGAAGAAGCCCCACCTCCACTCAATCTGGCCCGCCCCCTCTGCCACTTGCCTGCTGCTCCTAAGATTAAGTCAACATTCAACACATCAAGGGTCCTTTATGTTGGTGGATTCAAGAAAAACAGACCTTTGAGAGACGTTGCGACACTATTTTGATACCTGAACTTGCATTAATGTATGTAACTCCACCCACTGATGCTACATGTCATTCATCTGTAACGTGCAACAACAGTCGGTGAAACCACAGCAGAACCTCAAGTGTGTTCCACCTGTATTCTTGTGTTAGACAGAACGCACTTGGTCTACAGGATTAGCCAGAGCTTGCGTAGCTAATGATGCTAGCTGGAATGTAGCAACAACCCATTTCAGGGCTCATACATGATGTGGGACAGAACCTTCAATGCTCACCTAGATGATCCGGTATTTCTAGTCAGCAGAGGCCTTTCTGATACGAGTGTCACCATGAGACTAAAACTGTTGGACTGCAATAACATAAAATGGCGGGGCTGTCATCAGATGGTCACAAACATGGAAAGACGAGGGGGGTGGACACGAACCACTACTGGAGCGGACCATTACAGGAAATACAGGTGACAGGCAGTCAATATCCAGGATGTCCCACAGCAACGGCCCGGACCACCAGGGTCCAGACCAATTAAATTTCAGCCTACATCTTAGCTCAACGTAAGACCCCTAGTTATTTTTTCCCATCTGAAGTCTTGTTTTTGTCTGAAAGCAAATGAGGAATCCTGGCACGACAACCAGGTCCTGATTGAGGACTCATCATCTTCAGGTCCATGACAGAAACTATCAACCTGGGATGCAAAAGGTGACTCTTTCCTGATCTTGATGACTCCACCTCCTCTCTCATCTCACATGTGACCAATCAGACGACAGCTTCTATACCTATGACCTTCCTTCCTTACTTGTCCATGTCGATGGCGAGCTCGGTGCTCTACCAGGTGGCTGTAACGCTCCCTATCCAGCCAGCTCTTGTTTAGCAGTGTTCCCACCCAGCACAGCATGATGCATCAGGCCTCGCAACTGGTCCCAGTTACACCAGTGACCCAGCAGCGTTGTCCACTTGCCAACCTGTAGACGCCAAACCTGCTGAGCATCTGATCTCAGACCAGCAGCGTCCGGTCATGGCGGACTTGGAACTAATCTGATAATCCTGAGAGCAGATGGTGTCTCTAACCCTCAGTTGTCCTGCTCACGTCTCACTCAGCTTCATGAATGACATGAATGGACGCTGCCCAGGAGCAACCAGAGAACCAGGCGGCACCTACAGCCTCGTCACGGGCCACACAGACACGTAGCCCAATGTCAACGACTGGCCTGTAAACCAAGTGCTGCTTGATGCCATTTACTTATTTTATTTCATTTATGTAACCCTTGACAACGCAGATAAATCAATATTTCTGTAAATGTGCCAGTTTTAGCTGTGTAGTTAATTTTCAACTGGTTTCCCTGTGCAAGATGTTAACATCTGGCTAAAACACAGAGGTGGAAACAAACCAGAGCATGAAGGGTATTAGTGAGGACAGTCACAAGCACGTCAAGCACATTCAATACAAACAAAGCATTCATACATGCAAGTAAGCAGATCATGAATGAAGGCATGCAGCAAACTGACAGGACAGACATGAAACAGCACACAAGGCAAACTATTAAGACTAGAAACAGGCAGTAGCCAGAAATCGAGCTGACAGGACAGAGGGTGTCTAAAGGTAGCATTTAGCAGCTAAAGAACATTAGCTTAGTACTTTCATATGTAGTGAGGTCTGTTCACCACAGACGTCAGACGTCCAGGTCCTAGCAAGCAAATCTTTAGCTTGTTGACAAGGTCTCGCCAACACGGCCGGACAACAGCGTGGAGCTGGTATGACACGAGAATGACCAGCAGCTGAGGACCATCAACATGCTAACAAAGATGCTACTTCCGAACATTGACAGAGGCACTAGCTGCCAGTGTTAGCATCACATTTGGGACAGCAATGGGTGAGAGTATGTGTTCCTGCGGGACTTCACACATCTCATGATTTGTGCTGACATCACCATTCCACTCAAATTTCAAACCTACAGGATTAGAAGGTCTCACACTGCTGACCCCCCCCCCCCCCACACACACACACACACACTCTATGTAATGCAGATATTTCAACCACCTGTGATCAATAATCATTAACACCATGATCTGATCAGCTCTAGCGGTGGAGGCAGCACGTGTCCATGTCAGACACGGCGCTCATCGTGGCTGAGGACAACCCTACAGGGCTCGACCACCTGCTTGCTCAGGGTGAGCAGACACCATGTCAGGCTGGTAAAGTGAGTTGGGAGGAAGCTGAACCAAAGCAGGAGGACGCAGCGCTCAGTCCCTCACGCAGGTGGAAGCAGCACAGGTGATGTTTTCAGGGTGTGCATTTGTCTGCACACCACTTGTTGTTAATGCAGCTCTTAGGAACACCGCGAGGGAATTTCTTCAGATTTGGCACAAAAATCCACCGCGGCTTAATGGACTGAACAGATTTCAGTGGCTGAAGGTCAAAGTTCACTTTAGCAGGCAGGCATTCTAGTTTTCACAAGCGAGTGCAGCTCACGCTACACAGTCAAGTAACCTTTCTTTGTCGTCTTAAAATAAAAAGTAAGAACAAGAGCAGCTCAAGCGTTGACAGTTAATGTCTGTTGATTTCTCGCTTTTCAGAACAGTAAGTTTAGTGTTTTCAACCCGTGCTGGAAAACGCAGTTAAACCTCACAGTGACAATGGCGCCGCTCTGCTGGCGGTGCTGCCAGGCCACCAGCCTGCCCCCCCTTAACCACCTGCTGATAGTTGGCCGGGTTGTTATCACGTATCCTCCTGACAGTCAAACGGATGAAATCTGAATGGACCTCATGCAATCAATTCGTCACCTTGAGGTCAAAACAGAAATGGAATCCAACTTTGACCTGTCAAGAAATCAGTCACCTTTTCATGAACGAACAGAGCCTGGAGGCAGGATTTCTGAGGTTCACAGCATTGAAAACCAGAGGGAAGACCTGATAAAACCAGAGGAATGTCCGGTAGCATCACTGTCTCTGGTGCCGTTAATCTCCCCGAGAGACTTCTCATCCCGCCTCCTCCTGCACCAAACTGGGTCAAATCATCTCTTTGTGTTTCCATGTGTGAGTCAAAGCCTGTCTGCTCCGTCAGACGGCGGCGTTCACGACCAAACTACCAACACCCCTCCACCTTCTCATGTTCCAGACAGTCACCATGTTCCTGTCAAATAGACTGCAGATGCTGTGATGGATGGAAACTGGAGCGCGTGCACACACATGCGCGCACACACACACACACACACACACACACCGGTTAATTATCCACAAATCATTGTTCATGACCAAGAGTGCAGTCTGAAGCAGGTCTTCCTCTGAAGACATGAGCCATTATTGACACGGACATCGGTAGCATTTAGCATGCTAGCTTGCATTTTACATTTCATATGAATGTCTCCAACCTCACATTTTAGCACCCAGATGTTCACCAGATTACATTTTAAAATTGTAATGTTTAAAAGCTTGCAATTTTACACGTATATGTTTACTGGTGTAGATTTTAGCATTGACCCCATTTAATGTTCTCTTTTCAAATGTTTGTTGCCAAATCTTTTATTTTTTGTGCTATTTTGCAAATGATTTCCTTAAAATCAGGCCCTTAGTAAAGCGAGAGATTCTAACAGTTACGATAAAATATCCAGGACATTGATGCAAAACCAGGAAACATGAGCGACGCTGTCAGATATGATTGACAAGCCTTTGATGAGAGTTCATGGAACTGAGGCTCCATGAACTCTGGGGTCAGAGCTGCTGCTGCTGAGGTTTAACTACGTGTGTAGCAGGTGACACCACATCATCAGATGCAGATCGGGATCTCTTACAAAACCAAATCCATCAAAATCCATCAAACCATATTTACAGAATTCTGCTGACAGACAAACCAACGCCACTGATCAAATGACTCGTGCACTTCAAATATCACATCCTCCTCCACCGACCTCCACCCTCTCCGGGTCCTTCCAAACGTCTGCCTCATTTCCCAGTCGTCTGTCCCTGCATCCGTCCACCCTCTCTTTTCCCCTCCATCTTTGTTCTGTTCTTACCTCTGTCTCTGCAGCCACGCCATCCACATCATCCCTGCATACTCGCCACAGCTTTGCACTGACACACAGCAGCAGGATCAGTGTCAACGCCACCCGCCGTCCCCTCGACACGCCTTCCTCCCTCTCTCTTCTCCTAGCAACAGCACAGCTAGCATCACACCTCCTTTAGCCCCGCCCCTCCCCCTTCATAGTATCGACATAAATATTTCAGCCGCAAGTGAAGCGAGACGAGCTGCCCCTCCCCCCCCCGTGTGTGTGTGTGTGTGTGTTTGCACTGCTATCTTTGTAAAGACCACTGAGTTTTATACTATTATTGTGAGGACATCCAGAGACCAGGAGGACATCGGAGTTTGTCCTCATAAGACACCTTCAGAGGTGCTCATCTTAGACAGAGACCGCGAGCAAGGCCAGCACCCTCAGGCTGTATCAGGTCTGGATCATTGCCCTCAATCTGGTCTGGTTCATGAAAACAAGACCTAGTGAAATCCTGTAGCTCCCTCTGAACAGAGCGGCCTGCCCGGAGGAATGGTGGGCAGGGACTGCAGGCCAAGCTGTCGTGGATGAAGGTGGAGGGGAGACGGGTACCAGACCTGATTCTGTTCCTGAAGGACGTCTCACAGCCACGACCCATCAATGATCAACACCATCACAACACCAGACGCGCGTCTCTGCCGCTGCCTACAGCCAACAAGCTCTCACCAGCTCTGATCAGGGAATAAATCTGCTTTCAAAAAGGAATCGAGCCAAAATTCAGAGGGATATTAGGATCGGTCAAGATTGACTCATTAGTACCATTTGTAATTTATTACTTTCACTTCCCTTGTTTGGACAAGTGTAACTACTCATGGCGAGTAGGGACAAGTGGAATGTCTGTGTGTGTCACGTTGTATTGGGTTGGACAACTCATGGGAATCCAGAATAAAACAACACAACTGAGAACAAGACTTGACTTTCAAAAACGTCTTAATGAAGTCAAGGTAGGAACGGATGTCAGGTCCAACACCGTTGCCTTAGGTGTTGATTCTCACACGCATGTTGCTAAGCTAGCCAGATTTTTCCAGCTTGCCACCATGTCTCATCAGCTCGGCTGGGATTCTAAAAAGGTCCTGTTACAATTTTCTCCCTCCGAGTGAATAAATTCATGATGTCTTTTCTGCAGAAACATGAGAACAACACTGCCACACACAACGAGGAGCTGAAAGACTCGAGCGTCAGGGAAATCGGTCTGAGTCAACAGAAAAAGCCTCAAGGAGGGAAAATGTCACCACAGAGCAGCTTTGCGGCGAATCCCTTTCGAAGTAGATTTGTCCTCCAATGCTCATTTCAAAAGCTGCACAATTCTGTGATTTTCAAGTCTGAAACTAAAGTTCCATCTGAAGACTCTTGATGGCTCTGCTGACGGCGCGAGGCAGGAGAGTCGTGTGTTTGCGCTCGGAAATGGAGGAGGCGGAGTTATCAGATCAAAAACACTCTCCTGCCAGAGCAGATTAACAGACACTGCTTACATAACGACTCATCTGACAGACACTCATATAACCGGTCACAAGGGCAGCAGATAGTAGAAATGTTTGTCAAGCGGACTGAACATGTGACCAGGCACGACGCATTCTTCAGCTGATGACACACACGAGTCTATTCGAAACATCAGACTCGGCTGACAGGAGACACGACGCGTCTCATTAAGATCCAGCTGAGAGACGACACCAGCATTCGCCTGGTAGAGGCCAATTTAGTGTCCAGAGAGGACCGACGGCCCAGTTATCAATGGCAAAAGAACCAATCAATTCATCCAAATACCCTAAAAGGGTTGCACGCCATATTCATGACAGTCTGTCACCTCGTTACTGCTGAGACGTCCATAAAAACACAGCTACTTTTGGGCCAAATTCACCCCCAATCTCAGTCTTGTGAAGAGACGCCACCCAGTGGTGACCGAGCCGTGATGAACCACAATCAGACCCGTGTCAGGTTTGGTTGAGTTACACAGGACTCTCTGGTTGACCTGATAACAGTCGTCACGGTTCAGAGGTCAC
Source organism: Aulostomus chinensis (assembly GCF_037954235.1). Lineage (NCBI taxonomy): Eukaryota > Metazoa > Chordata > Actinopteri > Syngnathiformes > Aulostomidae > Aulostomus > Aulostomus chinensis. Next base: position 35,602,685 of record NC_141321.1, on the reverse strand, counting down.
ACACAGATTAGACTCCCGCCGTGGAGGAGTCTCGCATCCTGCTCACGATAAAACAACAGATATGAAACCAAAACTAACAACAGCAACATCAGAAAGATGTTTTATTCCAAGACAAACAAGGTTGTGACTAAAATGCATCCTGATGTTTAGGGTTCATTGGGCTGAATCTGACGGGCGGGACTTGTGCTGAAAGATGTACGACTCTTCTAGCGGCCAGCAGAGACGTAGAAGTGACTGGCGCACGTCATAACTCTATGACCCCTCACCATTTATAGTCTCCCACAGTCTTGCCCTTGGCAAAAGAAATCCAATTCAGCCGGCCACCAGATGGCAGTGGAGAGTAGAAGACAAATACACAGCAGACGAGAAAGCAGACATCACACACTTGGAGAAGGTGAAGAGATCCGACACTTCTGGTGGAAACCAAATCCTTCAGTGACCGCGGGCACAGCAGCGGAGAGTTTCAGAAACACGTTACTAGGACTGTTATTTCTTTGAAGTGGATTTAAAAGAGCGACAACCAGCTAAAAAAAAGGGCGACAACCAGCTAAGAAAAAGAGCGACAACCAGCTAAGAAAAAGGGCGACAACCAGCTAAGAAAAAGAGCGACAACCAGCTAAAAAAAGGGCGACAACCAGCTAAGAAAAAGGGCGACAACCAGCTAAGAAAAAGGGCGACAACCAGCTAAGAAAAAGAGCGACAACCAGCTAAGAAAAAGGGCGACAACCAGCTAAGAAAAAGGGCGACAACCAGCTAAGAAAAAGAGCGACAACCAGCTAAAAAAAAGGGCGACAACCAGCTAAGAAAAAGAGCGACAACCAGCTAAGAAAAAGAGCGACAACCAGCTAAGAAAAAGAGCTACAACCAGCTAAGAAAAAGGGCGACAACCAGCTAAGAAAAAGGGCGACAACCAGCTAAGAAAAAGAGCGACAACCAGCTAAGAAAAAGGGCGACAACCAGCTAAGAAAAAGGGCGACAACCAGCTAAGAAAAAGAGCGACAACCAGCTAAGAAAAAGAGCGACAACCAGCTAAAAAAAAGGGCGACAACCAGCTAAGAAAAAGAGCGACAACCAGCTAAGAAAAAGAGCGACAACCAGCTAAGAAAAAGAGCGACAACCAGCTAAAAAAAAGGGCGACAACCAGCTAAGAAAAAGAGCGACAACCAGCTAAGAAAAAGGGCGACAACCAGCTAAGAAAAAGGGCGACAACCAGCTAAGAAAAAGGGCGACAACCAGCTAAGAAAAAGAGCGACAACCAGCTAAGAAAAAGAGCGACAACCAGCTAAGAAAAAGAGCGACAACCAGCTAAGAAAAAGAGCGACAACCAGCTAAAAAAAAGGGCGACAACCAGCTAAGAAAAAGAGCGACAACCAGCTAAGAAAAAGAGCGACAACCAGCTAAAAAAAAGGGCGACAACCAGCTAAGAAAAAGAGCGACAACCAGCTAAGAAAAAGGGCGACAACCAGCTAAGAAAAAGGGCGACAACCAGCTAAGAAAAAGGGCGACAACCAGCTAAGAAAAAGAGCGACAACCAGCTAAGAAAAAGAGCGACAACCAGCTAAGAAAAAGAGCGACAACCAGCTAAAAAAAAGGGCGACAACCAGCTAAGAAAAAGAGCGACAACCAGCTAAGAAAAAGGGCGACAACCAGCTAAGAAAAAGGGCGACAACCAGCTAAGAAAAAGGGCGACAACCAGCTAAGAAAAAGAGCGACAACCAGCTAAGAAAAAGAGCGACAACCAGCTAAGAAAAAGAGCGACAACCAGCTAAGAAAAAGAGCGACAACCAGCTAAAAAAAAGGGCGACAACCAGCTAAGAAAAAGAGCGACAACCAGCTAAGAAAAAGAGCGACAACCAGCTAAAAAAAAGGGCGACAACCAGCTAAGAAAAAGAGCGACAACCAGCTAAGAAAAAGGGCGACAACCAGCTAAGAAAAAGGGCGACAACCAGCTAAGAAAAAGGGCGACAACCAGCTAAGAAAAAGAGCGACAACCAGCTAAGAAAAAGAGCGACAACCAGCTAAGAAAAAGGGCGACAACCAGCTAAAAAAAAGGGCGACAACCAGCTAAGAAAAAGAGCGACAACCAGCTAAAAAAAAGGGCGACAACCAGCTAAGAAAAAGAGCGACAACCAGCTAAGAAAAAGAGCGACAACCAGCTAAAAAAAAAGGCTTGCAAGCCATGGTTTCAGCACCACATGGTTTACTGTAACTCGAAAGCAAGGAAGATCTTCCGGGACCCCTGGGGGGCCCCACCCTGCATTGAGAACCCCTGGTTTAAGCCGTATTCACACTTTCACATGGCCGGGAAGGTGAACTGAAGTAGATCAAAGGACGTTGTTGAGGTGTGTCACAAAAACAGCCAATCGCCAGCAGCAATGTTAGACCTCTATCAGTTTGCTGCATTCTGATTGGTTTGCTGCAGCAGAGATTTGCTACTTTGATATCAACAGTTGATTTATAGAAATTATAGAATCGGGGCCGCTGGATCGGCACCACAAAGAATAGTTCGGCACCAATTTAAAATGGCCGGTGAGACCACGGTGATGGCGCCCTCACACCTGCCGGCCAATCAGACAGCAGGACTTTCGCAGACAAACGTGACCATCACCAAATGTTGACGTAAACGTCCAGCCCCACAACTTCGATTGCATCTCAAGTGTCTTGTTCACTTTGCTTGGCGACCAAATCTTGTCTGTCCTCACCTGCACTCGCCTCCTGCAGTTACCAATGCCGCTTCGCCGCCTCCTCCCCCCAGTCCTGCCCAGACGCCCCGGCACAGCCATGCCCAGAGCAGGGGCTCCACCCACTGCTGCAGCCTCGGGGGTCTGGCCCGTCTCCGCGGCCTTGCTGTTCCAGTTCTTGAAGAGGTTGTGGAGCATCAGGACCGCCAGGGTGCAGAGGACATACATGACCCTGAAGGCCCAGTTCAGCCAGAAACACGCCACAGCTCGCGGAGCTTTAGATCTCTGACTTAATCATCCGCAATCAGAACCAGAGGAGGAGGGTTCACTCAAGGTGGGATGCCACAGAACCAGAACCAGTTGTCGGTTGGCCTCCTACAGCAGAGTCCAGCTGGTTTCCACCTCTTGAATCTCACCAGCTTCACCTCTGTCCCGACTCCACCCGCTCCTTCATAAAAACCTGAACTTTGTCCCGTCCCACCTCGGTGCTGAGCAGAACGCCAGTAACCTGAGCAGGCAGGTGGCGTCTTCCATTTCTGAGTGCAACTCAAAACTCAGAGTCAGAGACAAAGTGTCTGAGGAGGCGGGATGAAGGAACACGGGAAACTCCCACCAGGTTTCCGCCTCAAAAGACACAAACTAAAAGTAGCATAACAGTTTAACACGAAGAGAAACAGAAGCAGAGCTTCAAGGAAAAAACTCTTCAAATGTCACTGCACGTTGAGGAGAAAATGATTTTAGCTTGAAATGTAAAGACGTTGTATGACACACCGACTCGAGAGGGACCGCAATCAGAAAACGATCCGACAGGAAAGTGAAAATCTAAATCCTCTTCTTCCCCCGGCTGCCTCGTTAGCGCCTCATTAACTCTGTTGTGGCTCCTGATTGGACTATGTGGTCGGTAGAATGGCGAGTGGCTCCGTGTCCTTCCTCTCTAACACTCATGAGGATTAAAGCTGCAGCAGGTCAGTGCTTCACCTCCATCAGGACCCCCCCACACACGCACACCACCATCTGTTGCTGCTGGAGGATGAAACTGATGATGTAACAGCAGTTGATGCGTTGCAGTTTGAGTCTCCATCAGTATGAACGCCATCATCTGCATTTCTGTGGGATCGGCTTTTGATCAGTGTTCAGTTCTTGGTGGATCACCATCGCCCACGCCGTCGCCCAGACCGAAGGCTCACTCTTTGCACCGCCCTCCTCCTGCGCATGGAGAGCATAGTTTGTGCTCCTGTCTCTGATGTAGGTGCCTCGCTCCCCCTCGTCATCCTCTTAAATGAGACCGATTGAGAATTTGATGATTATTTTGAACAACCTTTATTGGCACTGTCATTCTGGCGCTGAGGAGGGAGGTCGGACTCATCAGCTCCACCTCCTGACAGATGCAGAGTTCAGACGAGCTCTGAAACCACCTTATTGTTGAGCATCCAGTGTACATGTGGGACCCTGGGAACTGGTCTTACTGGGGGCTAATGGTCAAAGTCGCAGAGTGGGGGCGTGACCTCACTGAGGACGCAACATGAAACATGATGTAAACAGCACTGAAATGCTCTCCACGGGAACAAAGGGGGACGTTTCCAGCCCACTGACCCCTTTCAGCCTCCTAATGGGGTTCAGCAGGAAACACTCACTTCCTTTCTTCTGAGAAAGTCCAGGATAAAACAGTCACATGACCTCCCCTAAAACAGCTACCAAGAAGCAGGTCACTGGTTTAGACGGTGCAGCACCACAACACTCCAAGACGGAGGAGGGTCCCTTCTACTCGCAGGTCACATGACCCTGAACGTTCTTGACACGACAAACTAGGCCTGCGAGATTTAACACCACAAGGGTGATTACATCAGCTGATGGTGATTCCAATATTCGAGGGAATGTTAGGAGTTTTTACATCATGAATATAATTGTCATTGCAGTTTGTTATTATGAGGTTATTAATGTCATCATTCAGTGACTTCGTTATTCATTGAATGATGACTCCCACTTGGCCCTCCATCGTGTTTCTTCTGAGCTGTGACTTTACTCCAGGCCTGAATGTGGCTGGCCCTTAATTTAACCCAGTTCTAAAAACACGACGTCCTCCTGCTGACGACTCACTGTGGCTGTGTGACGTGTTGCCAGACGAGAACACAACTTTGAAGTCGGGTGAGGTTTCACATCTCTGAACGCCGTCCCTGTCACCCATATGTCGGCTCACACACTAAACACATGCTTTTGAAACTCACTGCACCCCAGCTGGCAAGCTAAGCTAACTAGCCTGAGTCCGGGCCTTCACCTTGTCAGGCTGAGAGGACGATGGACAGCAACAGACTTTCTGAACAGTTGGCGCGTTCCACGCCAAACCTCAGACTTCTTGAAAAACACTGAACAAAAGTGAACTCTTTAAGCACCACTTGACTTTTCCATATCTCGCTGTGAACTGTCTGATGTGCACGGTGTTGGACAGTGGGTCACCAAACCAGCAGAGAGGTGTGGGAATGTGAGCCTGCAGCACTGCTGGCCGCTTTGATAACGAGGTGAATATTCTAGCTGCAGCAGCAGCCTGCGTCAGTCCTCCTGCCCTCAGCTTTTCCTCTTAAACCAGTGGCGAGTCACTCAGGCTCTGTGGTTTACCAACTCCCAAAATGCATCGCACACACCCACTTCAGCTCCACATCAGAGCCATTTCAGGAGGAAATTGCAGTATACACACACACACACACACACACACACACACACACACACGAGAGAGAGAGATGCTGAGAGTGAAGGAAACGACTCAGGAGGAGGAGCATGGCCTTGTCTCCGCCTCCTCTTCCTGCATGGCTTTTCAGCTTCTCCACAAACTTTATTTATAAAAAACACTTCACATAAAAAGGCTGGATACCGGAGCGGTGAAGACCCCCATGGTCAGCAGTTAGCTTAGCTTAGCACAGAGGCACTCCAACCACAAAGGAAGTTCTGGTGTGAAAACAGAGATGCTGATCAGCCAATGACAAACCGGACCTGTTGATCAGTTATCACACCCGTTGCCAGGCGCTCGGCTCTCTACAACGTCAGCGTTTTCTCCGCTGCAGGAGGCCCGGTTCATGATGAAGGAAACTGCTGCAGGAAGATGAACATCTTTCTGAGCAGAAACCTGGGTTGTTTGGCTCATCAGTGCACTGACATCAGCTGCTAGTTAGCTAGCAACAACATGATGGTCACTGGTCACCAATATAGTAATTTTAAACTAAACTGGGTTGGGAATATCGTTTGCAATGCATTGTGGGATGAGTAGCTCTTTAATCCTACAAATATTTAAGGACGCAGTCTTGTACCTTTGACTCAGTTTCCTGTTAATCTGTGCGTCTGGTCACTGGTCATCTGTTCGCTAACCATCTTGGTTCCTGCTGTAACAAAAGGAGATTTACTTCCAGAACCGGAGCCATTCTGAGGTGGGCGGTCCCTGTTGAGCGCCAGCGCTTGTCAGAACATCTGTCCGTGTTTCCAGCTCACCAGCTTTGACCACCGTCAGGAGAAACACCGATGAGGTCACACCTCCAGGAACTTGAGGAGGACTGTGACATCTCCTATGCCTGCCTGCAGCCGCAGAGACATGGATTTAAAGATGGTTTACTATTTTCTAAGCAGCAGGATTTGCTACCAAGCAAAGGGCAGCATGAGAATGATGATGATGATGATGATGACCATGCAGGCTCCGCCTCCTCAGGCTGCTTCACAGCGACAGCAGCCGACAGTGATGACAGACCATTTACAACCCGACTTCCTCTCACGGGTCGATTCAATGAAAACACTTTAATGGACAGTTGATGTACGTGGACCAGTGATGGGATTTAAATGGCGGGACACGGCTCAAGATGGAACATTGTGTTACAGGACCCACGGGACTCCACCGCAGTACTGGTCAGCCCAAACATGATGGTTCTTCAGGTTTTGAAAAATCCCAAGGAGGGAAAAGGGAGGAGACACTGATGAAGCGAGAGAGCCAGAAGAGAAGAGGAGCCAAGTTTCACCGGGCAGATGGACCAGCAAACCACGTCCTTGTAATTATTCAGTTACAGCAACATTCGATAGAGGGACCTCCCAGGACTCTGATCAGCTGATCACACACACCCCAGCATCATGGGAAATCTGACTGAACAGCTCCACCTACTGGACTGCTGTTTGTGTACTGACACATACACAAACAACAGATGTTACATAATAAAGTCCCAGCTGAACATCTCACACACTCACAGGGTTTCCATGAGGCCGCACTGACCTCCCCCTCCACTTTCTCCTCCTCTTCCTCCTCCTCCTCCTCCCCCTCCCCCCCCCAAACATGGCCGAGTGACAGCTGGGGGGGGTCACATCTGACTTGCCTGTCAAGTTTACATGGGAACGTAAAAACACACCTGAAGGACAAACAAGCTAATGAGTCTTTACTGAAACGCCTTCATGGTGATCAACCAGAGCTGGAAGGAGGGGGAGGGAGGGAGAGTGGGAGAGGGAGACATGACCCCATCGTTGACCTTTCCTTCATCTTATCAGAGCGGTGACGTGGTGCTTCCAAACCGCCTCTGGTACCTTCCGTGCTCCCACTAGCTACCTGTGACCTCGCGAACCAGGCGGCTGCATCACAGCACCCACCTGTAACAGCCTGAAGTACGAATATGAACTGAGAGTGTCTTCCTGTACTTGCTGTCTTGCTCCACCCCTGAAACACCCCCCCCCCCCCCCCCCCCCGTTTCAACAGGCGCAGGAGCCTAGGAAGTAGTGGAGCACCATTACATGACCAAGGCAGCGCCCTGACAGACCTCAGAGAAACATCAGAGGAGTTCTTCCTCAGTGGTGCGGCGGTGCTGCTCCGCCTCGCCGAGAGAAGACAAAACCAGATCTATAAATAGGACATGTTGTCCATCGGCAGACACACCCTGCAGCCAGCCGCACAGCTCGCTAACACACACACACACACACACACACCGGCAGGAAGCCAGCCAGTGCAGCTGGGGGCCAGATGTCCCCACAAGGACAGACAAAGCTGTAAGTCCTGCAGCATCAGGACATCATGAGTTGTGAACCAACCGTTCTGGTTCTACGTGTCAACAGGATCACCACTGATCCAAGAAGCAGGACGCGTCAGCTGCTTTGCTGCTGCGAGGAACAAAACTCATCTGGAGTTGCACGTTGACAGGCTGCGGAGTTCATCTCCTCAGCCAGCCAGTCGGCACAGACCTTAACCTTCTGCTGTGATTGGTCGTCTGGCATGAACCACAGAATCATCCAGCAGGGACACTGTAGTTGTGCACCACCGCCACGATGCTGCTGGAATCTAAAGTGACGTTCTATTTCAGCGCCGCACCGACAGCCAGATGCAAAGCTCTGCTGAAACCCTTCTGCTTCCAGCCCGGTATGTTTCTCACCAAAGAAAATTGGCTGCATGAACAAGACCTGATGAGGCCCCGCCCACACTGGGCCAAGTCACCTTGTTACTCATTGAATTGCCATTTTTCAGCAGGTAGATTAGTGGTTGCAGAGGCGCATGGAAGGAGAGGTGACGAGGAGCGGGAGATCATCAACGTCTGTTCACCAGAGCTGATTTACTGATTCAATCATCCATGGGGAGCAATCCTATTGGCTGCTGGGGGAGGAGCCAGGAGATGACCACTTCCTGTTGGACTACAAACACACCTCCTCCCTGTCACGACTACAAACACACCTCCTCCCTGTCATGGACTACAAACACACCTCCTCCCTGTCATGGACTACAAACACACCTCCTCCCTGTCATGGACTACAAACACACCTCCACCCTGTCATGACAACTTCCTGATGGACTACAAACACACCTCCTCCCTGTCATGGACTACAAACACACCTCCTCCCTGTCATGGACTACAAACACACCTCCTCCCTGTCATGACAACTTCCTGATGGACTACAAACACACCTCCTCCCTGTCATGGACTACAAACACACCTCCTCCCTGTCATGACAACTTCCTGATGGACTACAAACACACCTCCTCCCTGTCATGACAACAAACACACCTCCTCCCTGTCATGACAACAAACACACCTCCTCCCTGTCATGACAACAAACACACCTCCTCCCTGTCATGACTACTTCCTGATGGACTACAAACACACCTCCTCCCTGTCATGACAACAAACACACCTCCTCCCTGTCATGACAACAAACACACCTCCTCCCTGTCATGACAACAAACACACCTCCTCCCTGTCACAACTACAAACACACCTCCTCCCTGTCATGACAACAAACACACCTCCTCCCTGTCATGACAACAAACACACCTCCTCCCTGTCACAACTACAAACACACCTCCTCCCTGTCATGACAACAAACACACCTCCTCCCTGTCATGACAACAAACACACCTCCTCCCTGTCATGACTACTTCCTGATGGACTACAAACACACCTCCTCCCTGTCATGACAACAAACACACCTCCTCCCTGTCATGACAACAAACACACCTCCTCCCTGTCATGACAACAAACACACCTCCTCCCTGTCATGACTACTTCCTGATGGACTACAAACACACCTCCTCCCTGTCATGACTACTTCCTGATGGACTACAAACACACCTCCTCCCTGTCATGACAACAAACACACCTCCTCCCTGTCATGACAACAAACACACCTCCTCCCTGTCATGACTACAAACACACCTCCTCCCTGACCTGACCACTTCCTGTTGGACTACAAACACACCTCCTCCCTGACGTGACTACTTCCTGATGGACTACAAACACACCTCCTCCCTGTCATGACTACTTCCTGTTGGACGAATGTCATTCCTTATCCTGTGCCAAGCTGTGAGTAAAACTGAGCATAAACAATGAGACATTTAAAAGGAATCCCACCTGACAAAGGTGAGGCAGGTGTGTCAGGAAGCCACGTGTTCTTCTGATGGCCCTGGATCGGTCTGACTGACGAGCTTCTCTGTGACTCTTTGTTCTTTCATCTTTGTGAACGTCAGACATTCGAACACAATCTGTCAAACCAACAAAGCAGCAGCAGCGTGTGTGTGTGTGTGTGTGTGTGTGTGTGTGTGTGTGTCCAGGTGTCTTTTGTTGAGAGGAAAACGCTGTGACGCTGGAAACTGCTGGACGCCGCTGAAAAGACCACAAGTGAATCAGATCTGCACCGTTTGACACTTTCCCCCAGGTTCACGTGCGGGACAAAGCTAACAACAACAGCTAGCGGCTAACAGCTAGCGGCTAACAGCTACCAGCTCGCGGGCAGATGCGACCCTCAACGTGCGGCGAAAAGTCGGAAAGAATAAAAGAAGTGAGCGAGCAGAAGAAGTCGTTACCTCCGGTCCTCAGCCGCTCCTCTCCTCCCGCTCCTCCGGCGCGGCCCCGCGGCTCCTCGCGGTTAAAATCCTCCAAGTTTCACTGATTACACATTCAGTCCAGCAGTAGACGTCCAGACCTGCCGGCAGTGGGGGGTTTCCGTCGGACGAGGGTCCCTGAGTCGCCCCGCTGCTCTGCCGCTGTCCACCGCTGGATGTCAAGACTGCGGTCCGGCCGTGCTGCCTTTAAGGGCTGTCGGACACATGGAAGACCGACTGAGGCGAGGAAACGCGTCGGAAATTTAAGGGCAGGAGGGCGGGACTTTTGGAGACGAGTCGTTCTGACTACATCGCGTAAAAGGATCCAAGAGAGGGCTTTGACAGTTCTCGATAAATATAAGATCAATGATGGCGTTTTTATTTTGGATGTATTTGGCAACTAAAACTGACAAAGAAAATGAAAAACTGTTCCAGCTTTTTTGAGACGTCAAATGTCAGACTGTGTCTGACATTGTTTTTCAGGATCAAAAGAATTACCACGTTATAATAATATAAATGTCTCCTCCTCTTCTCCCTGAAATATTTAAGAACAAATGAAGATATAAATATGAGTTATTTTGCAAGCTGCCTTTTGATAAAATGTTTGTGTTTTCTGAAATTGTGTTCCATGAATACTGGGAAGTGATAAATGGGACACGCCAAGGACCCAAGTTCCAGACTAAGATGGCTGCTCTGGGCCTCAGTCACAGGAACACTTTGAAAAAAAGTTTTTAGCGTTTTTATGTCCAATGTTGGCACATGAATACAGTGGTGCACGCACTAGTGTTCGTATTTTATCTGCAGACATGTTGCTATGATATCTTTATGGGTCCAGGAACGTTATCAGCTGCTGCGGCTGGATGGTAGAGATTTAAAGAACATGCTTGCTCTTCCTTACACTGCCTTTTATGATGTAATTCCCACCTCCAAGTTGGAAGGGAGATGGAACTCAACATCAGACCTTGATTGACATTCAGAAATATTTGTGATGTCATAAATCCTGCTTGATGCCTCATCTTTTATAATCTGAGACAAAAGATCTAATTTGCTGATGGGAGATAGACCTCAGCTTCATTGCAGAGTTTCATTAACTGCTCGAACAGGAAGACCTTCATCTTTGCTCTTCTTTGGGTTAGAGTGTTTATGATTTGCTGTGGGTGGAGCAGTGGTCCTCACGGTGGCCCCCAGCAAGAAGGTTGTGGGTGGAGCAGTGGTCCTCACGGTGGCCCCCAGCAAGAAGGTTGTGGGTGGAGCAGTGGTCCTCACGGTGGCCCCCAGCAAGAAGGTTGTGGGTGGAGCAGTGGTCCTCACGGTGGCCCCCAGCAAGAAGGTTGTGGGTGGAGCAGTGGTCCTCATGGTGGCCCCCAGCAAGAAGGTTGTGGGTGGAGCAGTGGTCACCAGTTTGGCCCCCCAGCAAGAAGGTTGTGGGTGGAGCCCCGGCTGCAGCACGGGGTCTTTCTGGGTGAGTCTCCATGTTCTCCCTGTTCCTGCTGGGTTCTCTCTGGTACTCCAGCTTCCTCCACAGTCCAAAGACATCAAGAGGGGACCAGGTTAATCCAGACTCTAAATTGACCGTAGGCGTGGCTGGGAGAGCCAATGGTTGTCTGTCTCTATGTGTTGGCCCTGCCATGGACTGGTGACCTGTCCAGGGGGAAGGCTGCTGGGATAGGCTCCACCCCCACCACCCTGAACAGGAGAAGAGGGGGAACATGGAGGGATGGAGGGAGGGATGGTTGGATGGATGGATGGATGATGGATGGATGGGTGGGTGGGTGGATGGATGGGTGGGTGGGTGGATGGATGGATGGATGGATGGATGGGTGGGTGGGTGGATGGATGGAGGGAGGGATGGAGGGATGGATGGATGGATGGATGGGTGGAGGGATGGATGGATGGAGGGGTGGATTTGCTGTTTACTAAAATCTTCATCTTGAGTTGTGAGCCCTGACTTGTCCTGATTGGTCAAAGTGCTAAATAGAGAGGGACGTGTGAACCCTCCCGCCTCAGAGAGGACAGTCATAAACGCGGTGCCCATTTCTACCCAAACCTTCCCACCCTACTTTGCATTGTTCTCCAAACACATTATTTGCTGCTGTTGGTGCAAATTTCAGCTTTCACCTTCTTGTCTGAACTCACAACAAAGCCTCTGTGACCATTTTTTTAATGTCTCTTCATGTCTGTAATTGGTAAAATTCTGCTGTCTGTTCTTCACCACAGTGAGCACAACATGTCTACCAGCCCCCCCCCCCCCCGAGCACAACATGTTTACCAGGCCCCCCCCCCCTCCCACTGTGGCCAGGAGCACCAAGGAACACATTCAGTAGGCTTGACGAGGTCAGGACGTTGTCATGTTTGGAACAGTTTCACCTGCAGGCGGCACTCTGAACTGTGTCCTATGAGTGACTGCAGTTGCTTCGTCACCACAACCATGAAGTGATGTCATCACATCCATCTTTCTCTCTCGGGCAGCGGCGTGATGACACTTCCTGTGTTTGACTCACAAGTCTGCATTGTTTCCTTTTCTCGTTTGGGGTCTCTTGTCTTCAGGTCAGACTGAAACAACTTGACTTCCTCCGCGTCCTTTTCCTGAAGAATCCACCAGTGTTTCTATCAAAGTACCAAGCTTTCCTCAGAGAATGGCTCAGCAGCGCCCGCCAGCAGCTGCTGTGGAGAACTACAAGGAAAATGACTGTAAATGAGGTTAGTGGTCACAAACAATATCTTCTCCTGTTGAGGGTGGTGGGGGTGGAGCCTATCCCAGCAGCCTTCCCCCTGGACAGGTCACCAGTCCATGGCAGGGCCAACACATAGAGACAGACAACCATTGGCTCTCCCAGCCACGCCTACGGTCAATTTAGAGTCTGGATTAACCTGGTCCCTCTTGATGTCTTTGGACTGTGGAGGAAGCTGGAGTACCAGAGAGAACCCAGCAGGAACAGGGAGAACACGGAGACTCACCCAGAAAGACCCCGTGCTGCAGCCGGGGCTCCACCCACAACCTTCTTGCTGGGGGCCACAGTGAGGACCACTGCTCCACTGGGCCACCTTGACCCATCATTTCCTTTATTAAACTCTGATAAACTGAAGTTCTTGTGCTGGACCCAAACACCTGAGGACCACCTGATCTGATGAGACAGGTACCCTGGATGGCACCACCCTGGCCCCCAGCACCACCGTAGGAACCTAGCAGTTCTCTTTGACCGGGACCCTTCAACTCCCACATTCAACAAACCTCCAGGACGCCTTCTTCCATCTACGTAACATCGCTAAGATCAGACACATCCTGGCTCAAGAAGATGCAGAAAAACTAGTCCCTGCTTTTGTCACTTCCAGGCTGGATTACTGCACCTCCCTCCTACCAGGCTGGACTAATAAGTCCCTAAAGACTCTCCAGCTGGTCCAGAACGCTGCTGCCCCCCTGACTAGAACTGGTAGCAGAGACCAGGTCTCTCCTGGACTGCTTCTCTGCATGGCTCCCTGTCAGATTCAGAACAGAATTTAAAATTCTTCTTCTACCATCAAAGTCCTCAACAATCAGGGTCCTTCATCCCTGACAGAGCTCCTAGTCCCCTATGATCCAGCTAGAACCCTTCACTCCCAGGATGCAGGGTTCCTGCTGCTTCCTAGAGTTCTAACAGTAGAATGGAGCCAGAGCCTTCAGCTATCAGGCTCCTTCATACCTGACAGAGCTCATAGTCTGCCTGGTAAAGGAAGGTTCTGGTGGCTGCTGTTGCAGGATGTGCTGCTGATGGAGAATTGTTGGGTGGAGGTTCATTGAAGGAGGGAGGTGCTGGACCTGCTCTACTTGGACAGAGTCAGGACAGAACTTTGGTTGGGTTTGGTGACACACTGATAAACCTGAGCTGACTGAAAAGAAATGAAATTTCTGAATTTGTATTCAAATCCGATGAGTGTTGGTGGATCAGCGTTCTGGTGTCTGCACGCTTGTAAAACCTAAATATCTCCAGACAGAATCAAAGGAGAAGATGGCGACGCTCTAAACGACTGCAGCTGAACTGAACACCACTGTTGTTGTTACGACAGCCTGAAGACACGCACCCTAACCACAACAGACATCAGAGGTGAAATCACATGACCTGGAAACTGGTAGTACAATCATTCCAGGTCATGTGACCTCAGACAGTTATTGACAGTGGAAACAGGAAGGAAAGAACAGACCAGCTGGACATTAAACAACAACACATCGATCAACAACTGAGCTGGATGCTGTTGGATCAGTGAAGGTCATAGTGAGTTGGCAGAGGGACGCTTGGCATTCTGGGAAATGCAGCTCCTTCAGCTTACATCTGAGGACATGGACATCCATCCAGAGCAGGGGTGTCATGCTGGTCCAGGACAGCGCTGTGTGGCTGCAGGTTTTCATTCCAACCAAGCAACAGCAACACCCGATCCAGCCAATGAGCTGTGAGGACACAGCAGAGTTGATTCAAGTAGAATCAGGTGTTGCTTTTGTTTGGCTGGAATGAGAACCTGCAGCCACACGGCGCTGTCCTGGACCAGTTGGACCCCCCTGACCTAGAAAAACACAACTGACTTCAACCCCTGGTGACCTTTTCACTGACAAGAGTGAAACAGCGCCCCCCCGTGTTCATCTGCTACATGTTGGCCAGTCAGAGTGGTCGAGTGTGATGGGACCATCGCCAATCATCAAGTACATGAATGATCAGAAGAAGTGAAACAACTTAGACATTTTATTACATAATTGGCTTTTATTATAGTGAAGACTGAAAAATTATTGGCATCTACATTTTTAGCTTTCAACTAAATGACTGGGTTTTACATGATGGAAACAAGTTCTTGTGTTATTGTCACAAACTATTACTATTATTTCATCAACGACTGGAAAAAAATCTGGTTCTTTACAGTTAAAACATGATGGGCTGTTCCAAGCCTCACTGACATCTCCTCATTTCTAGCTGTTGAGAGGTCGTTGCCCTCCTGAAATTTCCTGATTTATTGTTTAATTTCCATTTATTGTCCATTTTTCTGTGAAATGAAAACCCAAAGCCAGCAGCTTCAACAGTATTTCAGTTTTACGTCATGTTGAAGTCTGAATTAGGAGCTAACGAGCTGATGAAGGCCATGGATGCTTCCTCGCTGAAGGAACCCAGAAGACCTTTCCCACCAGCATCGTGATGACACGTTCCAAAATTTGATCTCGTCTCTTATCTGGAGGCAACTGAAAACATTTTTGGGAGGTCAAGCAGGAGGCCACTTCCTTTGTGATCACTCCTCCACTGCCTTCTTCTCTCCACTTTTCTCCTCTTCCGCAGGCACTACCTCCACAGTGAGAAGCTCCTCCCCTTCCTGCCGTGATGTCATTCTGATGATCACTGAGCAATCAGCGCTCTCTGCCACTGTGTCGTCATCGTCCTGGGTTGCTGTGAGGGGGACCGGCGAGCGGTGGTGCGTTGGAGAGGGGGGAGGGATAGGAGAGATGGAGGGCGGAGCCTGCAAGGGACCAGGTGGATGGTTACTCAGTTATGTTTTTTCATGGACCCTTGGAGTGAGTGATCGGTTATTGCCTTTTTCTCACTTTTGCTTCATTTGTCAAGTCATGTCAAGTATGAAAAACACAAAACGACACACCAGAAATCTGAAACGTGAGTCTCATAGACAGACCCAGAATGTAAGAGAGGGATTTTGAACATATGGTGTTCCACAAGGCTCTGTGCTTGGACCAGTCGTCTTCACCCTGTCCCTGCTTCCTCTAGGTCACATGATCAGGAAACACTCCATTAATGTTCACTGCTATGCAGACGACACACAGCTGAACTCATCAATGATCCACATGGAACAAACCAGCTGACTGAACTGGAGGCCTGTCTGAAGGACAGGAAACATGGAGGACCATCATTTCCTTTATTAAACTCTGATAAACTGAAGTTCTTGTGCTGGGCCCAAACACCTGAGGACCACCTGATCTGATGAGACAGGTACCCTGGATGGCACCACCCTGGCCCCCAGCACCACTGTAGGAACCTAGCAGTTCTCTTTGACCAGGACCCTTTAACTCCCACATTCAACAAACCTCCAGGACGCCTTCTTCCATCTACGTAACATCGCTAAGATCAGACACATCCTGGCTCAAGAAGACGCAGAAAAACTAGTCCCTGCTTTTGTCACTTCCAGGCTGCATTACTGCACCTCCCTCCTACCAGGCTGGACTAATAAGTCCCTAAAGACTCTCCAGCTGCTAGTGGACTGACCTCAACCAGGAGAAAAGACCAGATCTCTCCTGGACTGACTTCTCTGCCCTGGATCTCACTCACATCCACACTAGAATTCTGGATTCTTCTTCTAACATACAGTAGAAGTATGTCTTCAACAATCAGGCTCCTTCATATCTGACAGAGCTCCTGGTTCCCTACTACCCAGCTAGAACCCTTCAGTCCCAGGATGCTGGGCTCCTGCTGGTTTCTAGAGGCTCCAAAAGAAGAATGGGAGGAGGAGCCTCCAGTTATCAGGCTCCTTCCCTGTGGAGCTGTCTCCCAATCCTGGTCCAGGACTCAGACCTCCTCTCTATGTTTAAGACTTTCCCTGTTGTTAAACTGACAGTTAGGGTGCTCAGGTTAGCCCCGCCCCCTTGCTCTAGTACTACCAGCATGCTGATGTTGCTCCTAGTACTACTCGTACTAGAACTACAAGTAATAGTAGTAGAGGGAGATGAGAAGCACCAAGACTCAGAGGAAGAAGTCCAGTTAGT
Source organism: Aulostomus chinensis (assembly GCF_037954235.1). Classification (NCBI taxonomy): domain Eukaryota; kingdom Metazoa; phylum Chordata; class Actinopteri; order Syngnathiformes; family Aulostomidae; genus Aulostomus; species Aulostomus chinensis. The sequence continues at coordinate 35,585,953 of NC_141321.1, read as the reverse complement.
GACCTGCAGCTGTGAGACAGGAAGGAGGACTGGAGGAGGGAGAAGCCCAGTGCATCATGGGAGATCCCTGCTAGTCTAGGCTTATAGTACTAGAGCAAGGGGGCGGGGCAAACCTGAGCACCCCAACTGTCCGTTTTTGTCGTGAGTCTCAACTTTCGTCCTCTCTCCCTCTTTCTCTCTCTCCCTGTCCTCTCTCTCTCTCCCTGCTCTCTCTCTCTCTCTCCCTGTTCTCTCTCTCTCTCTCCCAGGTCAAAGCTGACATCATTCCCCACTGATCCTGGATCTGCTCCACCTTCCTGCTGGTAAAGGAAGGTTTTGGTGGCTGCTGTTGCAGGATGTGCTACACCCAGGTTCTACACCTGCTCTACTAGGAGGGAGGTTCTACACCTGCTCTACTAGGAGGGAGGTTCTACACCTGCTCTACTAGGAGGGAGGTTCTACACCTGCTCTACTAGGAGGGAGGTTCTACTCCTGCTCTACTAGGAGGGAGGTTCTACACCTGCTCTACTAGGAGGGAGGTTCTACACCTGCTCTACTAGGAGGGAGGTTCTACTCCTGCTCTACTAGGAGGGAGGTTGTAGACCTGCTCTACTAGGAGGGAGGTTCTACTCCTGCTCTACTAGGAGGGAGGTTCTACACCTGCTCTACTAGGAGGGAGGTTCTACTCCTGCTCTACTAGGAGGGAGGTTCTACACCTGCTCTACTAGGAGGGAGGTTCTACACCTTCTCTACTAGGAGGGAGGTTCTACACCTGCTCTACTAGGAGGGAGGTTCTACTCCTGCTCTACTAGGAGGGAGGTTCTACTCCTGCTCTACTAGGAGGGAGGTTGTAGACCTGCTCTACTAGGAGGGAGGTTCTACACCTGCTCTACTAGGAGGGAGGTTCTACTCCTGCTCTACTAGGAGGGAGGTTCTACTCCTGCTCTACTAGGAGGGAGGTTGTAGACCTGCTCTACTAGGAGGGAGGTTCTACACCTGCTCTACTAGGAGGGAGGTTCTAGACCTGCTCTACTAGGAGGGAGGTTCTACACCTTCTCTACTAGGAGGGAGGTTCTACACCTGCTCTACTAGGAGGGAGGTTCTACACCTTCTCTACTAGGAGGGAGGTTCTACACCTGCTCTGCTAGGAGGGAGGTTCTACACCTGCTCTACTTGGACAGAGGCAGCAGGGACGATAACGATAAAACTGACTTGATTTTATTTTAGCCACTGGATCAGAAAATATCCCATAATGCCGTGCTTCCTCCACCTCCCCTCACAGATAAAAAGAACAAACCATCAGGACAAGAGTGTTCTCGCGGATGAAGCAGGAGGAACCCACGTGATTAATGATCTTCAGTAAACTGCTACTTTACTTGATAGACGTGCTCTTTCACATTTAGTGGATGTTAAAACAGCCCGTTGTTATTTTAGGGGAATAATAACTGTCTGTGCCACGGCAGTCTTCAGCTGGAGCAGCACAGCAGGTGAAACCAGCCCCGGAACGAGTGAGCAAAGGAGTTGCTCCTTGTTCAGCGTCTACAGAAACGTCCCACCTAGCAGGAGGCTTCAGGGGGATTTGATGACGTGGGTCCAGGCTGACAGGGTCCGAGCTCTGTCTGGTGAAGCAAATGTAGCATGCTAGCGGTCTCTGCAGGCCGGGGGCGTGGCCAGTCTAAGTTCAGGGTCTTGTTTCAGTCTTTCCATGGTGAATCATGTTGAGGTTCACTGCGGGGTGGAATGTCTCTGTGGTGCAGGGACACGCACAGACGTTCTGAGGGCTGCTGCTCGAACCTGAAACAGACCCCCAACCCTTCAGCAGGTGTCTGAGGGGGGTCAAACCTCCCAGGATTCATAGAATAAAAACACATGAACGCTCATCCGGTTCCTGTCACTCGTGAAGCTGCAGGACGTTTCCGCCTCCGTCTGGATTGTTGGAGACGTGAAGCTGCTTTGAACTCTGACGTTCTCAGCAGCAGAAGCTGGAAAACTTTAACACTTGGAGAAAACTTTTTGAAACCAGTAATGAGAAAACAACAATACTGAAACTTTGAACATCTACTATTGAAAAAAGATGATTATCAGCTGACGTTATGACACCAAGTAAAATAAAATCTAACAGCAAATTTGAGTAATTTGACATTTTATATAAACAAGTGTTTGATAAGTAAAACTCCACAATGAGAACCACAAAATGTCTGGATGATGATCATAAAAACTGTCAATAAAACTTCTACAGACAATAATTCATAGAAAATTAACTGCAACCTGAGTGAAGCAAGATTCTACCTGACAGGTTCAGACAGAACATGTGGTGTTATGGACTAGAAGGCTTTGGGGCAAGTCAGTCTGCTCAGAGCTGATGGAGCCAGACAGGAAGTCCCCACAGGAAGGGTATAAACCCAAACTTTATGAACCAAGTTCCACCTCAGAGTCAATGAGGGAGGGGCCAAACATCAGCCAATCAGAATGTGAATGTGAATGACTCATCACATGAGGGTCTCAACCAGCTCAAGAGGACTGTTTCCTCCATCATGTCTACAGGTGACGCTTTTGCGTCTGTTAGCAGTGTGGACGTGTCAGGTGTGCTGTACCTCTGTCTCACCCTCCGGGGATTTGTAGCTCTTCTTCAGCTTGGCAAAGGTTCCCTCGATTCCTGCCTGCTCTGTCACCTTCAGTGCTGCCTTGAAAAGTTTGGGCGTGTCAGGTCTGGGCGGGATGACTTCCACCGCCTCTTTACCTTCCTCCTTCTCATCTGGCTTCTTATCTTTGGTCAGCATCTTCCTGCAGGGACCAAGAGACACACGTGAGAATCGTAATCCAGCGTTAAAACTCACAAACTCACAGGAAAATCAAGTACCAGCAGCCGCAGCAGCTCCAGCTGCTCTGCTGCTGCACCATGATGCAGGACGGCGCCCGGCGGACGGCGCCTGGTGGTATGAGCGACAACTATCTGACCCTGATCTCTGACTGACTGTCACAGGAATAGAAGAACCTGTAGATTAGAGGTGTTGCTAATCCTGACAGCAGACTGGCAGGTGATGTCACATGACCATGTGACATCACCTGCCAGGATCCAATCCTACATTTTTGAGGCCGATCCCAGCAGGGCTGTTCCTGCGGTGGTCCTCCCGGGGTCAGTTCCCCCAGATCACTCATGAACATATCAGTTTGACAACTGCTGCATCATCTTGAGACAAAAATACACGATAAAAAGCATCAGCTCTTACTCACTCTCGACCAGGACTCAGGACCCCATAATAAGGTTGCTAGGGACACTGACCCCGTCTGAGCCGGACAGCTGCGTTGCTACGGAGGCAATCTGACTAATATCAATGTCTGGATGTCTGTTCTGGTCTTCATCCTCCTGCGAAGCCTCCAGGCTGCTGGAATCTGATATCCAAACTGAATGTGTGTAAATCTGAGTTTGAAACGCTGTCACCTGCTGGTGACCCATTGCACCTGCAGAGTCTCCTGCCTCCATCAGCTCAGAAACAAAATTAACTTGTTATAACACTGTTCATCCTTTCATCCGTTTATCCTTCCCTTTCAGTTTTCACGTCTCAAACGTCTGATGGGATAGATTCAGCTGCTCCAGCACAGCTAAGAGTATTACAGTTGGAGCCCATTAAAACTGACTTCCTGTTGCTTTTGCCGATAGGCTCTTTTAACCCTGTAGGAACCTTCGCAGTGTCGGAGTCCAGGCTGTCAACTGAAGGGGACGAGGCCGTAGCCGGCGCAGCAGAATCACCTCGTTCACTTACCCTCCTCATAGATTATATTTCCTGTGTCTTTATTCATTTTGTCTTCAGTCGTTTCACTGTGTTGTTGTGTTCAGTCTTTGTTTGGGTGCTGTGGAGATGAAGCTGATCTCAGTAATATTCTGTGTGACAGCAGGATTAGCGCCTCCTGCTGGTCATAGACGGAACACATTCTTCTCTTGTTGAGGTTCTGATAATGAGGTCAAAGTTATTGAAGCTTTGGGTTTTGTGTTGTTGTTTTTGCCCCCCCCCCCCCCCCCCCCGGCTTCCCTCTCCTGTCCTCAGTCCGGTAGCTTCACCAATGAACCAACGCCATTCCTACTACAGTTAAACACAGATGGTGACAGGAGGAGTTTATCAGGTTCCTCCTTGGCAGAGTAAAACTGCTTCAGTACAACGAGGCAGCAGGAACATGGATGCTGCTGAACAGGACAGGGACAAGAAAAAAAAAAAGAAAAAAAAAAGAAGCTTTGGGTTTTTGGAATCCAGATATTTCAACTGTTACTGAACCAAACGTGTATCAATGGACACCCACAAACATGACCTCTGACCCCTCAGCTGGGCAGCAGAGGTGCGGGGCGGCTCCATCTTACTTGGCTTTCTTGCGGAGGAGTTTCTGGGACTCAGGATAATGGACAAGTATCTCCGCCAGATCCTTCTTATCCAGGATGAAGAGGTTGGCGAAGCCGTGAGCCTTCACATTGGCCGTGCGTCGGTTGCCTCCACCCCCCGCCAACAAACTGACCAATCAGAGACAAGAAAGCTGTCATGGACAAGATGATTTATAGATGGGCGTGGCTAACTTTTGATTGACAAGTTGCTACCATGGTGACCTGTCAATCACTTCCTTGTTTTGCTCATTTGACAACAGATCACCTGATCTCTCCAAAGACAGAACCGGCTCTGATGGTGACGAACACCGTCTGAAGGTCAGGACCACCCACCACTTGGACCTCCCCTTGTTTGATGATGTACATCTCCCTGCCGATCTCACCCTGCAGAGCACACACACACACAAACGCACACAAACACACGCACGCACGCACACTCACAGACACACACACACACACACAAACGCACATAAACACACGCACACACGCACACTCACAGACACACACAAACGCACACAAACACACGCACACTCACAGACACACACACACACACAACAACAACAAATTACATGGGAAGAATGAAGAAGGAAACAATAAATACAGGATTTATGGGCAGACAGTAAATACTGGCTATTTTACAGTTAGAAATATGTCAGCATATCAGATGTCTGCTATATATCTAATTTCATTCAGATCAGATGAGGGACGCTGGATCAGACGCTGGTCCGTCCCACCTGGACCGACAGGTAAGGTCTCACCTTCTTACACACAAAGTCTCCGGGCAGGTAGACGACAGATTTGAGCCTCGTCAGCATGTCGAACACCATCTGTCTGTCACAGCCCTGCAGAGACACCGGCATCATGGCATCACCTCTAACATGAACTGCTGGCGTTTGAGTTGTTTTCGAGCATTCTGACCTGAAAGAGGGCGACTTTGCTGACGATGGCGTAGTTGACGTCCACAGCGATGTCCAGCCTCATCTTAGTAGGAAGCTGCACCAGGAGCTCCTGCTCATCTGCAGAGGAAACACTAACAGACGTCACCACAGCCACACACGGCACACGATGATTCTTCCTCACACATTTCTGTATGCTAACATGTTATTTAGCACGAAATTCTGTCTCTGGGGAGATATGAGATCAGAGGTGAGTCACTGAATATCTGACCAAATAAATAGTTAGCACTATAAGCTAATCAGGTCTGATTTAGATAAACATTTTCTTACGTTCGGCTCTTCAGACTCTCTGAGTCTGATCCTGATGCTTTCGGTTTACTTTAATGGGACACAAATGCTTCTTACCCAGCATGCCTTGGCTCTTCCAGGTGTAGTCATACCAAGTCTTGATGCGGTTCTGGACCTCTTTGGGGATACTGTAGGAGTTCATGTACTTGACGGTGCTGTCCATGCAGGCTCTGTAGTAGTTCTCACCAGCTGTGGCAGCTCCAACCACGTCTCTCATCTGAGACACAGCAAAACCAGAGACACGTTAAATGGGTCTGAGAGGTCAGTGAGAGACAGCGAGATGTTTTACTGGCCTGGCCAATCATGATGGAGAACGCAAAGACGCCAACGAAGTAGTTGATGAGCTGGAAACAGATCTCAAAGACAGTGGTAGGGTCCGGCAGCCCTCCGATGGTGATGAGCGTCTTCACGGCAAAGTAGTAACAGCGGATGTAACTGTGAGGAAACAATGACCTGATATTAGTTCCTTAAATTTAATTGGGATTTTCTTGCCTGACGATAAGTCCAGTCCATCATAAAGCACCTGGCATGAGGAAGAATGAACCACACAGTGGTATAATACATCTGAGATGCTACAATACGCTCATCTCCAATGGGTGAAGCCTTGGCCTGGAAGAGAGGTCACCAGGCAGTCCCCAACCTTCACTGGGTGTTTCAACCCTCAACCACAACCCCCAAGTCAGCAGCGACTGGCCAGGGCACTGCCCCTCTCCTCCAGGCTTCCAGCTTGTGTCCTCTCCCTTGTGCCAGAGCCAACAGGAGGTTCTGTCAGATGCCTCTCCCAGCCTACCAACGGCTGCTGTCCTCAAGAAATCTCTCTGTCCAACCTTTGTCATTGGATTCCACACAGACTGAGCTGGGAACCCTTGACATCCAACTTCCACCGCCATCATGTTGTCCACCCTTTATCCCCGCAGTCTTGGACAAGTTGCTGGTATTTGGCTTTTTTCTTCTCTGCAGCCTCCTGACAGCCCTCCTCCCACGCCACCGTCAACTCCACTGGGATGATCCTCTTCCCCTCTGGAGACCATCTGATGATATTGGGTCTGAGAGTGGTGGACAGTTCAGTTACAGGGAAGGTGAGTTTCCTCCCATGGTCAACCTCCATTTTTATCTCTGGGCTGGCTGCAGGAGATCCTGCCTGGCTTGGCAGTGGACGACAGGTCTTTGGCCCTCTTTCACAAAAGTGATGGTGTCAGCAGTGGTCTTACTTTGGCTGGTTGCTTCTTCCTCCTCTCATGCTCCAGGATGTCTGCGAGCACTGCCAACTCCTTGTCATGGTGCCACCAAATCTCTCCTGGGTCAAAGCGGTCTTGCAGAATGTGCGCCATTGTTCCTTTACCACCACACAACCTGCACATCGGGTCCTGCCTCACCCCCCACCTATGAAAACTGACTGGGGTCGGTAAGGTGTTGTACACTGCTCAGAGTAGGAAGAATATCCAGAAGGCCTCCAGCCGCTACAACTCACTCCATGTGATGGATCTGTTGGGGAGGTTCCACCTCATCCAGGCTCCTTGTGTTGCCAGCTTCTCCCTTCTTTTTCAAGGTTTCAGACTTCCTCCTGTATCAACGTTCTCTTCTCCTTAGGGGTGGACTTCGACCACTGCTGGAAATGTGCTGTTCCTTGACCCTGTCTGCCAGTGCAAGGGTTCCCAATGATGTCCTTGGTCCTGAGAGAACATTATGCTGGGATAATTGCCTGATTTTGACAGGCCATGTTGGTAAATCCAATACAGGCCTGACTTGTCAGTCTTTTTCGTCCACACCAACTTGTTCTCTGGTGTTGGAGATGCTGTTCTTGTCTGATCATACCACTTTCTAAAGCATTTAATTGGGTTCCCTATAATAAATAAATAAATATAAATATATATATATATATATATATATATATATATATATATATATATATATATATATATATATATATAGCACCCTCCCCTAGCTGCCGTGCCAGGGTGATGAAGGTACAGAGGACGCTCTCCACCACACAGCGGTAGAAGTTCCTCAGGACGGCGCTCCCCAGTCCAGCTCTCCGCAGCTTCCTGAGGAAGGAGAGATGCTGGTGGGCCTTCCTGACCAGATGGGAAGTGTTGGCACTCCAAGTGAGGTCATTGGATATGTGCATACCCAGGTACCTGTAGCTGGAGACCACTTCTACAGCTGCACCACCAATGTGCAGGGGAGGGGGAGGGTGCTTGTCCCTCCGAAAGTCCACCACCATCTCCTTAGTCTTCTGGACGCTGATGCAGAGGTTGTTTGCTCTGCACCACTGCACCAGGTGTCAACTCATCGTTGTTGGTGATGCATCCTACTACTGCTGTGTCATCTGCAAACTTGACTATATGGCAGCTGGAGTGTCTCGCCGTACGTCAGCAGAGTGAACAGGAGGGGGCTCAACACACAGCCCTGTGGCGAGTCGGTGCTGAGGGTGATGGAAGAGGAGACGGTGTTGTGGATCCTGACAGTCTGAGGTCTGTTGGTCAGGAAGTCTAGGACCCAGTTCCCCAATGTGAGACTCAATCCAAGGGAGGAGAGCTTCTGCACCAGGGTCTGTGGGATGATGGTGTTGAAGGTGGAGGAAAAGTCCAGGAAGAGCAGGCGGACCTAGGAGTTCCTGCTCTCCAGATGGGTGAGGGCTGTGTGGACCACTGATGAAATGGTATCATCAGTGGAGTGGTTTTGCCTGTAGGCGTACTGGTGGGGGTCCACAGTGACATCAATGGAGGTCTTGATGTGGGCCTTGACCAGCCTCAATGCAATGGGTCGGTAGTCATTTAGGCCTGTCACTGTGGAGCACTCGGGGACAGGGACAATAGTGGCAGTCTTAAGGCAGGTGGGGACAGATGACAGCGGCAGTGAGGTGTTGAAGATGTCCACCAGCACCTCGGACAGCTGTTGTGCACAGTCCTTCAGTACCCAGGATGTTGTCAGGGCCTGCAGCTTTGCGAGGGTTGATTCCCCGAAGGGTCTTCCTCACGTCTGCTGTGGTCACACTGAGGGGCATGTCGTCAGGTGGTGGTGTGAGTCTGGTGCTGGGGGGGGGGGGGGGGGTCCTCGAAGCGGGCATGAAAGAGGTTGAGTGCATCTAGCAAGGAGGGGTCCATTGGGCATTGTGCACCCCTGGTGTTGTAGTCCGTGATGCACTTGATGCCCTTTCACATGCACCGAGGGTCATTTGTGTTGAAGTGACCCTGGATTTTCTAGGCGTATGTGGCTTTAGCCCTCGCGATGCCTGCCTTCAATTCTTTCCTCGCCTCAGTGAGTGCTGATGCCTCACCTGACTTGAATGCAGCGTCCCTGGCTTTCAGCAGCACTCTCACTTCCGCATTCAGCCAGGGATTATGGTTCGGGTAGCAGGTTACTGTCCTGGTGGTGGTGGACTGTGGGAGGAAGCCGGAGTACCGGAGAGAACCCATGCAGGCACAGGGAGAACATGCAGACTCACCCAGAAAGACCCGTGCCCAAGCTGGGACTCGAACCCACAACCTTCTTGCTGTGTGGCGACAGCGCTAACCACTGCACCACTGTGCCGCCTTCGCATGTCTCCAGTGTGAAGAAATGCAGGACGTTTTGCCATGTTTTGGAATAGTGCCACCTAGAGGCAGATTTGTGCAGAATTCACAGAGGCTCAGCGGGACATCAGACTCCTGAGCTGACTGTTAATGGTTGCCAGCATATTCTAACTTCCTGTTGTGACCAACACCAACAGACGTTTTTACTTTCGCAACATTTATATTTGAAGGATTTAAATGAGTATGTGTCAGTAGTGTCTGCACCTGTTTGCATGGCACAGACAAACAGCTTGGGAGTATTTGTACTGCATTCACATGTCCGGAGTACTTTCTTACGCATTGCCTTTTCCATTGTAGACCCACTTGGTGGATCCCAGCCCCTCATAGTCAGAGCCCCAGTAGAAGAGGCAGGCATTGATGTGCAGCGAGTACAGCAGGTAGGTAGAGGTCCGGATCACCCTGACAGACACAAATATGACAGATTACAATGCTAACAGATTAGCTTAGCTTAGTTGAGCATGGCTCTGGGTAGAGGGTATCTCACCTGTAGATGTAGGCCTTCTTCATCACAGCCTCCATCCTGTCATTGAACTCAAAGAAAACCACATACTGAGAGAGAGAGAGAGAGAGAGAGAGAGGGAGCGAGAGGGAGAGGGAGAACAAGAGTCAGTCAGACGTCATGAGACTCACCAACGTGGTGCTGGGATACGTCCTGACCTTCAGCAGGCGAGGGAAGCGCAGCAGCGAGTTGACCCCAGTGAAGTAGTAGAATATCTCCATGGGAAACAGACTGATGACGTCCATCTGTGAAGCACACACACCTTTACCTTGGTGTTCAGTTCCACACCAGTGTCATTGACTGTGTTACTGCACATGAATCATACAGCATCCGCACTTGAAGGAGGAAATCAGGAATCAAGCATTCCCCAAAGTTGTCTTAGCTCTTCTTCATGGAGAGAACAAACTACGTTAAAACAACTGTCCTATTTCCTCCGTCCATCAACAACGTCGTCGCACATCCTAACAGCCATCAAGTCCTCTTTAGTGCTGAATCAGAACCAGGAAACGTTGGTAAAAATGAATTCATATTCTATAGAGTCAGAGATATTGTTTATTACGAACATCGTATATCCACTGTTAATGGGTCAAAACCCGGGTACTTGGCTCTATCCAAACAGCATGTGACAGAAATGATCTCCAGGAGCTTCTGAGCAGAACAAGAGCTTCAGCACTGGTGAATGAAACAGTTTCACTGGTACCTTGAATCTCTCAGTGGTCATGTAATGTTCCCTCATGTCCTTTCTATCACACTGAAACAGAAACATTCCAGATTAAAGCTGGTAGTATAACATAAAATACACACTGTTGGAGTCAATCACTCTAGATATCTATATCTATATCTACATCTATATATACTGTATATCTATATCTATATATCTATATCTCGACTAGACACTAAGAAGAGCGACGGTCCAGATCCAGGCTGGCTAACTGGGGCTGGCTAACCAGAGGAGCTGGAGGAGATGTGGGGGGTGAAGGCAGCAGTGGGGCCACTGGGGAGCCCCAAACTGGGAGAGTGGCCCCAGTAGCCTGAGGGCTCAGCCCAGAACAGCTCGGTCCAGGAACAGCTGAGGTACTGCTGGACCCTCAGACTACCAGTATAAAGCTACAAGGTACATAGCAGGCTGTTCACCACTATCTAGTCAAGAGAAGTTAGCAGGTGATTTTGAAATTTCTTTGTCGATGATGTCACTGACCACAATGTCTCCTCCACGGACAAACTGCAGTCGAGGCTGGAAGACGAGGATGTCAATGATGTAGATGAGGTCACAGCTGTAGTCAGCCAGCAGCCACAGGTGGATGTTCTCAGGGGTTTGGTAGGGAAATGCCCAGCGGACAGGGATCAACCACACGTTCCAGTTCCATGCTGCCACCACGAAGAACAGCCACACGACATAGATCAGATCTGCAGGTGGAGACAAGAAACCACAGATGTGTCCATCACCATGGAGACTGTTGCTAAGGTTCCAGTGATGGGTATGAGTGATGGAAACAAGGTGACATTATTTTGTTGCAACTCTGAGCTCACCAGTGAACGGGTCGATGCTGGAGGGGAAGCGGAATTCCACAATCGGTCGGAGCCAGGTGGGCACTGGGGGGAGTTTGGGCAGTTTGGGAATCTTGACAGGATGTCCCAGCAGCTTAAACGGGAGCTCCATCTCTTCTTCTTCCTCTTCTGCTGGAGCGGCGGAATCTGTCTTTTCTTCTCCTGGAGGTGGAGGGGGTGGAGGAGGGGGAGGGGGGGCTTTGCTGGGAGCTGTAGATGAGACAACATCTGTGAGATCACGTTCCTCTGTTGCTTCTGCTGTCCGTCAGCCTGTCTAGTACAGGTGCCCAGAGTTCTCCAGGGGCCCCCGGGTTCCTCCAGGAACCCCGAGGTTCCTCCAGGGGTTCCTTACTAAAACAGTTAAATTGAAATTTATTTACAGAATTTAAATACATGAACAGCATCACTGACATGAACTTTGGTATAAACAATTTTTGATCATCGAGTTTAAAGATTTTTTTGTCCTCAATTTCCATCATCCATCCATCCATCTTTCATTGATTCATCCATCATCCATCATTCATTGATTCATCCATCATCCATCATTCATTGATTCATCCATCATTCATTGATCCATCCATCCATCCATCATCCCTCCATGTTCTCCCTCTTCTCCTGTTCAGGGTGGTGGGGGTGGAGCCTATCCCAGCAGCCTTCACCCTGGACAGGTCACCAGTCCATGGCAGGGCCATCAGGAGCAGTTACAGGTTCAGTGTCTTGCTCAAGGACACTTAGACACGGTCACTGTGGGAAGTGGGGATCGAACCAGCAACCCTTTGGTGGCTAGATGACCACTCTACCTCTGAACCCCCTTGTCCTCAATTTTTAATTTTTTGACACTTTTTATTTATTTTTATTTTAAATGTTTGTATCTTCAGGTGATTTTGAGTTTATTCATTTATGGCCTTTTTACATTTAGTTTAAGAAAAAAACTACGGACTTGAGTCAGATCTAAAAAAACATCTAGAAGCTAACATGTAAACTAAAATTGTGAAGAGGTGAAGAAACACTACACACTAAACTAGACGCTAACAGGTAAGCTAACAAAGCTAACAAAGCTAATGGCCTCTCTGGTAGTTAGTTTGGAGTGTCAGGTCAGTTCTGGTGCTGGATCTGATTTCTAGATTTTAAACTTGTTGAAGGTGTTTACACTTAAAAAAAAAAGTCTCCTGTCTGCACCGAGTGTGGACACCCGCATCCAGTTCCCAGAGACATACAGGCGGAGGGACTTTCTTCCTCAGACTCGTCCGGGTCCACCAGGCGGTCTTTGTGGCGCTCAGTTCGACCTTTGAACAGCTTCACAAGCTCACTCAGACGGTCCTGGACCACCACGCTGCCGACACTGGCTGCTGACAGTGGGCGTATCCTGAGGGACAAAGACAGACTGCATGATGAAGAAGGAAGCCAGAGGAGGCGGAGCCTATCTGCAAACTTGTATGTGCTTTTTCTCACTCGTTATCTGCACTCAGCAGGTCTCCCTGACTGGTCCAGGTCTTCAGACCAGCCTTCATCAGCTCTGCATCTTCCTCATCTGCGTACATGTCTCCTGCAGCGCTGAGTCAGACACAAGGACCACAAGGTCAAGACGAAAACATGAGATGTCGCTGTTTCAGGTATGCAGGAGGAGGACTGTGACTGAATATTCACCACATCATCGCTACTTCCTCCTCCTGTACAAACTTGAGGCTAAAATACCAGATGCCGCAGACTAAAGCCAGAAATGAGAAAAGTACAAACTCCGCCCACTAATATGTCTTTTCCTTCTCAATTTAGGTTGGCTCATTGGTTCAGGTGATTGTGATGTCACTTCGGAGTTGTCTCTTTGTCATCTAGTTTTTGCGCAGCTTACGTTAGCCTCCTGGCTAGTTAAATAACGTCAGTGTCAATCATGTTGCTGACAGACTCCTGAGCTTTGTTTTGGTTTGTGTACATAGAGGCTGTTCCTCTTTTAGATCTGGCAGCGGTAACATGGCGGCGGCCATGTTACCTGTAGTTCTGAGACCTCTGAGGCCTCATGGCTTATGGATGAATTCTCAATGTGAATCTTTTTTTATTTTGCAAATGTTCTGAGAATATCTAATGCAATTTCCTGTGATAATTTTGATGGGAAGTTTGTAGTTTGTTCCAGAATGATCATCCTGAAGGATCACCCTGAAAACATTAAGTAAATGTTGGTTGAGGCAACAAGTTATGGATCAAATTTCGCAGGTATAGCATTTCACCTGATGGGAACATGTTCTTTGACATAATTAGAATATTTGAACTTGTTGCGGAACGTTCCCCACTGGCTGGAAGGTACCTGAGCTGTGACCCGGGGACATTGAGGGCACGCCGGGCCGACTCTGGTTCAGGGGTTGTAATGATTTGGGGAAGGTTCAGACCGTTTCCTTGTCCCACGTCCTGATCCAGCTTCAGCTCGCCAGCGTTCGCACCACCTCCTGAGAGCAGAGACACTGTTGGACGCCAGACCACTCAAACCCCACTGCCCCCCGTCTGCTACAAATTGACATTTTATCTGCAGTGAGACACATTTATCCTCAAGCATTAATAAACTTGCAATTCTACAGCCTCCAGCCTTTTTTAATGTGACTTTCTTGCTTTTTGTGAAAAATATCATTTTGATTAATTCTTTCTTTTCATGTCATGGTTACAGTCGTGAAATGTTAGATGAAGGCAGTGCTGCTTCACAAAAACGTGAGTGTCAAAGGTCACCTGAAGCACAGCGAGCTGGCAGCAGGAGGAAAAGCAGCGTGGCGCCCTGGAGCACGATGGCAGGAGGGGGAGGAGAACGAGGGATGCTGGCAGGAGTTTCAATTGGCATGTTAGGATTTGGTCTACAGGTCTATGAGGTCCCTCTAAGGGCTAGGCTGCAGGACACTAGGGGTTAAGGGTGCTGAGGATGCTGGGAGGAAGAGTTGAGGTGTCTGAGGCGGCAAACGACGCTCATGCACCAGTGTCGCGCCTGCTCCAGGAGCTGCCACAGTTCCTGGGTCAGCTGGGCAAGCGCCGGTGGCAGGACAGGCATGGACAGCTTGGGTGGTGTGAGGTAATTGTCATGCATCAGCTTCCTGCAGCTCTCCAGACACTCGGTGGCATGCGGGATGCGAAGCAGTAAACTCTTTAATGGAGAGCAAAATCCTGGAAATGGACAGAGACATGGTCGAGTTGATGGCACGACCTTTAACCTTTGGCTTCTCTCTGCAGAGTGGAGTCACAGCCAGTCGGTCGCACACTTAAGACGTTAACACGTACGTTACTGGTGTGCTCACCTATGCCCACTGGAGCCTAAAAAAGGCTTTTGAATTGATTTTATCTTTAAATCTTCATCTCTGAGAAGGTCCCTCTCACCTCCACCTCCATCTTCCTCTTCATCACCGTCATCCTCTTCCTGGTCATCTGCTGCTGTGTGACCCTGAAAGAACAAGAAGAAAAATGTCTCAAGACCACAACATTTTCATCTGCACCAGAGGAAAATACTTGTGATCCCTGTTCTTGAGAGTCATACAAACACAAGTTCATCTGTGACCCAAATGAAACGAGTGAGGCCAAGATTTGTGAACACAACTGGTCACCTGATTTGCAGCTTGTGGTTCTTGTGGCTGGGATACGGGACTCTCTAGGTCTCTTTGCTCAGATGCTGGCTGCACATCAGTTGAAGATGCAGTGACTTCCTGTGTGTCTGGAGGCTCGTCTGCGCGAGTCACAGCACTTACGTCAGGTTCAGGTGGACCGATGTGGAGCAGAGACCTGGAGAGGAGGGACAGCTGAGCAGAACCACCTACAGAGATACTAGATCTCAGCTTTTACCCTGGAAATGGCTGTAAAACCATACAACTCTCTCTGTCAACTTCATTGACTCTAGAAAGACGTGTAGTAGAAGGTGTCTGGAACCCTGGGGGAGGTTCAAAAGATCTCAAAAATCTGTATGAAGGATGAGTTTGCGTCGCCATTAGACAAGGCCAGCGAGGGTTCCTGTCAGACATAGCTGCTGCTCAGAACTGCAGCTCCATCAGGTCGTTGAGCTGGGCTGCGTCCGAACTGCCAAGTACCAACCTACGTCCTCCTTCTACGACCTAAACACCGCGGCACCATTCAGACACCCTAGAAGATGGTGGTGAAGCACGACCTCTGCTGGCAGAGCACAGATACCACAAATAGGTAGACAGCACCAACGAAAGCCCCACCTGCTGGCCTGACTGTGGTACTGCACTTCTCTCTGAACGCACCTTTCACTCATTCTCTATTATTAAGCACATGAACGCACCTTTAGTCATCAACGACTATAAATGTTGGTGTTCATCAGAATGGGAGACTGTTGGTGGTTTTTAGGGGACAAAGAAGAAGTCTGTGGTGCATTGTGGGCCATAGGTTGCTCCGTAGGATGCACCTGAACCGACCTACAATGTGGGCGTGTTTAGGCTGGAATTTAGGTTGAGAAGTAGGTCGCTACTCGCGGCTGTTGTGGTTTCGGACAGCCTACGACCTGCTCTGAGACCTACCATCAGACCTCCTTGGCCATTCGGACGCAGCCCTGGTCTGCTGTTGCTGTCACATGAACCAGGAAAGAATTCATTTATCAACAGAAACACATCAGCTTCCACAACACTAGGAGGCGCTGTGCTCCTTACAGCCACTTGCATTTGGAATTTCTTCCACTTCATCTTTTGGGTCAGAAACCAAAAAAGTTACCGAGCAACCTTACCCAACGGTGGATTTATGGTCAAACACTGTTGAGGACAAACAGACGGCGCCATAAGCTGAGACATGTTTGCCTCCGGCTGTCGGGATCTGCATTTCGTTAAATCGGCTTGCTGTTCGACATCAAGGTCTAACACTTCAGCGGGACCTACAGAGCATGTGCAGAACACCCGACCAGTTTGGGATGATGGAAGCATGAACCTGGCGAAGTAATTGGCTCTCCAACTGCATTATCTAGGAATGTTTGTGTGACTGAAGTCAGACTAACTGAATATAAGACCACTGGAACACAGCAGACAGCGAAAGAAGAGCCCAACAGATCTGGAACTCAGATGAAACAGCATCCATAGCTGAGCTTACGGGTGATTTTTCTCCTCATCAACATTTTCTTCTGCTACATTATTGTCCTCAGGACTCCTAGTGCCTGTGCTGTTGTCACTGTCCTGCAGGTTCTCTAACCTGGAGACAACAGTAAGGAACAAACAAGATGGAGAACCTCTGTCAGACACGTCGTCTCATCTTAGGAAGCAGATGAAGCACTCAGCGTTCGCGTTTGCGCTGGCTGGAGCGGAGAGCAAGGTTTGAGCTGACAGGCTGCCAGTACTCTGCCAGCACTGCAAACGTCAACAAACCTCACGACTAGTTGATGGAGCGGATATGAAATCTTTATTCTGACGCCACATGTCACCAATGGAAGAGAACAAACACCTTTGTTTCAAAGCCTTTTACTGTGTTTTGTAGAGAGGCTGTCAGTGCTCATCAAGATTACACCAACAGCAACGGACGAAGACTGAGCCACACACTCCTCCCTCCTCATCAAATTCTACTGCCTGCACAAACTTGACGCAAAGCAGGAAAGGAACGAGTCAAAATACCAGCATCATCAGAGGGTTCATGAGTGAAGATGATCTTGATGAACTAAACCTGCAAGATCATCAACTTTTGTTCACCAGAGCTGATTTACTGGTTCAATCACCACAATCACATGGAGCGATCCTATTGGCTGCTGGGGGAGGAACCAGAAAATGACCACTTCCTGCGGTTGGTTGAACCAGGAAATGACCACTTCCTGTTGGACTACAAACACACCTCCTCCCTGACATGATCACGTCCTGTTGGACTACAGTATGTTATTTTTCCACATGTAACACCCCAAAAAAAACTGATGAAAACTTGTTTGTCTCCCTTTTAGCCAAAACACAGAAGAAGCATTTGGGAACAATTAGCTTAACATTTAGGCAGCAAAGAGGCAGCGTGTTTCAGGAAGCTGGACTTACTCGGGCTCATCCTCGTTCTCCTCCTCCAGGATGTTAGGGAGTCTGTTGGGAACACAGAACAGTTAATGAAGGAGGTTGGAGTTCCTGTGCGTCGAGGTGGTCTCAGGGTTTGTCTCTCTGGGAACTGCTCGCAGCTAGTATGTCATCAAGGTGTAACCCTGCCCCTCCCTCTTCCTGCCTTGCTCCTCTTCGGGCAGCAGCTAAAGACACTTCCGCTCAACCCTCAACCCTTGATTGACCCTCAATCCTTCTGAAGGATGTAGCTGTTGAGGACTGAGTCCTATTAGGAAATGTACTACGCTAAGTTAAAGGCACCAGTGTCTCTTACTGCTCATTGGACTCTGGTGGGGACTCGATGACAATCTTTGCAGAGCGCTCCACCTCCAGCTGCCGCACAGCCTCTGCTGCCGCCTTCCTGGCCATCTCCTCTGCAATACGAGCTGCCTCCAGACGCTCCTGCTGCAGCCTGTTAGACAAGCCAGGGTCACCCAGAGGCGGCACACACGTACGTCCATGACGACACACACTCCGAGTTTACCAACAGGACGCCAGTGACATCATATTGAATGCTGACAAGAGTCTTCTGTCATTCAACTGCACTGGGACACAAAATGAAATGTATGTGTGGTTTCAAAACACTGGAAAATGCCGCTTGACAGTCTACTGAGGCACGACGCGTTGCTTAGGGTCCCCCGTGAGTGAGTCATAATCTGGCCTTTGAGGGCCCCTCCCCACCTCGGGGGCTGTGGTTAGAAATTGACCAATGATGGAGATTGAGTCAGAGTCAGAGGGCGGAGTCACTGACCTTCCCTCCATCTGAGTTAGAATTGACTCCACAGCTTCCCTCCGGACGGTGTCGATCAGCGGAGTCCCTCGCTCCATCTGGGTCTCAGCGTCCTCCGTCTGCAGACACACCAGAGAGGCCCGGCTCCAAAGACAGTACGCTCCAGTACCTCCTCAGGTATCAGAACGCGCTGGGTCAAGCTATACCTCCTAGAATTTGGTGAGCCCTGATTCCAGTGCTGATGCTCTGCGAGGCACGACCGCAGCTCATATCCCTGGTACTATTTTCAGTTGATAAATATTTTGTCCTACATAACATAAAGTGACTGGGAAACAGAAAGAGTGCCGAGCTCAGAGGTTTACAGGCAATAAACACCTCAGCATGAGACCTCGACCAGACGGTGTTGAGGGGTGTTTATGTGGAGCAGGAATGAAAACTGAAGCATTTTTTTTCTCAGGATGAACTCGATCACATGAACTGAGGTACCTTTGATAAACGATTCAAATATATTTACAGCACCATTTTCCCTGAATTGAAGAAAGGAAGTTTCTTCTTGCCTGTTCTGGAATGTTGGATCAGTTCTAGAGAGAGTGGAGGTCCAGAAACTGGTGCTGTATGGGTACAATACAAGTGAATTTCTCTTAGACCCCAAACCCCCTCTCCACCTGTCCACCCACCTCCCACCTTCAGGGTCTACTAAGATGGTGATATGACCAGAGGATCATCTCCACATCCCCATGACATCACTGGACGATGGTGAGCATGCGAGGAACAAGGGGAACTGGAGGAACCAGAGAGTCATGTGAGGAGTTTCACAGAGGACGAGTGGAGCCTGACTCACCTTGTGACTGGACGACTGCTGATTGTGGGTCAGGGGCTTCTCCTCCTCCTCCCTCGCAGCTGTTGTGGTCCTCTTGTCCAGATCTTGATCCACATCCTCCAGCACCAGCTCCTCCTTCTGGATGATGCAAACTGTTGGCCACATGGGAGGAAGAGACATGCTGAGGACAATCGATGGCCATTGACATTGCCACCATAATGCCTTCAGCCACTTACGTCTTCCCTGTGACTGCAGCCTAAAGACTTGAAGCAGTTCTGATAAACATGCGTCTGCACAGCTGCTCCAGTCCAGCAGGTGGCAGTAACACAAAGACTCCACAACAAGGAGATGCCAAATTCACCTGTGAACTCCTGTTGTTGTACTGATTAAATGTCTCACTGGGGACGAACCATCGGCCACTGAAAACACTGCTGGGAATGTTTGAGAGGAAAGATACAACGGCAGGCCAGGGACACAACCTGCTGCAGCACAGGGGCCTTCCACCCACACATCCATCCATCCATCCACCCACACATCCATCCCTCCACCCCTCCACCCACGCATCCATCCATCCACACCTCCACCCACACATCCATCCATCCACCCCTCCACCCATGCATCCCTCCACCCACGCATCCATCCATCCACCGCTCCACCCACACATCCATCCCTCCACCCCTCCACCCACGCATCCATCTATCCACCCTCAGGAATCTGCAAATGCTCAATCAGACTCAGACAAATCACAGAGGCAGAGTGAGGCAGTAGAATGACCCCCCAGCTAGCTAGAAGTTAAAGTCCAGCTGAATACCGCTTGGCAGCTAGCCACCACCGGGCCCAGCAGCAGCTAGCCACCACCGGGCCCAGCAGCAGCTAGCCACCACCGGGCCCAGCAGCAGCTAGCCACCACCGGGCCCAGCAGCAGCTAGCCACCACCGGGCCCAGCAGCAGCTAAGCACCACCGGGCCCAGCAGCAGCTAGCCACCACCGGGCCCAGCAGCAGCTAAGCACCACTGGGCCCAGCAGCAGCTAGCAACCACCGGGCCCAGCAGCAGCTAGCCACCACCGGGCCCAGCAGCAGCTAGCCACCACCGGGCCCAGCAGCAGCTAAGCACCACCGGGCCCAGCAGCAGCTCGCCACCACCGGGCCCAGCAGCAGCTCGCCACCACCGGGCCCAGCAGCAGCTAGCCACCACCGGGCCCAGCAGCAGCTAAGCACCACCGGGCCCAGCAGCAGCTAGCCACCACCGGGCCCAGCAGCAGCTAGCCACCACCAGGCCCTAATCTTCATCCCGATCATTCCCTAGCCTCATCAGTGGGTGTCCTGTTGCAGTGTGATTCCTCTAGAACCGAGATCTGCACAGAGCTTAAAAGAACACCATGTCTCTGAAGGACTTGGAGGATCTTAAAGTATCAATTAGCCTGATGTCTGCCAACATCGGATTCTGACCAAGCAGCAGATCACCAGAAAGGATCTGGTAGAGGAAATTGAAAAGCTCAGAAATCAGAACAAGGAACAAGTGGATGGAATTGGATTCTATTAAACCGAGTGTCTGACATGGAACAGTATTCACGGATGAATGATGTCACAGTCTCAGACCTGAAAACCAGACCTCGGCTGAGAACGGTGAGGAACATGAGGAAACGACGGAGGAGCAGGTGAAGTCAGTCCTTCAAAGCAAAAACACTGACATTGACATAAAAGATATTCAAGTCTTTCACAAACTGCCAGTTAGAAAAACGAATGTCAAGCCGGTCGTACCTGCCGTCATCTTTCGTTTTACGACTAGGAAGCACAAAGTTGATCCACATAAGCAGAGAAGGAACCTGAAAGGCTCAAATGTCTACATTAAAGAGCACCTCAATAAGAAAATGCAGATATTGCAAGGAAAGCAAGGTTTCTGAGGAAGCAAGGTAGGATTCAGTCCACTTGGACTGCCAACTGAGTTTTCATGAAACCAAACGATGCACCAGCGAACACCAAAGGGCTGGCGATCAGACTGACCAACCCGACAGAACCCACGAGTTCGCTGTGCTGTGCTCTTCATCAGTGACTGTTGTCCAACAAGTCATGAAGTTTTCTGTAGTCTTTGTCCATCATTATCATCAACTGTGATTTCTATGATCCTGATGTGCAGTTTTTTAACCAAGTGAGCGTGGGTCCAAAGGCAATTATCACGAAGAAAGTGATTTCCAAAATCGAGCTAAGACTCCAGCCAAGAACACTGCCGTCCTTTCCTCAATTCATATGGACATACGCAGTCGTGCAGAAGACTTTGATGAATTTAATCACTATTTATCAACTTTGAATCATGACCTCTCGATTGCTGCACTTCCAGAAACTTGGCTAACAAACATGACAACATGCCTCACCATTGAGCCGTTCACTCTTTCAGAAAAAGAGCGTGGGAGGAGGGCCTCGCTCCGAGCGCGCAGTGATTTTCAGGTCAAAGCCAGGAACGGTTCAGCTCTGACTCTGATGGAACTGAACCAGAACCAAGAGCGGGAGGGTTGATCTGCGGGCCAGCCCACACTGACGTCAGGTGTTTTGATGATGTATTTGCTGCTTGGCTGGATGTTTTTGTACAGGGTGACTTCAATAGAACTATTGTGAGTAGAGAGAACCATGATCCAACGAATGATTTTATGAATTTATTATATTCCTCTTATTTTTATCCAGTCATTACCAAACCAACAAGGGTGACTAGTAATTCAGCCACTCTGATTGATAATATTATCACTAATTCATTTGAAGATCCTTCCTAATCTGAGATATTTAGTGATACTTCTCAAATGAGAGTAGCTACTTCTCCTACTTCTGCTACTTCTCCGTCTTCTCCTTCTTCTCCCACTTCTGCCACTTCTCCTACTTCTGCTACTTCTCCGTCTTCTCCTACTTCTGCTACTTCTCCTTCTTCTCCTTCTTCTCCCACTTCTGCCACTTCTCCTGCTTCTCCTACTTCTGCTACTTCTCCTACTTCTCCTTCTTCTCCTACTTCAGCTACTTCTCCTTCTTCTCCTACTTCTCCTACTTCAGCTACTTCTCCTTCTTCTGCTACTTCTCCTTCTTCTCCTACTTCTGCTACTTCTCCTACTTCAGCTACTTCTTCTTCTCCTACTTCTACTTCTTCTGCTACTTCTCCTTCTTCTCCTACTGCTCCTACTTCTGCTACTTCTACTTCTTCTCCTACTGCTCCTACTTCTCCTACTGCTCCTACTGCTCCTACTTCTCCTTCTTCTCCTTCTTCTCCTACTTCAGCTACTTCTCCTTCTTCTGCTACTTCTCCTTCTTCTCCTACTTCTACTCCTACTGCTCCTACTTCTCCTACTGCTCCTACTTCTGCTACTTCTTCTCCTACTGCTCCTACTTCTGCTACTTCTACTTCTTCTCCTACTGCTCCTACTTCTCCTACTGCTCCTACTTCTGCTACTTCTACTTCTTCTCCTACTGCTCCTACTTCTCCTTCTTCTCCTTCTTCTCCTACTTCTGCTACTTCTCTATGAAGGCTTGTTGCTTGACGTCTGATCACCTTCAACCACCTGCTCCTGTGTTCGGCAGCTCAGAATATCATCCATTGTTGATATTAATACACACCAGATACGTATTCTTGAGTTTAATTGAACTCACAACCTGTCACAGTTTCATCACTCAGGTGTTGATGACATCATGAGTGACTTCCCTCTTTTGGTCTTACTCTTCTTATTGTGTTTCTTTCATGTTTTTATGGTTATGTTTGATTCTTTGTTTTATTGTTGTTTTATTTGTCATTATTATTAATTCTATTATTTTCAACAGTTATCATTTTGTTATTCTTCTTTCAACATTGTGCTCAATCGCTTCGATGGACGTTTTCCGTCATCTTTTGTCTCCTTTCTGGAACGCGGTGGGTGGTGTGTTGGTGACGTGAGGCCCATGTGGGTCTGTGCCTTGGCGTGAACAGCAAAATTAACAAAAAAACAAACACAATTTTTTAAAATCCACCCATGATCCATCCACCCCTCCACCCACGCATCCACACATCCCTCCACCCATGCATACATCCACGCCTCCACCCACGCGTCCATCCACCCCTCCACCCATGCATCCACACATCCACCCCTCCACCCACACATCCACCCCTCCACCCACCCATGCATCCATCCACCCATCTATGTATCCAGCCAGCCACACTGAGTGTTCCAAGACCAGATGAGATATCTGGTCCCTCCACGTCACACCAGGTGGATGCCCCTCGTTTTGTTCTCCACCCAGAGGATGGCAGGAACGTAAAGGGGTCAACAGACCACAGCTGCTGGTGCCTGAGCTGCAGGACCGACTCACAGCGGCAAACGAGACCGTCAAACTCTCTCAAACTCTGTAGGAGCTCCTGAAATCACTGGGAGGGGTGATGGACGGAGGCAGACGCCCCCGGGTCTGCTCCCTCTTTCTGGTTGTAAGACGGAAGTTTTGCATTGCTGCTATCTGAGGTGTTCTGGCTCAGGTGTTTGGTCCCAACGAGAACTGTTGGGGGTTCTAGACCTGCTCTACTGGTAAAGTACCATAAGAACTTGTTAATTGACGCAGTACAAATGAACTGTCCTGGCTTGATAAAAGCTGTGATTCAGCACAGAAACAGACTCATGAACATCAGAGTCCCAAACCAAATAACCACCCACCAAATATCTGCATCATCTCGCTGCACTTTCACCACCAGTCGGTTCAACAGAAACACAGAGCACCGCCGTTTCTGTAGCGTCTTTATTTTCATTAGAACACAACAACGTTCACTGACTTAGCTGCCTTTAAAAAGCAAAGAGACACAGAGTTCTGTTGACAGGCTGATTCTAGTCTGCAACTAAAAGCTTGTGGGAGTCGTGGTAGTGACGCAACACAAACGTTAGACCTTCATTCCTTCTGTTCATGTACATAGATCGTAGAACAGGTGTGTGGGAGGTGCACTGGAAACCCTCCTGCTGTGAGGCCCCAATACGTCTGAGCCAGGTTGATTTTTGTGGAACAAATTGAAGATCTAATCAAAACAAAAAAATAATGTGTGTTCGTGTTTGGAGTCACACTTGATTTGTTTATTTCGTTAAATAACTTGATATGACAAGCTGGACATAGCTGAAATGAGCATAGCAGCCTTGGTCCAAGTACTCTGTCCAGACAGATGGATTCCTTCAGGTAACAAGTCACAGAAACAAGGACGTTACAAATGCAGCGAGGGGAAAGACTCACACCTCTGGAAGTGGACTGGACGCATTCATGCAGCGTTTAAACGTTCTGCAGCGTCTGCAAGTGGCAAAATGGCATGACTGACAGGTGACATTAGCTTGCTAGCATTAGCAGCAGTGTAATTCACTAGACTACCAACACACCTCCTCCCTGACGTGATCACTTCCTGTTGGACAACCAACACACCTCCTCCCTGACGTGATCACTTCCTGTTGGACAACCAACACACCTCCTCCCTGACGTGATCACTTCCTGTTGGACCATCAACACACCTCCTCCCTGACATGATCACTTCCTGTTGGACCATCAACACACCTCCTCCCTGACATGATCACTTCCTGTTGCATTACCAACACACCTCTTTCCTGACATGATCACTTCCTGTTGGACTACAAACACACCTCCTTCCTGACATGATCACTTCCTGTTGCATTACCAACACACCTCCTTCCTGACATGATCACTTCCTGTTGGACTATAAACACACCTCCTTCCTGACATGATCACTTCCTGTTGCATTACCAACACACCTCCTCCCTGACATGATCACTTCCTGTTGGACTACAAACACACCTCCTTCCTGACATGATCACGTCCTGTTGCATTACCAACACACCTCCTCCCTGACATGATCACTTCCTGTTGGACTACAAACACACCTCCTTCCTGACATGATCACTTCCTGTTGCATTACCAACACACCTCCTCCCTGACATGATCACTTCGTGTTGGACTACAAGCACACCTCCTCCCTGACATGATCACTTCCTGTTGGACTACAAACACACCTCCTCCCTGACATGATCACTTCCTGTTGGACTACAAACACACCTCCTCCCTGACATGATCACTTCCTGTTGGACTACAAACACACCTCCTCCCTGACATGATCACTTCCTGTTGGACTACAAACACACCTCCTCCCTGACATGATCACTTCCTGTTGGACTACAAACACACCTCCTCCCTGACATGATCACTTCCTGTTGGACTACAAACACACCTCCTTCCTGACATGATCACTTCCTGTTGGACTACAAACACACCTCCTTCCTGACATGATCACTTCCTGTTGGACTACAAACACACCTCCTCCCTGACATGATCACTTCCTGTTGGACTACAAACACACCTCCTCCCTGACATGATCACTTCCTGTTGGACTACAAACACACCTCCTTCCTGACATGATCACTTCCTGTTGGACTACAAACACACCTCCTTCCTGACATGATCACTTCCTGTTGGACTACAAACACACCTCCTCCCTGACATGATCACTTCCTGTTGGACTACAAACACACCTCCTTCCTGACATGATCACTTCCTGTTGGACTACAAACACACCTCCTCCCTGACATGATCACTTCCTGTTGGACTACAAACACACCTCCTCCCTGACATGATCACTTCCTGTTGGACTACAAACACACCTCCTTCCTGACATGATCACTTCCTGTTGGACTACAAACACACCTCCTTCCTGACATGATCACTTCCTGTTGGACTACAAACACACCTCCTCCCTGACATGATCACTTCCTGTTGGACTACAAACACACCTCCTCCCTGACATGATCACTTCCTGTTGGACTACAAACACACCTCCTTCCTGACATGATCACTTCCTGTTGGACTACAAACACACCTCCTTCCTGACATGATCACTTCCTGTTGGACTACAAACACACCTCCTCCCTGACATGATCACTTCCTGTTGGACTACAAACACACCTCCTCCCTGACATGATCACTTCCTGTTGGACTACAAACACACCTCCTCCCTGACATGATCACTTCCTGTTGGACTACAAACATACCTCATCCTTGCGCTGGTTTATTCCCAAAAGAATGCCGTACAGCGTGGCAAATCTAGCTCTATTCATTATATAAATGGAATAATTCCAAATGTAGTTTTCATGTCAAATTATTTTTTCTAATACTCTAAATACTTCTTACGTATTTGATCACCACCTTTTCCAATATTTGGAACATGGCTTTTAAGGGAAAGATGTAATAAAACAATGAGCAACAGAAGAACAGATTTGCTTTGACCAGAAAATATAAAGCACAGACATGTAAAATCTTTAAGAGGAAACAAAGTGATGTTTGAAACGTGTCAGGTGAGCGTTGCTGAGTCAGCTTTCTTGTATGAACGTCTTCCTGATCCTGAGAGCACTGATGGTTGAGTGTTCTAGATTGGGTTCCGTGTTCTTGTGGTGGGATGTGTGGATGGTAGATGAACAAACACTTGAGAGTGAGTGGTGGTATCAGTGGGAGCGACTCTGTCCTGCACTTCCTCCTCCTTTTATTCTAAGGGGCGCTGGCAGCTTTTCCCCCTGAAACAGAAGGAGGAGAGCAGCCCAGTTAGAGTCGCCGCACCACCGACACCAACCCTGCAGCCGAAACACGCCAAAACTCCCACAACGGACCAGATTCTGAGGAGATACTACGAAGGTGTTAGTGTGTTTCTCATGGAACATTCCGAATATTCTGAAATAGACGATCATGGATGGAACTTCCCCTGAGCTCAGATGTAGAGTTCCTGATAAACACATTACGGACGAGTGTTTGGGCAAAGATTTACATTGGTTTAGGCAGTATAGGGTAATATAATCTTTTTCTAATACAAGTTCAGTCATATTGTTAAGTAACTTATTACCTTCCATTGAAAGTAGCTGGTAATTTTGCTGTATGTGTTTTTATATATGTATATATATACATATATACATATATGTATATATGTATATATATACATATATGTATATATATACATATATACATATATGTATATATACATATATATACATATATGTATGTATATATATACATATATGTATATATATACATATATACATATATGTATATATGTATATATATACATATATACATATATACATATATGTATATATGTATATATATACATACATACATATATGTATATATATACATACATATATGTATATATATATGTATATATACATATATGTATATATATACATACATATATGTATATATATACACATATATACATATATGTATATATATACATATATGTATACATATATACATATATGTATACATATATACATATATATGTATATATGTATATATATGTATATATATATATACACACACACACACACACACACACACACACACACACACATACACACACACACAGAGTTAGGAGGAGGAACCTGGTTGCGGACGCGTTTACATGCCATTATCATCTGACCACCAAGCTCTTGTGGGGCGTTTGAGCTCTGGAGCGACTCGGTCCAGCCTCCAGCCACGTTACTGACTAACACTGAGGTCAGAGTTCACAACCTTCTTCAGGAAGGAATTTCCCACGAGCATGTAGTGATGTCATGTGAGCGTGGCGTCAGTTAATCGTAGCCTGTTAACAGGAATTTGATGGAATATTCAGGAAGAGATTCAAAGAGACACCTTTCTGGTCGTACTGTCTTAGCAGCATCAGGTCAAATGGGATCATTGACGTCTTTGAAAACGTGGTCATTGTGGGTGGGACTGTAGCTACACCCACCGGGGATGATTGCTATTTAAGGACTATTTCCTCTTTTCAATCCAAACCTGTACTGATGCCACACTGATCTATCAGCCACTGTGCAATGATAAAGGGGTGGAAGTCCTCGTCAGCAGCAGAGAGTGAAACATTCATCTGTTCTCCTCTCAGCTTTTTCTCTTGACCCTGAGCTTGGCAGCCATTGGTTCTACTTACTGGTCTGGACCTCGTCGCCATCCTGCGTGGAGAACAAACACGTGTTGGTTTGCTGTAAATATGTTTGGGTGCAAAGGTGAATCATACGTGTGACTCACCTGCTTCGGTACCGGCTGCGGCAGCATGCGACCGATCCCGCTGACGATCCAGCCCACCACACTGTCAACACAACACGTCACGCAGGCGTTAATCACACTTCCTGTCCACAGCCACGAGTCAAGATGGTGGCAAGCTTAGACTCCTGGTGCTTTAATTGTGTCTTACCTTGCTAGCATGCTAAAGTGTAGCCTATACTTTTTATGTACGAATCGGAAATCACAATAATGAAGAAATATTTGAGGATGCTCGACTTATTAACCCTGATCACACATGACCTTTGACATCGATGAGGGTCACACCTTCAACCTCAGATTCCACTTTTCACACATTTATCAACTAAGCGCCACCTTCATCAAGAGGAGGTGAACAGAGATCAACAAGCCAACGTGCCGTGAGCGTCAGTACTAACGAACAGTTGAAATACCTTTAGAACCCACACCGGTACGATCCTGTCCTGTCTAGTACTATCATTAGTAGTACAACCACTGGCAGTACTATCATTAGTAGTACAACCACTAGCAGTACTATCATTAGTAGTACAACCACTAGCAGTACTATCATTAGTAGTACAACCACTAGCAGTACTATCATTAGTAGTACAACCACTAGCAGTACTATCATTAGTAGTACAACCACTGGCAGTACTATCATTAGTAGTACAACCACTAGCAGTACTATCATTAGTAGTACAACCACTAGCAGTACTATCATTAGTAGTACAACCACGAGCAGTACTATCATTAGTAGTACAACCACTGGCAGTACTATCATTAGTAGTACAACCACTAGCAGTACTATCATTAGTAGTACAACCACTGGCAGTACTATCATTAGTGGTACAACCACTGGCAGTACTATCATTAGTGGTACAACCACTAGCAGTACTATCATTAGTGGTACAACCACTAGCAGTACTATCATTAGTGGTTCTACCACTAGCAGTACTATCATTAGTAGTACAACCACTAGCAGTACTATCATTAGTGGTGCTACCACTAGCAGTACTATCATTAGTGGTACAACCACTAGCAGTACTATCATTAGTAGTACAACCACTAGCAGTACTATCATTAGTAGTACAACCACTGGCAGTACTATCATTAGTAGTACAACCACTAGCAGTACTATCATTAGTAGTACAACCACTGGCAGTACTATCATTAGTGGTACAACCACTAGCAGTACTATCATTAGTGGTACAACCACTAGCAGTACTATCATTGGTGGTGCTACCACTAGCAGTACTATCATTGGTGGTGCTACCACTAGCAGTACTATCATTAGTGGTACAACCACTAGCAGTACTATCATTAGTGGTGATACCACTAGCAGTACTATCATTAGTGGTACAACCACTAGCAGTACTATCATTAGTAGTACAACCACTAGCAGTACTATCATTAGTGGTGCTACCACTAGCAGTACTATCATTAGTAGTACAACCACTGGCAGTAATGTCATTAGTGGTACAACCACTAGCAGTACTATCATTAGTGGTACAACCACTAGCAGTACTATCATTAGTAGTGATACCACTAGCAGTACTATCATTAGTGGTACAACCACTAGCAGTACTATCATTAGTAGTACAACCACTGGCAGTACTGTCATTAGTGGTACAACCACTAGCAGTACTATCATTAGTGGTGCTACCACTAGCAGTACTATCATTAGTAGTACAACCACTGGCAGTACTGTCATTAGTGGTACAACCACTAGCAGTACTATCATTAGTGGTACAACCACTCGCAGTACTATCATTAGTGGTACAACCACTCGCAGTACTATCATTAGTGGTTCTACCACTAGCAGTACTATCATTAGTAGTACAACCACCGGCAGTACTGTCATTAGTGGTACAACCACTAGCAGTACTGTCATTAGTGGTACAACCACTCGCAGTACTATCATTAGTGGTACAACCACGAGCAGTACTATCATTAGTGGTTCTACCACTAGCAGTACTATCATTAGTAGTACAACCACTAGCAGTACTATCATTAGTAGTACAACCACTAGCAGTACTATCATTAGTAGTACAACCACTAGCAGTACTATCATTAGAGGTACAACCACTAGCAGTACTATCATTAGTAGTACAACCACTGGCAGTACTATCATTAGTGGTACAACCACTAGCAGTATTATCATTGGTGGTACAACCACTAGCAGTACTATCATTGGTGGTGCTACCACTAGCAGTACTATCATTAGTAGTACAACCACTGGCAGTACTATCATTAGTGGTACAACCACTAGCAGTACTATCATTAGTGGTACAACCACTAGCAGTACTATCATTAGTGGTGCTACCACTAGCAGTACTATCATTAGTAGCACAACCACTAGCAGTACTATCATTAGTAGCACAACCACTAGCAGTACTATCATTAGTAGTACAACCACTAGCAGTACTATCATTAGTAGTACAACCACTAGCAGTACTATCATTAGTAGTACAACCACTAGCAGTACTATCATTAGTGGTACAACCACTAGCAGTACTATCATTAGAGGTACAACCACTAGCAGTACTATCATTAGTGGTACAACCACTAGCAGTACTATCATTAGTGGTGCTACCACTAGCAGTACTATCATTAGTAGTACATCCACTAGCAGTACTATCATTAGTAGTACAACCACTTGTGGTACTATCATTAGTTGTACTATCACGAGAAGTACAAGTACACCTCCCAGATCCCTGACTGATGCTGCTGGAGGAGTTTGCAGACCTGCAGAGCCTCAGGCTGACACCTTTTACCACTAGTAGTACTGGTACAAGCAGTACAACTGATAGAAGTACAAGTACTACTTGTACTCGTAGTACTACCAGCAGTAACCCCACCTCAGATGTTCTGGCTCATGAAGAACTGTTGGGTGGTTCTAGATCCAGACTTGCCCTGACAGCTGAACAGTCCTGTCACTTACTTGTGCTGCTGCTCCGTGTCCTTGGCCAACCTGTGGAAACAACGGAACTGAACTCAAGAGACGTCCTGCTCCACGCCTGAAATCAGCTCCTCGCACCTCTCCAGTACGATCACAGTCATTCAACTCACCCTCCACTCAAGAACGGAGCATCAAAAGTGTGTATTCCACCTTTAAAATACTCACTAATAGGAATATTCAGCTCCCTTCTTAGTGACTCCAGACCGCAGGAAGAACCAGCCACGTTTAGCCTTAAGCTAATGGCTACTGATGCTAACAGCTAACCCTCCAGAAACGTCTGGTCACCACCTCTCCAGGTGGTCTGGATAATCCAGGTCTCCTCCATCCAGACGGAGGATCAGGGACCCACCAACACTTTGATCAGACAGAAAAACAAACTGGAACCCTTCTGGTTTGGTGCTGCTGTGAGTGGATGCTCCAGCTGGTCACACTCATTTATGATAACTCCAAATGTTCCCGTTAGCGTTAACTGTCAGTGTTCATTAGCTTCAAGCTATGCAAACATGGCTGCCTCTGTGTCTGTGCAGGCAAATCCATTGTCAGATTCCCATCTCTAACAAACTAATCTGAGAGGCAGAAAAAGAGAGGTCAGCAGGAAACTTACATGTCCGTCTCAGCGACGGCAG
This sequence comes from Aulostomus chinensis, assembly GCF_037954235.1. Lineage (NCBI taxonomy): Eukaryota > Metazoa > Chordata > Actinopteri > Syngnathiformes > Aulostomidae > Aulostomus > Aulostomus chinensis. The sequence goes on along the minus strand of NC_141321.1, from coordinate 35,554,526 downwards.
CTTCAGCTGTGCGAGGAGGACGAGGCACTCAGATTAGAACATGGCTTGGACACAAATGAGCTCAAAGAATTTACATTCCCGTTGTTTCATTTAACTCCAGGAACCTTTAGGTTTCTCTGCTTCATCCGTCTTGGAGATGGGGTGAGTCTCCGGCTGGGGAACCACCTTCTCAATGTTCTGCTTTATCCAGTCTATCATCCTGTCACACACACACACACACACACACACACACACACACCTCTTCTTAAAGAAGGCAGGAGGCTGTCATGTAAAAACATTCACAACCATTTATGCTAACGTTTGTAGCGTGACTGGCAAGTAGCTCGTTAAAGTTAGTTAAGTTAAACAAATGATCGGTCACTAAGAGTCAAATGTCGTAAATAAACAAGGTCAAACACATTTGTACTGGAGCGGTCACAGAGGCCACACACACACACACACACAGCTTGTTTATTTAAGTACAAGTATAAATACTCTGAGAAAAGAGTACTCTGGTGAAAGTAAAGAGCTCCACTCAAAATTGTACTGAGAAAAAAGAAGCAAAGCATTTAATTTTGAGGTGACTTAAGTATCAAATGTAAAAGTACACATTCTACATGCTGGTGTAGTCCTATGCTTGGGAGTCTGACCTTTGACCTCTAACGTCACATTGTAGTGGTTTGTGTTGATTTTGTATTGTTGAAGTTGTCAGGCTTTAAATATCATCATCGTTGGTTTTACTGCGTTTGCAAAAAATCCCCTCAAATATAAATACTCAAGTACAGATACCTTGATATTGTACTTCAGTCCAGCACTTAAAAATTCTTTCCACCTCTTGGAACATGGCCTCAGGATCATGTGTCTCTCTAGGCCTCCGTATATTTGTACATAAATAAACTTCTGCTGAGTTTATTCATTCGTTCACAGACGTGTGAGTAGCATGGAGGGCACCTCAACGTTCAAGCCTGAGAAACCCTAACCTGGGGGGGAGGAGCTTGTTCTCATCTGACTCCACCTCCACCGCTGTCACTTGAGGCGCCGCTGCTGTAGATCAGCAAAAAACAAGACTGAGCATCCGCCTGAATCTGGTCTGGGTGGTCTGAACTATCACGGCCATGTCTCACCTGCTGCAGCAGCTGTTTGACACACCTGAGAGGAACAAAGCAAACACAGGGTCACATGACCTGCAGATGAGGTCACGGGAGGAAATTCACCAAAATGTATAAAATTGCAGGAGTCAAATCTGACTTAAAGCACATTTAAATGCATTTTGGGAAACGTAGGATGATGTTGATAATAACTAGCAGTAATCATGAACTCTGTCTCTGACCTGTGGCGGTTCCTCCGATGACGGTTCTTTGCTCTTCAGATCTGGCTGAGGAACCACCTTCTCCAAGCCCTGACTGATCCACGCCATCACACCTTTCCTGCGGCAAAACACACACGTGATGGTATATGTCAGCTGTCACAGCGCTGCTACATGAGAGGCGTCAGGATCAGGGAGTCAGCTGATACTTTATGGAGCAGCTCACTATTTGGCAGGCTGTGTGTTGATGGTTTATGGAGCAGCTCACTACTTGGCAGGCTGTGTGTTGATGGTTTATGGAGCAGCTCACTATTTGGCAGGCTGTGTGTTGACTTTTTATGGAGCAGCTCACTATTTGGCAGGCTGTGTGTTGACTTTTTATGGAGCAGCTCACTATTTGGCAGGCTGTGTGTTGATGGTTTATGGGGCAGCTCACTATTTGGCAGGCTGTGTGTTGACTTTTTATGGAGCAGCTCACTATTTGGCAGGCTGTGTGTTGATGGTTTATGGGGCAGCTCACTATTTGGCAGGCTGTGTGTTGATGGTTTATGAGCAGCTCACTATTTGGCAGGCTGTGTGTTGATGGTTTATGGAGCAGCTCACTATTTGGCAGGCTGTGTTGACTTTTTATGGAGCAGCTCACTATTTGGCAGGCTGTGTGTTGATGGTTTATGGAGCAGCTCACTACTTGGCAGGCTGTGTGTTGATGGTTTATGGGGCAGCTCACTATTTGGCAGGCTGTGTGTTGACTTTTTATGGAGCAGCTCACTATTTGGCAGGCTGTGTGTTGATGGTTTATGGAGCAGCTCACTACTTGGCAGGCTGTGTGTTGCCTTTTTATGGAGCAGCTCACTATTTGGCAGGCTGTGTGTTGATGGTTTATGGGGCAGCTCACTATTTGGCAGGCTGTGTGTTGATGGTTTATGAGCAGCTCACTATTTGGCAGGCTGTGTGTTGATGGTTTATGGAGCAGCTCACTATTTGGCAGGCTGTGTTGACTTTTTATGGAGCAGCTCACTATTTGGCAGGCTGTGTGTTGATGGTTTATGGAGCAGCTCACTATTTGGCAGAGATACTTACTCATCTTGTGGTTTACTGTCGTCAACAAAGGAGAAAGAATACAGAGGGTCACCTCTTCACATCTGTCAGTTTCTTGCCTGCACACACACACACACACACACACACACACACACACACACAGTATTTACCTGCCTGATGTGTTTTCCTCCTGTCAGATGATGGTAGACAAAAAGAAAAGGAGAAAAAAGACGATGACACCATGATGATGAGGTGACCTGAGACAGAGACGTCATTGAACCTGACCTCGGGTCACAGCTGGACCTCGGCTCAGAACCTCACCTTACTGGAGGAGTTGGCTCTGCCCAGTTTAGGTGAGATGGCTGGTTGAGGCAGAGCACCGCTGATCCAGGTTAGCACGCCGGCCTGAGATGGCGGGCTGAGACGGCAGTCGGGTTACAGACCAGAAAATGAATCAATTAATGTTCAAGCCTGACGTGATGAAGACGTTTGCAAGTTCAAATGAGCCCAAAACAAACAAAACACAGTTAAATGTGCTGCTACCTCGCTGATTGACAGTTGAAGCCACATGCCAGTGGCACGCGTGCTGGGTCAACATGTGACATCGTTGTTGCTTTACATGAGGAAATGGACCAGAGCATTCATGGCCCCGCCCATTAATATCTCTGTCATCACTGTTTGGTCAGTTTAACTCACCTGCTCCCCTCTGATGACTCCACTTCCTGTTTGGGTTTCTCCACTTTTGGAGCTGTCAATCAAAGAGGTGGCGAGGGTGAGAAACAGGTGTGACCTTCAATGACGTTCAGTGTGAGACCCGTCTTACCTTCATGTGCACACTCATCTTTAAACGTCACCTTCTTCTCCTGAAAGACACCACACAATCTTTGTTCATAAAGTCTGTGGCGCCCCCCGGAGGAAGCTTCACACAGTACACAAGAAAAATGACAAAAGTATTTCAAATGTCAAAACATGTGAACGCTGGAGGGCGTGGCTCACAGGCGCAGGGGGTGGGGCAGGGGGTGGAGCAGGGGCCGCTTTTTCCTTGGGCTCTTCGACCTTGGTGGGCGGGGGCTCCGGTGGCTGGGGGATGACCTTGACCACCCAGCTCAACATCCTGAAGGAACAAAGATTTTGACTCAACCGAAGGTTCTAAACCATGACGAATCCTCCGGTGTGACTATAGACAGACAGTGGTGGGCAGAAGGGTGACGCCCACATGGGAGTGACTTTAAACTGCAGAGGACAACCATGCTGGGGACTGTATAGAGGTCTAGAGACCCCCCAGTTGCCAAAAACCTGCTCACATCTGTTTTTTTCTGTCACGGGAACAGTAGAGTAACTCGAACGGAAATGTTGATTTGTGGCTGAGTGGGCGGAGTTCCACTGCCCCAATCAACACGGAGGAGTGGAAGCTTGACAGCTCCAGCCGTGACTTTTATAATCTCAGACACTAATTCAACCATCCGAGTTCCAGCAGAGACCCTCTGACGTGGTTCAGTGCTGAGTTGGAAAACCCACTGAAGCTGAACAGGCTCGAACCGTATCCATGGAAACAGCGTCTCTGGCCTCCATGCAGCTGTTTCTACAGCTAACAGAGATGGAGCAAAAGGCCAAGATGCCTCCCTCTGCTGCCACCGATCACCTGACGTCCACCGACCACGGCGAAGACAGTCTCGGAAGCGGGTCTGAGAGGTTGGTTCACGAGCTCGATGAGCGTGGTTTGCGTCCCAGCTGCTGGTTTCCAGTCTTCAGTGGGACTGGAGGACGGTGTTGGAGGCTGTGCTCCTAGCTGATCCCACCATGAGCTTCTATCGTTCACATCCCTTCATAGTTAGCATGAAGCTAGCATGAGTGGATGACCTCACTGCTAATTACAGCATGGCTGACGCTCCCTTCATATGAAGGCTTCTTGTTCAGCTCAGCACATCAAACAAATTTATGACAGAAATTATCACGCAGTTCTGTCAAAACAGAGGCGCAGGTCATTCGCCGTATCTGAGGATAATGGCGTGTAGATGATGTAAGCCTCCATTAGCTCTGACAGGTCGTGACCCTAATCCCCCGCAGAAGGTCTGGCAGCGCTGACCTGCGGCTGCGCTCCACTCAGCCTCCAGTAACACGCCTCTCACTTGCACCTTCCCGTTAGCTTTAGCCTGCTAGCCAGTGGAGAGTCCACCTGTCCTGCAGGCTGACCTGGACAGCTTCTGCTTGGGTGAGCAGTGACATCATCAATGAGGTCAATGATGTTGCAACAGGTTGGCGTCGACCTCAGAATGTTTCTACCATCTCTCATTCCATGTTTCCAGCCCTTTTTTTAGTTCCATCGAAGTCATCAATGACATCAGCAGGAGGTGAACATCACTCGAGGGGTGTGTGTACGTGTGTTTGTATGTGTGTGTGTGTCTGTGTGTATGTGTGTGAAAGAGAAAGAGAGAGAGAGAGCACCTCTTCTACAGTCTAGGGAGCTTGTGTCGGTCAGCGACCATGTCTACTGGTGACGGCCCATGAACGCCGCAGGTGTTGCAGGTGTGTTGAGCTGCTATTTGCTCTCAGCTTTGAGGAGTGTCCACCTGGCCTGCAGCTGAGCGTCAAAGCTCCGCCCAGGCTGACGAGAGGCTTTCTCTGACGTTGCTTCTTCTATGGCGCCTCAGTTTTTGTTGGCTATGTGTTCGGACCTTCGGGCGATCCAGCAGCCGGGGTGCAGGAATCACCTGAACCTGCTGGTAGCTTCTGATTGGCCAGTTGATCTCAGAATGTGCTGCGTTCGCAATGGCACCGTGGGCAGCCAGGTATTTAGCAGTTAGCTAGTCGGACAGCTACAGGCTCCACTAGTTTTCCTAAACAGGTGAGCAGGTCGTGGGTCGGTCCTCATGTTGAGTCAGTGGCTTCATCCGAGGATCTGATGTACCTGGCAAACACCTGCAACCTCGCGCGGTACTCAAACGTGAATGATGTATTTGCTCGCACCTATGTGACGTTTGAGGGTGGACGAGGCTTGTAGTTTACAGGTGTCCCCCATCGCGCCATCCCCTACAACCCACGGACACTAAAACCTCCTGATCACCAAAGAGAAAACTAAACAGGGCGCGCGGTCAGGTGGGTTCGGGGTGGCTGGAGAGGCGCGGGTGGGTGTGGCCTTTGAGTCGGAGGTCCTACCTGAGGCCGTTAGTCCGGGTCCAGTCGCATCCCACGGAGCTGCAGACAAGAAGCCGTGAAACGCTGCGGGATCTGAACACCGCGGGATTACGAGGAGCCGCGCTAACGGGATTACAGGTGAAGGGCAGCGGATTAGACGCTGAAACACGGCGGGAACCTCTGCGCAGCCAATCAGCGTCATCCTCAGGTGATGAAGGCTCTGGTCTCACATTTAAACACTCAGATTATCAGAAATCCTCTCATTTGCTTTCTTTCTCCCGTCACTGATGTAAGGAGTAACGATGGCCTGATGGCAACGAACGAGGTCCAGCTGTGTTGACAATCAATGACGTCATCAACCGGGCGGACTCAGTAAAGGTCAGGAGGTCAATCCTCTGCCTGGTATTTGTGTTGACTAGCTAGCAGGCAGGCGTCACACCTGATCCACAGTCCGGTGACGCCCAGTGACGGAGGTGGCCATCGAACCTGTGAGCCTTCAGTTACCAGGCAGTGGAGGCTCCAGCTGTGCAGCCCCAGGGTGACGGAGGAAGTGAGAATGAGATGAACACGGCTGCCCCCCCCCCCCCACACACACACACACACTGTACTGTGGAAAAGAAAGAAGAAACTGACAGGAACCTGTAGGTCTGAAAGGCAAAACCACTTCCTGTGTGATTTGTCAACGTTCTAATTGAAATATTGTGTTTGAGTATTGTTTCATACACAAATAATTCATTCCCCAAATGAGCGACGTCTTTGTCGACCTGAGTTTGGGTTATTTACGTCAGGATGTAAACATTTATTTGAAGATGTAAACATTTACGTCAGGATGTAAACATTTATTTGAAGATGTAAACATTTATGCCAGGATGTAAACATTTATTTGAAGATGTAAACATTTATGCCAGGATGTAAACATTTATTTGAAGATGTAAACATTTATGCCAGGATGTAAACATTTATGTCAGGATGTAAACATTTATTTGAAGATGTAAACATTTATGTCAGGATGTAAACATTTATTTGAAGATGTAAACATTTATGCCAGGATGTAAACATTTATTTGAAGATGTAAACATTTATGCCAGGATGTAAACATTTATTTGAAGATGTAAACATTTATGCCAGGATGTAAACATTTATTTGAAGATGTAAACATTTATGCCAGGATGTAAACATTTATGTCAGGATGTAAACATTTATTTGAAGATGTAAACATTTACGTCAGGATGTAAACATTTATTTGAAGATGTAAACATTTACGTCAGGATGTAAACATTTATTTGAAGATGTAAACATTTATGCCAGGATGTAAACATTTATTTGAAGATGTAAACATTTATGCCAGGATGTAAACATTTATTTGAAGATGTAAACATTTATGCCAGGATGTAAACATTTATGTCAGGATGTAAACATTTATTTGAAGATGTAAACATTTATGCCAGGATGTAAACATTTATGTCAGGATGTAAACATTTATTTGAAGATGTAAACATTTATGCCAGGATGTAAACATTTATGTCAGGATGTAAACATTTATTTGAAGATGTAAACATTTATGTCAGGATGTAAACATTTATTTGAAGATGGAAACATTTATGTCAGGATGTAAACATTTATTTGAAGATGGAAACATTTATGTCAGGATGTAAACATTTATTTGAAGATGGAAACATTTATGTCAGGATGGAAACATTTATTTGAAGATCTTTGTTTTTCTTCCTCTCAACTTATTGCCCTCCATTACTGCTGCTTTACCTTCTTACTTGCTGTATCTGTGTGCAGGTAAATGATCAACACACCCACCTGTGCAGCGCCGCTGTGCCTCAGGTCACACCGCCAACAAGCTGGTGAGCAGGAGAGGAACTCTGCCGGCCCGAGGCGACTGGCGGCGCTCAGCAGTTGTTTGGGCTCGAAGGGATTTAAGGGTCAAGTGTTGCAAGTTGAAATTGGATTGAAGCTTTCGACCTGATGGTGGTGACTGGGCCTCGTATCAGGTCCGCAACGTCGGCACTCAGCACACCGTCCACTGGGGCTCACCTGAGCGATGCCTTGAGGAGCGTGATCACCACACGCATCCTACATACCACTGACCAGTGACCACGGCGGCTGGCAGAGGTCCAGCTCAGAGGAATCCTGCTGTTCCTGTATGGGTGGGCAGAGACAAGACGCGGGGTCGCTGGGGTGGCACTCCTGACATCGTCACTGGTAGCCAAGAAGACTCAAGCCAGGTGTCACGTCACAGCAGCTGCCTCACTTCAGCAGTGGATCACATGACACAGCTACTTCCTGCTGCTCTCATGGTTTCACTCAAGTTTTATTGTTAACAAGTTCCACCTACAAACACAGAGAGCCTGAGGCAGACATATGGAGGTGTGGGGGCCCCCCCAGGCTGACACCTCCTGGCACAGAAACATTCAGATGCTACTTGAAGGGACATAGGAGGAGGGGCCTGACACCCGCCGAGCCGGGCCGGGCCGGTCACCGCCTCAGCGCAAGCGTCAGCAGCAACCCTTCAAGGTCCAGGTCCGTTTCTCTGAAAGCTTAAGAGCCCAGAAGAGGAGGGGGCGCCTTTCATGGGGGAACTCGCTACCAAACCCTGTTTTATTTCAGTTTGACTGAATGTTTGTCTCGTCTCATGGCGTCACATGGACCATGAAGCAGAAACGGGCTCTCGTCTCTGAGGCATCACACAGTACAAATCCTCCCACTGACTCCCCAGGGGTGAAAAGTCGTGGGGCTGCGACGGCACCTGAAGCCGCAGCCTTTCAGATCAGAACCTGAGACTTCTGTTTCTCACTCTGAATGCTTTGTGTCTCATAGCGGTCGTCTGTCTTTGCTGCTCTTCTGTGTGTCTCCCACTGAGGGTCCCGATTGATTGATCATGTAATCAATCATCCTGTTATTATTGATCTGAGTGGGTGTCACTGTTGCAGGAAATTAAACGAGTGAAGAAGAAGAAGAAGCCAGTAGTTGCAGGGCGACTGGTCCCCACGTGTGCGGCCTCATGTCGGTGTTGCGGCTGTTGTGTTGCTTTGTGTGTGCTGAGTGTGTCACCGCCTCCCAGCAGCTCCTCACAAAGCTGCTAACGTGGCCCTGAGGTGGATTAGCTGCTAACCAGGTTAATTCCAGCGTCAGCAAAACAGGGGATTGGAGCGTCAGGGGCTCCAGGTACCTGAGCCAGACCTGGTCTTGGTCCCGCCTCCCTGGTCAACACCCCCCCCCCCCCCCCCAAATCCTGAGTGGCACTTTAGGTTTGATTGTTTACTCGTCTGTTGTGAAGCCCAGAATGATTTTGAAGGTTTGAACGCCACTGCAGGTGCCTCCTCCCGTGCTGCTGCTGCGCATCACATCCGGTGACTTCTGATGATAATTATTTTTCCAATAATAAAATACAAAAAGTAGAATTTAATACAAATACTGCAATTCCCCAGGTGAACACAGCTCCACACTGCCCCCTGCTGGACTCATCCATGCCAGCAGTTGGCTGTTCCTCTTCAGGTACTTCAGAGGTACTTGTACTTCACTTTAGTGTAACAGCTGCAGGTTGAGTCCATTGAAAATAATTGACAGTTCTGGTTTTCTTCACAAGTTGTCATGTGACTCAGCATCAAACCAACATCGGCCCTCACCAGTGGACTCCAGTCTGTCTCGTTTCCACTTCGATGGAAAATAAATCTTGGCTTTATTTTTCCAGAAAGTTCTTTCTTCTTAATAGTAAATGTAAATGTATTTATCAAGCAGCGGCGGAGCAGTGGTCAGCTCCGCGGCCCCCCAGCAAGTTGAGCCCGAAGGCTGCTGGGTTAGGCTCCACCCCCACCGGAGAACATGGAGGGATTTATCGAAGATAAATGTCATCACATGCATGTCATTGAGGGGGGGGGGGGGGGGGGCATGGTGCGGTTGGCTGGCCCCCACCTGGAGGGCCCACCCACCGCTGATAATGTTTATGTGGTCTGACACAGATGATGTGGGCGGGGTCGGTGGGTTTTACGGTTCTGATCAAAGTCGAGCTGCAGGAATTTGAGCCTTAGGTGAGCTGGCACAAGGTCACTGACAGAGGTGGGCGTGGCTCCAGAGGTCTTGGTCACCAGTCTCAGAAGAGAAATCACAGAGGAAGCAACAGATGTTTTCCGACATGTTCTGCTAGAACTGTGGACCGGACCGATGACATCATGTTCACGTGTCACTTCTGTATTTCACACACATTTGAAACGACGCCCCTGCTGCGACCATCAGCTCCACATGTGACGTGTGACGTCTATGGATGTTTAGTTGGTCGAATGGTGGAGTTTGGTGTCTCTTCAAAGTCGTCAGGTTGTTCCCGACCCAACTCTACCAAACACCGGGGAAACCTGGCGGCTCAGAGCGGTTGCTATGGGCACTGACAGTCGTGTGTAACAACATTAGTTGAACACCCCCTCCCTCCCACACACACACACACACACGCATGCACACCTTCGGTGACACACCGGTGGACTGTGGCCGTCAGTGGGCGCGGCGGCCCGGACCCCGCTGAGGAATCCGCGTCCGTGGGCCGAGTCAGAGTGTTGAGCAGTGAGTCATGCAGGCGGTCAGATAGAGCAGAGGGGCGTGTGTGTGTGTGTGTGTGTGTGTGTGTGTGTGTGTGTGTGTGTGTTTGTGTGAGAGAGAGAGAGAGAGGGAGAGGACACTGGTATTTAAACACCACACCCGTCCCGTCCCGGACCGTCACGCCGCTGCTGCTGCTCCTCTGCCGGGTCTCTGAAGGTAAGAACCGGGGAAACTCCCTCCATCCCCCCCAGGAACACGCGAGGACCCCGAGCCTCAGCGGAGGGTCGCGTTAACACTCCAGATGTTGAAGTGCTGCTGCCTGGGCGCGGCTCGGTCCAGCTCGGCTCTCCAGAGGGTTCGTGTGGTTTACTGGGTCACAGACGATGGACCTACGCTCGCCACCTGGAAGTGAAGCGGCGAGGTTATGAGCCACCAAGACACTTGAATACTGGTTGTTCCTGATTGTTGGTTAACTGCTGCTAACTGAGGAAGTGTCTCCAGATGAGAAACCCTTGGAGACACTCCCAATTTCTGGGAACATCTCTTCCTGTCATCGACCCCAGAGACAGACAAGAGGACAGAGACTCTTTTCTCAGGGGGTGAGACGCAGGCTAGTTAGCTTAGCCCAGTGGCTGGTAGTGGGTGGGAAGTGCTAGCATCAGCTAGCTTAGGTCCAGGCTAGTTAGCTTAGCCCAATGGCTGATAGTGGGTAGGAAGTTTTAGCATCAGCCAGCTCAGGTCTAAGCTAGTTAGCTTAGCCTAATGTCTGGAAGTGGGTGGGAAGTGTTAGCATCAGCCAGCTCATGTCCAAGCTAGTTAGCTTAGCCCAATGGCTGGTAGTGGCTGGAAGTGTTAGCATCAGCTAGCTCAGGTCCAGGATGCTGGTGTGTCCAGCAGGAATCCTCCTCCTCCTCCTCCTCCTCCTCATCATCAGTAGCAGCAGTCGCTCTTCTAGTCCTCAACAATCGTTTGGTTCTGTTGACCCAAGTTCCAGTGGAGCTTTGGAGGTGCTGCGTCAAATCACTGCTCCCAGTCAGGAAAGTAGTTCCGGCTACGTGTCTGATTCTACCACTACAACGTCTCCTCATGTTAAGCTGGTATTCATCACCAAGGTTACACAACCCTCCTTCTATTAATGCAGGCAGAGACACAGCTACGCTAACACTTCCCACCCACTACCAGTCATTGTGCTAAGCTAACTAGCCTGGGCCTAAGCTCCCTGGAGGGGCTCTACTTCCTGTCTGTCTTTCCTAAAAGTGGGTGTGTACCTCAAACACAATTGGGGAATTGATTAATTAATAGACCATCTTGTTTTTTTACACAGGAGCTCTCAAGTAGACTTCTTGTTATCACTTCAGAAATACGTCAGCAGCCATATTGATATTTGGCATTGACACTGATCATGTGATCCCATCTGTCTGCCGTCATCTCCTGTCGCCGTACCTACAGGCCTCTGGACACATGATGTTAACGTGCATGTTTCCTGATTGGCTTGCTATTGGAGCTCTGGTATCAACATGCGTCTCCAGCAACCACACTGAGATCCTCCAGGACAGTGAAGGGCTCTGCTGCTGTTTGTAGCCGTTGCTAGGCGATGACACAACGACTCTCTCACACTTCCTGTGAACATTTTTCCAAGCTGGTCAAAGGTCATGGAAGCCCTCCTGTTCTAGTTAATGAATGAAAATATGATAACAGACTTTTTTGCAGTGGGATCTTTTCTCTTTATCAGTGGCGGACACACCCACTGGCGCGTCCCGCTCATTAAGTCCAACGCCTTGAACGCTGCATCCCGTTTGCTTGTCCACTTTTCGAAAATCTGAGAAGGAGCCAAGTGTGTCAGATGTAATCAATAATCCATATTTTTCAAAGTGAGTTCAAAGGATTTTTTGAGTTTTTGTAAAAAGAGTTCAGTTACGAATTGAGAACTCTGGAAAGTAGATATCTTCACATGAGCTCTGGTTGGAGGCCAACAGGAAGTGGTCACGGATGAGCTTCTCGTAGGCTCCTCTAGACTCTTGTTAGCAACCCAGGTTTTTAACAACCCTTTCACACTGCACCAAAAACGCAGGTCAACATGGGTTCTTCGGCACTCTGACAGGGTCGACTCGCATTTCGACCCGCGTCGACCAACTCGCCAAGCGACCCGGGTGTTTAGCGGCTCGGCTCGGCTGCAGTGTGACAAAGGCAACCCGCGTCCTCCCAGGTTTCAGGCGACCTTCCTGTCACATCCTGATTGTGTCTCTGTGCCGCCTGTCAGGCTTCACCTGCAGCTTCTTCAGCTCCCTTCCAGTCCAGCCAACAACTCTGCTGGAAGCTTTTCTTGTCCCTGTCCTGTTCAGCAGCATCCATGTTCCTGCTGCCTCGTTGTGCTGAAGCAGTTTTACTCTGCCAAGGAGGAACCTGATAAACTCCTCCTGTCACCATCTGTGTTTAACTGTAGTAGGAATGGCGTTGGTTCATTGGTGAAGCTACCGGACTGAGGACAGGAGAGGGAAGCCGGGGGGGGGGCAAAAACAACAACAATAGCAGAAAAACAAACAAACAAAAAAACAGTAACAACAACAACAACAGAGAGAGAAAAAAAGAAAAACATTGGTTACCATTGGTTTAATAGAATTTTAAAATAAATGTCTGAGTGTGTGATTATGGATCAGTTGTGCACCGCATGTATGTGTATGTGTGTGTGTGTGTGTATGCGTATGTATGTGTATGTGTATGTGTACATGTGTGTGTACATGTGTGTGTATGTGTGTGTATGTGTGTGTATGTGTATGTGTATGTGTATATGTGTGTGTACATGTGTGTGTACATGTGTGTGTATGTGTGTGTATGCGTATGTATGTGTATGTGTATGTGTATATGTGTGTGTACATGTGTGTACATGTGTGTGTATGTGTGTGTATGCGTATGTATGTGTATGTGTATGTGTATATGTGTGTGTATATGTGTGTATATGTGTATGTGTGTGTATGTGTGTGTGTATGTGTGTGTGTATGTGTGTATATGTGTGTATATGTGTGTATATGTGTGTGTATGTGTGTGTATGTGTGTATATGTGTATGTGTGTGTATGCGTATGTGTGTATGTGTATATGTGTGTATGTATGTGTGTATGTGTGTGTATGTGTGTATGTGTATATGTGTGTATGTATGTGTGTGTGTGTATGTGTGTGTGTATATGTGTGTGTGTGTGTGTGTGTATGTGTGTGTGTGTGTATATGTGTGTGTGTGTATGCGTGTGTGCTACGGTTTGTCTTGGATGCTGTGCGTAGCTGACTGTAGCTGATGTGGGGGACCAGGACATCACACCCCCAGTCCAGGATAGCAGGCAGGTCAGGACCAGGCCACCAGGGCACCCAGAAACCCCCAGAACACAGGGAGCCCCAGGCCAACACCACCCCCCCCCCCCCCCCCCCCCCAGGAAACAGCCACAGGCCCAACCCATGCCAGGACCAGCAGGAAAGCATAGGAGCAGCAACCCCCGCCCGGAAGCAACCCAAAGAGAGACGGAGCAGAGAGGACCCCGGGCCCACCGGGCCCACCGGGCCCACCGGGCACCCCCCCCCCCCCCACAGCACGAGCAGAGCCCAGGGGCATAGGGGCCCTCCGGCCAGAGCCCCCTAAGGGGCGCGCCAGCGGCGAGGCCGACAAAATCATCCCCTCATCATCCTCCATACAGGGGCTAAGTACTGCATGGATGCGGATACAGTCCAGGGCACCTCAGACCCAGTAAAACCGCCAGCAAGGGATCCACCGCACAACGGCAAGGCCCGCGACCAACCCCAGCCCAACCACCATGCTGGGAGGCAGACCACCCCTCCCAAGAGCACTGGTCAGGCCCCAGGCCCGCGTTGGTGCAGTTAGCAAAAGGGGCAGAAATGGACCCACTCCCCGCCCCAGCTGCCCCCCCCATCCCAACATGGGTGCAGGATGTGTGTTGTGTGTGGGAATGTAGATGTGAATGACTAGAATGTAGTACATCCTCATGCACTCCCTCAAGCCCTAAATGTCTACGATGTGATTAAAATTGGGGGGTCCAGCCCCTCATCAGCCCCTAGTGTCACATGAGATGTGATGGGACGGAGAGGCTGCTGGAAGCTTGAATGAGCCCTGATGCTGAGCAAACGCAGGTCCAAAAACCCACGTTGACACGCATTTCTTGTTGTGAAAAGACTCTCCACCACTCCACCATCCACCGGTCTGGTGTTTTCTGGTGGATCTCGTGTAGAACTGAACCTCCACCATCCACCGGTCTGGTGTTTACTGGTGGATCTGATGTAGAACTGAACCTCCACCATCCACCGGTCTGGTGTTTACTGGTGGATCTGATGTAGAACTGAACCTCCACCATCCACTGGTCTGGTGTTTACTGGTGGATCTGATGTAGAACTGAACCTCCAACATCCACCAGTCTGGTGTTTACTGGTGGATCTGATGTAGAACTGAACCTCCACCATCCACCGGTCTAGTGTTTACTGGTGGATCTGATGTAGAACTGAACATCCACCATCCACCGGTCTGGTGTTTACTGGTGGATCTGATGTAGAACCGAACCTCCACCATCCACCGGTCTAGTGTTTACTGGTGGATCTGATGTAGAACTGAACCTTCACCATCCACCAGTCTGGTGTTTACTGGTGGATCTGATGTAGAACTGAACCTCCACCATCCACCGGTCTGGTGTTTACTGGTGGATCTGATGTAGAACTGAACCTCCACCATCCACCGGTCTGGTGTTTACTGGTGGATCTGATGTAGAACTGAACCTCCACCATCCACCGGTCTGGTGTTTACTGGTGGATCTGATGTAGAACTGAACCTCCACCATCCACCGGTCTGGTGTTTACTGGTGGATCTGATGTGGAACTGAACCTCCACCTTCCACCGGTCTGGTGTTTACTGGTGGATCTGATGTGGAACTGAACCTGCTGATATTTTCAGCTGGGAACCTCACACCTGATGTCAGGTCTCTGACCTGGAGACCAGAACCAGATGTCCAAGTCTAATGTATTCACTGGTTTATGTCTTGATCCATTATTTTCTTAAAAGAAAAGTTCAGTTGTTTTGATGTTAACTCCATGAAAGTACACCGATGTTCCTGGTTGTCATAGTTACCTACACTGATCTCTCTGCAGGTGAACTCAACATGGCGCTGGTGTCGGAGTTTCTAGGCCAACTGACGCTGTCATATGGAGCGGTGAGTCTGATCACATCACACAGGAAATAGGAAGCGAAAAGAGATATTTCAATAAACGTAACAGATATTCAAGGTGAACGTGACACATTGCGGCCATTAGCTAACACCAGGCATCCATTGTCAACTGCACATCCTGTTTCAGGGATGTGGGGGGTGGGGCTTATCCCAGCTGTCATCAGGTGAGGGGCAGGGTCACCCTAGACAGGTCATCAGGCCCACACAGAGACAAACAATGTCATATGGGCAAGTATGAGTCTCCACTAACCTGACAAGCGTGTTTCTGGCATGTGGGAGGAAGCCAGAGAACCCACGCAGACATGGGGAGAACATTCTCCTCACAGAGAGGCCCAGGCTTGCTGGTGGAGTCGAAACCAGAACCTTCTGGTCGAGAGGCAACAGTGTGCCGCCCTGTTGGGGAACATTGAAAATGTCAAATCACATTAATCAATCAAATCTACACAAGTATTCGAATTTGCAATTCAGCGAGGTAATACAAGGTAGGAACAGGTCGAAACCTAGAAATGGTTTGAAGATGGATCAGGAAGTTAGACGGAGGAACTGTCAGCTGACCCGAACCACCAATCACGACAAATTCTGCCTGTCCGACCAATCAGAGAGCCAGTCAGCTGACGATTTTATACACAATTACTTTTGGTCATCATGGCAGAGCAAACATGGAAACCACATAGAACTAAACATCATCAGCAAAACACCAGACTCAACCATGAGAGATCGATCACTTCCTGTTTCCAATCAGGAGTCTTTGGATGATCAACCTCCGACTACGTGGTTCCGCTCTCTGCTGAGCCGCACCTCCTGGTCTAACCCTCGGGGAGAAACGATTAGAGCTCTCGTGTCTTCCTCACTCCTAATGTTGTCAGACCGAACCAATCAAACATGAGAGGTGAACTCGTCATTTCACCAAGGTTGTGTCCTTCCATCCTTCAATAAAATATCCAGTTTTACAGTCACTAATTTAACAATGTCTGTTTGCAGGAAAATGGGGCTGCACGGTGGTGCAGTGGTCAGCACTGTGGCCTCACAGCAAGAAGGTTCCGGGTTCGAGTCCCGGCTCGGGCACAGGATCTTTCTGTGTGTAGTTTGCATGTTCTCCCTGTTCCTGTGTGGGTTCTCTCTGTTACTCCAGCTTCCTCCACAGTCCAAAGACATCAATTTGGGGACGAGGCTGATTGATTCTCTAAATTGACCGTAGGTGTGAATGTGAGTGTGAATGGTTGTTCGTCTCTATGTGTCGGCCCTGTGATGGACTGGCGACCTGTCCAGGGTGAACCCCGCCTCTCGCCCGTTGACGCTGGGATAGGCTCCAGCCCCCCGCGACCCTTAATGTGTAGGAATAAGCGGAAGATGACGATGGATGGATCTTTGCAGGAAAATGTCTTTTTTGGCCGCAGTCATGACACGATGGACGCCATCATTGTGATTTCATGGTCTGAACACACGTAGCGCTAGTTTCAGTGGCCGGAGCTCATCTTGTGTCCAGGTCATGTTGAAAATGGGAACTCATTTCAGTTAGAGATATGTCCCTCGCTGATGCGTTCTAGAACATTGTAATAAAACAGTTGTTTGGTCCTCGGAGGCCACCATAGCGTCTCCTCACCATCGACCTAACCAGCGCTCAGTGAGGTCACGAGTCTTCCTCTCTGTCCTCCGCAGGAGGAGGAACCCACCTTCCCCACCGTGGTGCCGGTACGAGACTTTGACCCGGCTAAAGATGCTGCCCGCATTGAGACAGCCATCAAGACCAAAGGTGGGTGAGTCCAGCAACGCGTCAGCTCTGAGTCATGTGACCAGTGTTGCATCGTGACGGAAACATTCACGTGTGAAACTGAAGTGAAGCTTCAGGCGTCGTCTTGTTCTGGCAGATGTTCCTGTCATGGTGATGAATCAAACATTTACAATCAGTCTCGGTGTTTTGTAGCATAATAAGAAAGAAAACTTCTGCGAGTTTGACCTCTGACCTTGACATCCCTGTGACCTGGTGACAGAAATCGCTGTCAGAGGTGCTCGCCAGGAAAACACTTGTATCTGTCTGAGTCCTGAGGGCCCCTCCCACCATCCACCCACCGATGTGGAGTTATCAGTGCATGAATGGTGAGAACATTATCCTTAGACGTGACTGGTCAGTGGGCGGAGCTTGTGTGTGTGTTTTGACCTGTACCTTTGCTCCCTGCCTGCTCCTGAGCTGTTGAAGTCTGTGGCGTGTTACCATGGTGTTATATTCAGATGAGCCGTCAGGCAGCTTCGTAGTGCAGAAAACCCAGAGTGGAGCCTGCCGTTTTCGGGTTCATGGTACAAACCCCAGCAGCCAAGCCCCGGCCAAGCGGCAGCCAGGGAATCAAACCTACGAGCCAGGACGTGTGCGTTTGTGTGCAGAGAATTCCAGCAACTCTGACTCGCCTTCCTGTAATAAAGAGCAGGATGAAGCTTTCCTTCCTCGCGCCACTGTGCTTCCCAAGAGCTGGAACAAAGACACAGCTGCTGATCATCAGAGCTCAGCATTGCTGAATGTCTCGAACCTCGAAACTGTCGCTGACGCACCAAAGACTGAAAACGGGGGACGTTTGTTATGAGACTGACAGGCTGAAATGTATTCTTTTCTATT
Organism: Aulostomus chinensis; assembly: GCF_037954235.1. NCBI lineage: Eukaryota > Metazoa > Chordata > Actinopteri > Syngnathiformes > Aulostomidae > Aulostomus > Aulostomus chinensis. The sequence continues at coordinate 35,536,710 of NC_141321.1, read as the reverse complement.
GAAGATGACTAGAAATCAGCAGGACCTGCAGCCTGGGTCTCATTTAGTGACAACACCAGCATGGAGGTTCAGTCACACTCAGGACCAACAAACCTTCCTCCTGAATGAAGACAAGGTTTCATCCTCTACAACTCTACAGTTTAATTTAGCAGACACTTTTGTCCAAAATGACGTACAACACAACCAAGAATGTAGACTGGAGGGAGGAACCTCAGTAAGAAGACAAGAGCTTCAAGTTTGATTACTGCAGGTGCTGCCACCTAGTGGCAGGAGAAGTGACAGGTTGTTTTCCATCGTCATCTTCCGCTTATTCCTACATTAAGGGTCACGGGGGGGGGGTGGAGCCTATCCCAGCATCTACGGGTGAGAGGCGGGGATCACCCTGGACAGGTCGCCAGTCCATCGCAGGGCCGACACACAGAGACGAACAACCATTCACACTCACATTCATACCTACGGTCAATTTAGAGAATCAATCAGCCTCGTCCCCAAATTGACGTCTTTGGAGGAAGCTGGAGTACCAGAGAGAACCCACGCCCAAGCCGGGACTCGAACCCGGAACCTTCTTGCTGTGAGGGCACAGTGCTAACCACTGCACCACCGTGCAGCCCAACAGGTTGTTTTGTTTTCTTAATATAATTTAACCTCAACCAGTAATTCACCATCAACAGTATCTTCAGTATCCACGATCGTCAGTGCTGAGTGTTCACTAAGAGCCGGTCTCAGACCTCCTGACTCGGTCCACCCTGAGGACCTGGAGGAGGAGGCTCAGGTTTGAGGGCTCGTGTTCCCTGAACAGCTGAGCCTTGAAACGGCTCTTAAAAGCAGGAAGGGGCTCTGAGGGTCGCATGGAGTTGGGAAGTTCATTCCACCATGAGGGAGCAACAGAGGAGAAGAGCTAGGCCAGAGATTTGTTGTGTCAGGTGGGGTCTGATCCTCCTGGTGTCATACAGGGGGTATCAACAAGACCGAGCAAGGAGGCCACATGAACCTTAAAGGTCAGCTGGTCATCAATCACGACACCCAGATTTCTGGAAGAGTTTGTTGGAACTTGTCGATTTGCTGCCAAACAATGGCCTGAGGACACTGTCAGCCAATCAGGAGATGTGGGCGGGGTTTAGGTGAGACCACTGTGAAACTGTTGGTTCAAAGCAAAAATGGTGGCTGCTGAAAGGGTTAGCATAGATGCTACTATGGCATCACCTGCGTCAGAGCCGGAGAGGATTTACTCTTTGGAAGAACAAAGAATGCCACTGATGACTTTGATCTGTTCCCTGCAGGAGTGGATGAACAAACCATCATCGACATCCTGACCAGACGCAGCTGCGAGCAGCGGAAGGACATCGCCTTTGAGTATGAACGACTCGCAAAGAAGGTAAATAATGTCAGAGAGCGAATAGCAGCGATAACTGTGATCCTCACTGTTTTAGTGGCCAAATGATTTCTGATCCCGATGGAGTTCATGTGTTACAGGATCTGGTCACAGCCCTGAAGGGGGCGCTGTCCGGCCCGCTGGAGGCGCTGATGCTGGGCCTGATGAAGAGTACCACCCAGTACGATGCCTCCGAACTCAAAGCCTCCATGAAGGTCAGAGTCCCGTTGCGCCTCTTACTGTGATGGTGACGTGGTCACGCTGAGCTCAGTTCCTCCAACAAGTACAAATGAATAAAAATGGATCCAAATATTTTCTTCTGGTGAGGTTTCCTGCTGAACAGCGTTCATCTGTTCATCCTTAAAGCTACTGATCAGAGTGCCACCTTCAGGACAAACACCTGTACTTGCCAAGTGACATCAAACTGATCACCTGGTTCCCTGATCAGAAGCTGTTGCTTCCTTGTGTGCAGGGCCTGGGAACTGACGAAGAGACGCTTATTGAGATCGTCTGCTCCAGGAACAGCGAGGAACTGTTGGAGATCAAGAAGGTTTACAAAGAGAGTATGTCTGCGTGTCGTCTTTAAACTGTAATGAAGCATCAGATTCTACTTTAACGGGGACAGGAACCCTAGTGGAACCTGGATGAAACTGCTAAAGATAAGAGGCTATGACAGGAAGGAACTGTCCGACCGGCAGGTTCATTGATCGTCTCTCTTGCGTCCGCAGTGTTTAAGAAGGAGCTGGAGAAAGACGTTGCGGGCGATACATCAGGAGACTTCGCAAAGTTGCTTCTGGCTCTAGTTCAGGTAGATCCAAGCGTTTATTGTGAAAGTCCCTCTCATCTTGACCCAGTCTGCCTATCATGGCTGCTGCCATGTTTCTGGAGAACTCTCCAGCTGGAATCTGCTGCAACCCTGAACGCAAACCAAAGGTCTGAGGCTTCATGAAGCTTCAGTTCCCGCACTTTTGACAGTTGCTCTTATTTCAGTTACCATTTTCTAAATAAACCTGTTTGGAATTTGCTCTGAGATTTTTACTAAAATTCTGGAAAACAAAGTTTAGTTGTCAAAAGTCATAGAAGAAAACTCAAATATTTGAATCATGTGGTTTTTTCATGGGGTGAATTGTTGAGACGTTAGACAAGATGAATTTCAGACAACAACACGATTCTTGTTTGACGGACAGACGAAGCGAGACGAACCCTCCAATGTGGTTGACTACCAGAGGATCGACGATGACGCCAGAGTGAGTCCATCTTCCTTCCCTGACTGTTAAATGATGTGAACCAGATCCACGAATCCCTCACTGACGACTCTCCCACCACCTTCAGTGTCTGTATGAAGCTGGTGTGAAGAAGAGGGGCACAGACGTGGCCACCTGGATCTCCATCATGACTCAGAGGAGCGTCCCCCACCTGCAGAGAGGTGAACTGCAACTGCATCCCACCTTAGTCCACACACACAGGAGGGAATGTAAAGACTCAGAGATGATGAGAGTTGATGATGAGAGCTGAAGATGAGAGGTGAAGATGAGAGGTGATGAGAGGTGAAGATGAGAGGTCATGATGAGAGGTGAAGATGAGAGCTGATGATGAGAGCTGATGATGAGAGCTGATGATGAGAGCTGAAGATGAGAGCTGATGATGAGAGCTGAAGATGAGAGCTGAAGATGAGAGCTGATGATGAGAGGTGAAGATGAGAGCTGAAGATGAGAGCTGAAGATGAGAGGTGATGATGAGAGCTGAAGATGAGAGGTGATGATGAGAGCTGAAGATGAGAGGTGATGATGAGAGGTGAAGATGAGAGCTGAACATGAGAGCTGAAGATGAGAGGTGATGATGAGAGCTGAAGATGAGAGGTGATGATGAGAGCTGATGATGAGAGGTGAAGATGAGAGCTGATGATGAGAGGTGAAGATGAGAGCTGAAGATGAGAGCTGATGATGAGAGGTGAAGATGAGAGGTGATGAGGTGAAGATGAGAGCTGAAGATGAGAGGTGATGATGAGAGCTGAAGATGAGAGGTGATGATGAGAGCTGAAGATGAGAGGTGAAGATGAGAGCTGATGATGAGAGGTGATGATGAGAGGTGAAGATGAGAGCTGATGATGAGAGGTGAAGATGAGAGGTGATGAGAGGTGAAGATGAGAGGTCATGATGAGAGGTGATGATGAGAGCTGATGATGAGAGCTGATGATGAGAGCTGATGATGAGAGGTGAAGATGAGAGGTGATGAGAGGTGAAGATGAGAGGTCATGATGAGAGGTGATGATGAGAGCTGATGATGAGAGGTGAAGATGAGAGCTGAAGATGAGAGCTGATGATGAGAGGTGAAGATGAGAGGTGATGAGAGGTGAAGATGAGAGGTCATGATGAGAGGTGAAGATGAGAGCTGATGATGAGAGCTGATGATGAGAGCTGATGATGAGAGCTGATGATGAGAGGTGAAGATGAGAGGTGATGAGAGGTGAAGATGAGAGGTCATGATGAGAGGTGATGATGAGAGCTGATGATGAGAGGTGAAGATGAGAGCTGAAGATGAGAGCTGATGATGAGAGGTGAAGATGAGAGGTGATGAGAGGTGAAGATGAGAGGTCATGATGAGAGGTGAAGATGAGAGCTGATGATGAGAGCTGATGATGAGAGCTGATGATGAGAGCTGAAGATGAGAGCTGATGATGAGAGCTGAAGATGAGAGCTGAAGATGAGAGCTGAAGATGATAGCTGAAGATGAGAGCTGAAGATGATAGCTGAAGATGAGAGGTGAAGATGAGAGCTGAAGATGAGAGGTGAAAATGAGAGCTGAAGATGAGAGGTGAAGATGAGAGCTGATGATGAGAGGTGAAGATGAGAGCTGAAGATGAGAGGTGAAGATGAGAGGTGAAGATGAGAGCTGAAGATGAGAGGTGAAGATGAGAGGTGAAGATGAGAGCTGATGATGAGAGGTGAAGATGAGAGGTGAAGATGAGAGCTGAAGATGAGAGGTGATGATGAGAGATGAAGATGAGAGCTGAAGATGAGAGCTGATGATGAGAGGTGAAGATGAGAGGTGATGAGAGGTGAAGATGAGAGGTCATGATGAGAGGTGAAGATGAGAGCTGATGATGAGAGCTGATGATGAGAGCTGATGATGAGAGCTGAAGATGAGAGCTGATGATGAGAGCTGAAGATGAGAGCTGAAGATGAGAGGTGATGATGAGAGCTGAAGATGAGAGGTGATGATGAGAGGTGATGATGAGAGGTGAAGATGAGAGCTGAAGATGAGAGGTGATGATGAGAGCTGATGATGAGAGCTGAAGATGAGAGGTGATGATGAGAGCTGATGATGAGAGGTGAAGATGAGAGCTGAAGATGAGAGCTGAAGATGAGAGGTGATGATGAGAGCTGAAGATGAGAGGTGATGATGAGAGCTGAAGATGAGAGGTGATGATGAGAGGTGAAGATGAGAGCTGAAGATGAGAGCTGAAGATGAGAGGTGATGATGAGAGCTGAAGATGAGAGGTGATGATGAGAGCTGATGATGAGAGGTGAAGATGAGAGCTGATGATGAGAGGTGAAGATGAGAGCTGATGATGAGAGGTGAAGATGAGAGGTGATGAGGTGAAGATGAGAGCTGAAGATGAGAGGTGATGATGAGAGCTGAAGATGAGAGGTGATGATGAGAGCTGAAGATGAGAGGTGATGATGAGAGGTGAAGATGAGAGGTGATGATGAGAGCTGAAGATGAGAGGTGATGATGAGAGCTGAAGATGAGAGGTGATGATGAGAGCTGAAGATGAGAGGTGAAGATGAGAGCTGATGATGAGAGGTGATGATGAGAGGTGAAGATGAGAGCTGATGATGAGAGGTGAAGATGAGAGGTGATGAGAGGTGAAGATGAGAGGTCATGATGAGAGGTGATGATGAGAGGTGATGATGAGAGCTGATGATGAGAGCTGATGATGAGAGCTGATGATGAGAGGTGAAGATGAGAGGTGATGAGAGGTGAAGATGAGAGGTCATGATGAGAGGTGATGATGAGAGCTGATGATGAGAGGTGAAGATGAGAGCTGAAGATGAGAGCTGATGATGAGAGGTGAAGATGAGAGGTGAAGATGAGAGCTGAAGATGAGAGGTGATGATGAGAGGTGAAGATGAGAGCTGAAGATGAGCGCTGATGATGAGAGGTGAAGATGAGAGGTGATGAGAGGTGAAGATGAGAGGTCATGATGAGAGGTGAAGATGAGAGCTGATGATGAGAGCTGATGATGAGAGCTGATGATGAGAGCTGAAGATGAGAGCTGATGATGAGAGCTGAAGATGAGAGCTGAAGATGAGAGGTGATGATGAGAGCTGAAGATGAGAGGTGATGATGAGAGGTGATGATGAGAGGTGAAGATGAGAGCTGAAGATGAGAGGTGATGATGAGAGCTGATGATGAGAGCTGAAGATGAGAGGTGATTATGAGAGCTGATGATGAGAGGTGAAGATGAGAGCTGAAGATGAGAGCTGAAGATGAGAGGTGATGATGAGAGCTGAAGATGAGAGGTGATGATGAGAGCTGAAGATGAGAGGTGATGATGAGAGGTGAAGATGAGAGCTGAACATGAGAGCTGAAGATGAGAGGTGATGATGAGAGCTGAAGATGAGAGGTGATGATGAGAGCTGATGATGAGAGGTGAAGATGAGAGCTGATGATGAGAGGTGAAGATGAGAGCTGAAGATGAGAGCTGATGATGAGAGGTGAAGATGAGAGGTGATGAGGTGAAGATGAGAGCTGAAGATGAGAGGTGATGATGAGAGCTGAAGATGAGAGGTGATGATGAGAGCTGAAGATGAGAGGTGAAGATGAGAGCTGATGATGAGAGGTGATGATGAGAGGTGAAGATGAGAGCTGATGATGAGAGGTGAAGATGAGAGGTGATGAGAGGTGAAGATGAGAGGTCATGATGAGAGGTGATGATGAGAGCTGATGATGAGAGCTGATGATGAGAGCTGATGATGAGAGGTGAAGATGAGAGGTGATGAGAGGTGAAGATGAGAGGTCATGATGAGAGGTGATGATGAGAGCTGATGATGAGAGGTGAAGATGAGAGCTGAAGATGAGAGCTGATGATGAGAGGTGAAGATGAGAGGTGATGAGAGGTGAAGATGAGAGGTCATGATGAGAGGTGAAGATGAGAGCTGATGATGAGAGCTGATGATGAGAGCTGAAGATGAGAGCTGATGATGAGAGCTGAAGATGAGAGCTGAAGATGAGAGCTGAAGATGAGAGGTGAAGATGAGAGCTGAAGATGAGAGGTGAAAATGAGAGCTGAAGATGAGAGGTGAAGATGAGAGCTGATGATGAGAGGTGAAGATGAGAGCTGAAGATGAGAGGTGAAGATGAGAGGTGAAGATGAGAGCTAATGATGAGAGCTGAAGATGAGAGCTGAAGATGAGAGGTGAAGATGAGAGCTGAAGATGAGAGGTGAAGATGAGAGGTGAAGATGAGAGCTGATGATGAGAGGTGAAGATGAGAGCTGAAGATGAGAGCTGAAGATGAGAGGTGATGATGAGAGGTGAAGATGAGAGGTGAAGATGAGAGCTGAAGATGAGAGCTGAAGATGAGAGGTGATGATGAGAGGTGATGATGAGAGCTGAAGATGAGAGGTGAAGATGAGAGCTGAAGATGATAGCTGAAGATGAGAGGTGAAGATGAGAGCTGAAGATGAGAGCTGAAGATGAGAGCTGAAGATGAGAGCTGATGATGAGAGGTGAAGATGAGAGCTGAAGATGAGAGGTGAAGATGAGAGGTGAAGATGAGAGGTGAAGATGAGAGCTGATGATGAGAGCTGAAGATGAGAGCTGAAGATGAGAGCTGAAGATGAGAGCTGAAGATGAGAGCTGATGATGAGAGCTGAAGATGAGAGCTGAAGATGAGAGGTGAAGATGAGAGCTAATGATGAGAGCTGATGAGAGCTGAAGATGAGAGGTGAAGATGAGAGGTGAAGATGAGAGGTGAAGATGAGAGGTGATGATGAGAGGTGAAGATGAGAGGTGATGAGAGGTGAAGATGAGAGGTGAAGATGAGAGGTGAAGATGAGAGCTGAAGATGAGAGCTGAAGATGAGAGGTGATGATGAGAGGTGAAGATGAGAGCTGAAGATGACAGGTGAAGATGAGAGGTGATGATGAGAGGTGAAGATGAGGGCTGATGATGAGAGGTGATGATGAGAGCTGAAGATGAGAGGTGATGATGAGAGGTGAAGATGAGAGGTGATGATGAGAGCTGAAGATGAGAGGTGAAGATGAGAGCTGATGATGAGAGGTGATGATGAGAGGTGATGAGAGGTGAAGATGAGAGGTGATGATGAGAGGTGATGATGAGAGCTGATGATGAGAGCTGATGATGAGAGGTGAAGATGAGAGGTGATGAGAGGTGAAGATGAGAGGTGAAGATGAGAGGTGATGATGAGAGGTGAAGATGAGAGCTGAAGATGAGAGGTGATGATGAGAGGTGAAGATGAGAGCTGAAGATGAGAGGTGAAGATGAGAGGTGAAGATGAGAGCTGAAGATGAGAGGTGAAGATGAGAGCTGAAGATGAGAGGTGATGATGAGAGGTGAAGATGAGAGCTGAAGATGAGAGGTGAAGATGAGAGGTGAAGATGAGGGCTGATGATGAGAGGTGATGATGAGAGGTGATGAGAGGTGAAGATGAGAGGTGAAGATGAGAGGTGATGATGAGAGGTGATGATGAGAGGTGAAGATGAGAGGTGATGAGAGGTGAAGATGAGAGGTGAAGATGAGAGGTGAAGATGAGAGGTGATGAGAGCTGATGATGAGAGGTGATGATGAGAGGTGATGAGAGGTGAAGATGAGAGGTGAAGATGAGAGGTGATGATGAGAGGTGATGATGAGAGGTGAAGATGAGAGGTGATGAGAGGTGAAGATGAGAGCTGAAGATGAGAGGTGAAGATGAGAGGTGAAGATGAGAGCTGAAGATGAGGGCTGATGATGAGAGGTGATGATGAGAGGTGATGAGAGGTGAAGATGAGAGGTGAAGATGAGAGGTGATGATGAGAGGTGATGATGAGAGGTGAAGATGAGAGGTGAAGATGAGAGGTGATGATGAGAGGTGATGATGAGAGGTGATGATGAGAGGTGAAGATGAGAGGTGAAGATGAGAGGTGATGATGAGAGGTGATGATGAGAGGTGAAGATGAGAGGTGAAGATGAGAGGTGATGATGAGAGGTGAAGATGAGAGGTGATGATGAGAGGTGAAGATGAGAGGTGAAGATGAGAGGTGAAGATGAGAGGTGATGAGAGCTGATGATGAGAGGTGATGATGAGAGGTGATGAGAGGTGAAGATGAGAGGTGAAGATGAGAGGTGATGATGAGAGGTGATGATGAGAGGTGAAGATGAGAGGTGAAGATGAGAGGTGATGAGAGCTGATGATCATCGGTGCTTCTCCAATAATCTTGAAGGTCTGAGATTAAACTCACTGAATAACAGAGGCTGTTGTAAGTGTGACCATCATGGTTCCTTGAGGGTCACTAAAGGTTCTCACGTGAGAAAAATTCAAACCTCCATGAGCTTCCATGGCAGCATTTAGAGGGGGCGGAGCCTCACTGCCTGTTTTGTCTTGCATGTGCGTCAGTGTTCGAGAGGTATAAGAGCTACAGTCCATACGACATGAAGGAGAGCATAAGGAAGGAGGTGAAGGGAGACCTGGAGAAGTCCTTCCTCACTTTGGGTATGTCCAACACACACACACACACACACACACACACACACACACACACACACACACACACACACACACACACACACACAGGAGCTTCATGGTGCATTCAGGCAGCTGTGAGTTGGTAATGTTCCAAATCAAGAGCCTCCACATGTTGAGGACACCCAGGCAATATGGCCACCTCCTACTTCTGCAGTCAGAACATCCCAGTTGCTCCTGAAGGCACCACGAGTCTCTGACAGCAAGGTGATGAAAACGCTGAGGAGGAACTGACGGCGCCCTTGTCTCTTCACAGTCGAGTGCTTTGAGAACAAGCAGCTGTACTTCGCCAGCAGACTCGATGAAGCCATGAAGGTAGTGCAGGTCAAGTGTGTCGTTCTCACCACGAGCATGTGTCTCCGGTGCTGCTATGTTGACCTCTGACCTTTCTGGAATGCAGGGTAAAGGTGCCAAGGAGAAGGTGGTGACCAGGGTCATGGTGTCCCGCTGCGAAGTCGATCTGATGAGGATCCGAGCCGAGTTCAAGAGGCATTACCGGCGCTCGCTGTACCAGACCATCACTGTAAGCGTGTGACCTTTTCTGTTTTAGCTCATAATTAATATAATATGATATATATGATATATGATATATATCATATATATATATAATATAATATGATATAATATAATATAGTGAGCTGCACGGTGGAGCAGTGGTCCTCACTGTGGCCCCCAGCAAGAAGGTTGTGGGTGGAGCAGTGGTCCTCACTGTGGCCCCCCAGCAAGAAGGTTGTGGGTGGAGCAGTGGTCCTCACTGTGGCCCCCCAGCAAGAAGGTTGTGGGTGGAGCAGTGGTCCTCACTGTGCCCCCATCAAGAAGGTTGTGGGTGGAGCAGTGGTCCTCACTGTGGCCCCCCATCAAGAAGGTTGTGGGTGGAGCAGTGGTCCTCCCTGTGGCCCCCATCAAGAAGGTTGTGGGTGGAGCCCCGGCTGCAGCACGGGGTCTTTCTGGGTGAGTCTCCATGTTCTCCCTGTTCCTGCTGGGTTCTCTCTGGTACTCCAGCTTCCTCCACAGTCCAAAGACATCAAGAGGGACCAGGTTAATCCAGACTCTAAATTGACCGTAGGCGTGGCTGGGAGAGCCAATGGTTGTCTGTCTCTATGTGTTGGCCCTGCCATGGACTGGTGACCTGTCCAGGGGGAAGGCTGCTGGGATAGGCTCCACCC
>NC_141321.1:35496426-35518926 GCF_037954235.1 Aulostomus chinensis | reverse complement strand
TCATTCACGCAAATAAAGGAAAGAAGAAAATATGAAAGGGCGCCGTTTTCCATCCGGCCTCTTCAGCGCCTGCGGATGAGACCTCTTCCTTATTTTCCACATAACGTGTCAGCAGGTCATTTGGATTTGATGCTACAGCTAAAATGACGCGACCAGCTGCGGTCCGCAGACCTGCAGCCTCGGCGCTCATTCATATTCAGGTTACCTACCTTTGTGGGGACCCCGGTGCTCTCAGGGGCCAGAAATCTGGGCCCCCCCAGTGGTGCCTGACTTTTGATGGTTAAGACATGTTTTTGGTGTTGGAGGGCAGATTAGGCGTTTAGTTGGGATGCCAGAGGTAAGGGTGGGAATGGGGGGGGTGTTCCCTGTGAGGTAACACCGGTCTGTGTGTGTCGGTGTGTGTGTGTGTGTGTTTGATAATGGTATTTAATTCATCACCTAAAGTGGTGGGTGACCTCTGGGCGTCCCGCTCCCTCCATCACCTCCTCAGCTGCTCCCTTTAATTGTTAGAGCTGAGAGAGTAAATGAAAATCAACTGGCCTCATAATGAATGGAGGCCATTACACACACACACACACACACACACACACACACACACACAGTCAGACAGATAGTAAAGGATGAGGCCCCTGAGTGTCTCCAGTGACATGAAGACGATCAGTGAGCGCAGCTCCAACTGTCCACGTCACATCTGGCGGCCGCAGGCCTGTGAGCCAATCAGACGAGATCTCTCTTTCCAGGCAGGATGACATCACTTCCAGCACTTAGTGTTGAGTTAATCATCCGTATAAGGGCTAAGGAGAAAGAGGGAGGGTTCTCAACCTGGGGTCCGGGGACCTGCACAAGTCTTGCAGTGGTCCTCAGAAAAAGTCTTTGGGAACTTCAACAAGCACAAAAAATCTGTTCCTCCATCCATTGATCCATCCATCCATCATCCTTCCATCCATCCATCCATCATCCTTCCATCCATCCATCCATCATCCTTCCATCCATCCATCCATCATCCTTCCATCCATCCATCCATCATCCTTCCATCCATCCATCCATCCATCATCCTTCCATCCATCCATCCATCATCCTTCCATCCATCCATCCATCATCCTTCCATCCATCCATCCATCATCCTTCCATCCATCCATCCATCATCCTTCCATCCATCCATCCATCCATCATCCTTCCATCCATCCATCCATCATCCTTCCATCCTTCCATCCATCCATCATCCTTCCATCCATCCATCCATCCATCATCCTTCCATCCATCCATCCATCATCCTTCCATCCATCCATCCATCATCCTTCCATCCATCCATCCATCCATCCATCATCCTTCCATCCATCCATCATCCTTCCATCCATCCATCATCCATCATCCTTCATCCATCATCCATCCATCATCCTTCCATCCATCCATCATCCATCATCCTTCCTTCCATCCATCCATCCATCATCCATCATCCTTCCATCCATCCATCCATCATCCTTCCATCCATCCATCATCCATCATCCTTCCATCCATCCTTCCATCCATCCATCATCCATCCATCATCCATCATCCTTCCATCCATCCATCATCCTTCCATCCATCCATCATCCTTCCATCCATCCATCATCCATCCATCCATCCATCCATCATCCTTCCATCCATCCATCATCCTTCGATTCATCCATCCATCATCCTTCCATCCATCCATCCATCATCCTTCCATCCATCCATCATCCATCATCCTTCCATCCATCCATCCTTCCATCCATCCATCCATCATCCTTCCATCCATCCATCATCCATCCATCATCCTTCCATCCATCCATCCATCCATCATCCTTCCATCCACCCATCCATCATCCCTCCATCCCTCCATCATCCCTCCCTCCATCCCTCCATGTTCTCCCTCTTCTCCTGTTCAGGGTGGTGGGGGTGGAGCCTATCCCAGCAGCCTTCCCCCTGGACAGGTCACCAGTCCATGGCAGGGCCAACACATAGAGACAGACAACCATTGGCTCTCCCAGCCACGCCTACGGTCAATTTAGAGTCTGGATTAACCTGGTCCCTCTTGATGTCTTTGGACTGTGGAGGAAGCTGGAGTACCAGAGAGAACCCAGCAGGAACAGGGAGAACATGGAGACTCACCCAGAAAGACCCCGTGCTGCAGCCGGGGCTCCACCCACAACCTTCTTGATGGGGGCCACAGTGAGGACCACTGCTCCACCCACAACCTTCTTGCTGGGGGCCACAGTGAGGACCACTGCTCCACCGGGCCCCCCCCCCCCCTCAAAAAAAAAAATCTGTCTTTACAAACCATGATCAAACAGGGCGGAGCCAGCCGGCATGGAGCCAGTGGTGTCGCCCCTGGTGGCCGTTAGTAAGAACACAGACTCTTCTGCACTCGCTTTGGTTGGCACCCTGACGGCCCGTCCACTTCCACGGGGACATGAACCGTTTCAGTTCAGAGGGGCTCAGTCGTTCGTCCAGGTCAGTGAGGTCCGAGGTTTAACGATTTCAGGTCTGATAATTAGACATTTTTCTGTTGGCTGGTGTGTCTGAACATCTCAGGTGCGGCACCCTGACGCCCAACGCATCCTTCAGGTCGTCACTGACGTCTCTCTTCACTTGCCTTCGCATCATCGTGTCCTCCATGTTATTCCATGTCCAGCTTCCTGTCCGCTGACCATCTTTGACGTCTCATGACGTCAGCACCAGTGCTCTCTTGTTACATCACGCCGCCTCCGTGACGGTCATCGTCTGCTGGCGGCAGAATGCTCGCCGTGTGTCCACCACTAAACACATATTAGCATTGGAGAGCAAACCAACATATTAGTGTTCAGTTCCTGTGACGGGACGGCGTTGCGGGACGATCAGTCACGCGGCGGGGGGGCAAACACAATTAGACGAGGCAGTAAGAGAGAGCAGAGCAGGACGAGTCGGAGGAAACTCCTGACCTCCGCATTTAAATGTTCGACGTCTCATTGAATTAGAGTCGCAGTGTGAAAGACGAAGCTAATGGAGATGAGGCGGCGGCGCCGCTGCTGATTGGGCCTGATATAATTAGAATAAGATCACGTCCGGCGTTAATAACAAGCAAAGGAAATAAATAACGGCAGATCGTTTAATAGCCGCCGCGCTAAAATGGCTGTGTCTTAAATTTGCCGAGGCCAGCGCTTCTGTGTTTACTCACGGGCCGCTGAGCGCCTGAATACTGATGCGCCGCGGTGGAGGCCCCCGCCCGCCGCCCAGCCAGCAGCTTTTCCGTCTTGATGATTCATCTTGATGATTCATCTTGATGATTCTTCTTGATGAATATGGCGGGAGGACAAAATGATGGCTGCTTCTCACTCGTGTGAATTAACGGCGCTGATGGATGAACGAGCCAAAGAGCCGAGACGCACCATCACCAAACTCGCCTTGCGGTTCAAAATTCTGAGAAAAGAGTTAAACAGTTTGTTTTTATAGTTTTGAAACGACTCATTCTGAGGAGCAAATCACACAAATCCTGTTAAACCAGTTCAAAACTGGAGAAACATCAGGTGAAACTGGGACGGTGGGCACCCTGGGGTGTGCCGCTGAGCTCCCGTTCATCAACTAACAGACATTTTGGGTGGGTTAGCTAACCCTAACCCTCTGGATGGGTTAGCTAACCCTAACCACAGTATGATTTAACATGAGCAAAACCTCATAAACGTGAGAACTTTATTTACCCCTGGGGAGGCAATTAAAAACATTGAAGACGCGACGATTTATGGAATTCAGAAAATTCGCTGAACAGAGGCGCTGTTTTATGGTCGCTCACTCATCACCACCGTGGTTTAGCGCTGACATGTACAAATCCGACCGTGGAGCAAATATCGACCATCATCAAACAGAAGTTGATGGGAACTCATGAATGGGATCACGCGTCCTGTGAGTATCAACGTCCTATAAATATTCAGAGTTTAAAAGTACTCCCAGCATTGTTAGTAATCATGTTACTTCAAGTAATATTTACATACTTGTACATATCGACCACCAACACCTCCTTTGTCTTAGCTAACGTGACTTCAGTCAGCGTCTCTCGTGTCCTCGCCAATAACGCTAGCACTTCGTCCCTCCTCTCAAGGCCAAGTCCCTCCTGATTGCAGCTTCAAAGGTCACTTGTTGTCATGGGAACAGATGTTAACCACAACAGTTGTGACAGTTACTTGTGTTATAATAAAGAACAAATTGTTGTGGTCACAGCTGCTAACGTCAGTCATGCTAATCTGCTAGGATCTGTTTCTCTGATTGGACTCTGACCTCTGACCCTTCTGAACAGGGTCAGGGTCGAGGGCTGCTCACCTGAGGATCACCAGCTAAACGCCCTGCCGTCGCCACACCCGACCCATCAGCTAAATCTGAATTCAGACGTGGCTGGGTTAGGGTTAGGGTTAGGTTTTAGGAGTCAGGGTTAGTTTTAAGGAGTTTGGGCCTGCCCCCAACTAGTGGGAGGCAGACCCATGCACACTCCTTCCTGGGGGCTGGGTCCACCACCCGAATGTGGTGGAGTTTCAAAAAATTAACCATATTTGGTTTTAATTAGCAACAGGCTTGCCGCGATGTTCCGACCAATTAGGCCCTCTTCAGGCGATGCCTGTAACCTGGAGAGAGTGGCGCCGACTCGGCATCTCTCACTCTCTGATCCCTGGGCTCCCCTTCTTATCCTCTTTCCTTTTCCCTCTTACTTTTCCTTCTTGCTTTTCTTATATAGTTTCTTAACTTTCCCTATCTTATTTTGGTTTTGCCATTTGTTCCTTACTTGGTTTTATTAAGTTATTTCTTTGTCCTTATCTTTAAGTTCTTTGTCTTTAATTTACATTTCCTATTTTGGATTTATTAAACAATATTTTAATGTTTTTATATTTTTTATTTTTCTATTTTTATTGTTCCCTTTTGCCATTCTTTTCCTTCCTTCCATCCCCTTCTCTTCCACTCACTCTATCCTCACTCCTCTCCCTTGGCTTCCCTCTTTCCTTTTCCTCCCCTTTGCCACGTTTGGCCTCCCACCACTGTCTGTCACCCCCATCTACTCTCCTCATCTAAACCGCCCTTTTATACTCTTCCCCCTCTGTTTTTTCATTAGGGTTTCTTAGACTTTAGTTTTTTCATTTGGACCTTAGTTTCTTTTCCCCTTCTTTGTTTCTTTAATTTGGGCTTTTAACTTTGGGTTCATAGATTTTAGGGTAGGGTTAGTGGAAATAAATTGGGTTGAGGGACAGCGGGCATCAGCTTGGTACAGAAGTAGGTAGGGTTCGGGATAATTTGGACTTGAAAGATAGAATGTTAGGTTGGCGTTAAGCTAAGGATAGGAATAATTGGATTAGGGTCAAATTAAATAGAGTTAGAATGAATCAAATTAGATAGGGTTGGGGCCAAATTACCACGGTTAGGGTTAGGGTGATGGGATGGGTGGGTTGTGTGAGCCATTAGGGCTTCTAAAAATTGTGCTTAAAAATCGATGCCCCCAGGAGGCACTGGCGGGTTAGGTTTTAGGAGTTAGGGTAAGGCTTTAGGAGTTAGGGTAAGGTTTTAGGAGTTAGGGTTAGGTTTTAGGAGTTAGGGTAAGGTTTTAGGAGTTAGGGTTAGGTTTTAGGAGTTAGGGTAAGGTTTTAGGAGTTAGGGTAAGGTTTTAGGAGTTAGGGTTAGGTTTTAGGAGTTAGGGTTAGGGTTAAGGAGTTAGGTTTTAGGAGTTAGGGTTAGGTTTTAGGAGTTAGGGTTAGGTTTAAGGAGTTAGGGTTAGGTTTTAGGAGTTAGGGTTAGGTTTAAGGAGTTAGGGTTAGGTTTTAGGAGTTAGGGTTAGGTTTTAGGAGTTAGGGTTAGGGTTAAGGAGTTAGGTTTAAGGAGTTAGGGTTAGGTTTTAGGAGTTAGGGTAAGGTTTTAGGAGTTAGGGTAAGGTTTTAGGAGTTAGGGTTAGGTTTTAGGAGTTAGGGTAAGGTTTTAGGAGTTAGGGTTAGGTTTTAGGAGTTAGGGTTAGGTTTAAGGAGTTAGGGTTAGGTTTAAGGAGTTAGGGTTAGGTTTTAGGAGTTAGGGTTAGGGTTAAGGAGTTAGGTTTAAGGAGTTAGGGTTAGGTTTTAGGAGTTAGGGTAAGGTTTTAGGAGTTAGGGTAAGGTTTTAGGAGTTAGGGTTAGGTTTTAGGAGTTAGGGTAAGGTTTTAGGAGTTAGGGTTAGGTTTTAGGAGTTAGGGTTAGGGTTAAGGAGTTAGGTTTTAGGAGTTAGGGTTAGGTTTTAGGAGTTAGGGTTAGGTTTAAGGAGTTAGGGTTAGGTTTTAGGAGTTAGGGTTAGGTTTAAGGAGTTAGGGTTAGGTTTTTGGAGTTAGGGTTAGGTTTAAGGAGTTAGGGTTAGGTTTAAGGAGTTAGGGTTAGGTTTTAGGAGTTAGGGTTAGGGTTAAGGAGTTAGGTTTAAGGAGTTAGGGTTAGGTTTAAGGAGTTAGGGTTAGGTTTTAGGAGTTAGGGTAAGGTTTTAGGAGTTAGGGTTAGGTTTTAGGAGTTAGGGTAAGGTTTTAGGAGTTAGGGTTAGGTTTTAGGAGTTAGGGTTAGGGTTAAGGAGTTAGGTTTTAGGAGTTAGGGTTAGGTTTAAGGAGTTAGGGTTAGGTTTTAGGAGTTAGGGTTAGGTTTAAGGAGTTAGGTTTTAGGAGTTAGGGTAAGGTTTTAGGAGTTAGGGTTAGGTTTTAGGAGTTAGGGTTAGGGTTAAGGAGTTAGGTTTAAGGAGTTAGGGTTAGGTTTTAGGAGTTAGGGTTAGGTTTTAGGAGTTAGGGTTAAGGAGTTTGGTTTTAGGAGTTAGGGTTGGGTTTTAGGAGTTAGGGTTAGGTTTTAGGAGTTAGGGTTAAGGAGTTTGGTTTTAGGAGTTAGGGTTAGGTTTTAGGAGTTAGGGTTAGGTTTTAGGAGTTAGGGTTAGGGTTAAGGAGTTAGGTTTAAGGAGTTAGGGTTAGGTTTTAGGAGTTAGGGTTAGGTTTTAGGAGTTAGGGTTAGGTTTTAGGAGTTAGGGTTAAGGAGTTTGGTTTTAGGAGTTAGGGTTAGGTTTTAGGAGTTAGGGTTAGGGCTTGGACCTGCGACGGCCTCAACTTAATCACAGAATAATCAATCATTTTGTTCTCAGCTCGTCTTCTGTGTACGCTCAGTCAAAACGTGGAGTGAGTTGATCCGTGAACGGCGGCGTGAGAGAGGGAGCCTCCTCTACGTCACATCAGCTGCCATGACAACACGAGCTGCCACCTGAAGAAGAAGCGAGCAGGCGCATGACGGGTGACAAGAGAGAGAGAGAGAGAGAGAGAGAGAGAGAGAGAGAGAGAGAGAGAGAAACAGACAAGAGACATGAACATCCATCGCACTTCAAATACTATCTGTCGTGTTGGAGCTGACGGAGTGGCGGGCGGCAGCCCACCGAGGCTCCCATCATCCGTCTGCTGAGTGTACGAGGTCAGAGCTTCCGTCAGTCTCCACCTCCCTCCCGAATCAATCAGCGAGGTTCATTCTGATCATAATGTTGTGGATTATGAGAGTGAAAGCTGCCGCCAGAGTTCTGTCCAGAACAACTGCGCAGAGATAATAACGCCTCTCTGGTTCTGCTCTGACGGATTAATGGCGACCTCGAAGGCGATGAGACGACTGGTCCACCACTTCCTGTTAATAATGTTCCTGAAACAGCAGCGGACTTGAATTGTTCCGCTGGCTGCTGGCGGCGCCTGCATTAACCTCTCCCTCCCCGGCGGAATTAATGATGCCGCCGGCGTGTGAGCTGCATCCGACTTCATTGGTTGAACAACATCCTGATAAAAACGAACAAATCAAACTGATCAACTTGCGTCTGGGCAGAAATCCTCGTTTAACCATTACGAAGTAACGTGCGTCAACAAGGGTCATTAATGTTAATCAACATTATTGTTAATGAACAAATTAATTCTCCTCCTGATTCAATAAAAGGTGAAAGTGGAACAGATCTGTGAGGAGGTTCGCTCCACATCTACCAGAGAAGAAGAGATTAACGACATCACATCCTTTTATGTCTTAAGCACTTGGCTAATGTGCCATGGAATACATTTAGTTGAAGGAAGAAGAAAACCAGCGAGTGTTGAACGAGTCCTCGGGGACTCGGAGGTCGCCTCATTACAGGAGGATGGAAATGATACATGTGACCCGCCGCCACACTGTAAAACCACACTGATGAGAGCTGAAGGCTCATTGGTTGTTGTGGCGTGAAGCATTTTCGGTCATCTTGGACTGAAGAACTCTCCTGAGGGCTCGGGCCTCCCGGAGGCTCCAGCTAATGCTAACAGCAGACCAGGACCAAGCAGAACCTCTGAGCCTGACAGAAGTCCAGTACCATGGCGGTTTAGGGACTTCCTGATGGTCCGATAGCATTGCTTGATGTTGTTGCTATTAGCAGGATAGCTGGGCTAGCATCTACTGTTAGTGGCCTTATTAGATGACTCCACCCTTGAGCGCCAGGAGCCGTGCCACCTCAGTACCGTCAGGTTGTTCGCATCTATCCAGCTGGCCTCTGACACGTCCAACAAGCTCTTTTAGTATAACCAGTCGCCACCATTCCGAACCGAGCAGCGCCGGGGGTGTGGCACTTTCAGAGCTGACACTGCTGGCTACTGAGACAAGCTCCTCCCTCTCGTCTCATTTTTGACAGGAAATGCGAACATGATTCTATATCACAAAACCAGCTTGTATGAAGGTAAACATGGAATCTGCTGGCGTGGTCGAGGCGACGGCGTCACTGCTGAGACTGACAGCTAACAAGAAGCCAACATGTCTGACAGGTGACAAGGAGAGGAGGCAGGAAGTTGATTTGACGCGGCTGTAGTTTTACAGTGCTCCCTCATTTAAGTCCTCGCTGCAGCAGCAGCAGCGCCGCATGTTTAATTCATCACCGTGCGCGTCCCTCAAATTAATTCCGCCGCCGGCAGTGTTTATTTCTGCTTTGTACTCGTGTTTAAAGCCAGTTGTTGACAACTCTTGAACACGTCAAACTATCACCGCTAATAATTGCTTAAGGAGCTGGAACTTTCTGCAAATGTTGGTTCCAGCACAAAACACTCCTCTTCCTCTTCCTCCTCCTCTTCCTCCTCCTCGCTGCTCCTGAAAGTCTCGAAGATGAATTTTTGATTTTTTTCTTCTTCAGCGCCAACTCTCAGAAAAAGATTCACCCCGTAATTCAAAGCGATGGCTGCAAGAGGAAGAATAAAAAAGAATAATGTAGCAGCGCCGCTTCCTCGAGATGGGCGGGAAAACTGTCAAGTGCTGCTCTTTTTCTTCCTGTTTTGATTTGTTCAGTTTCTTTTCTCACTCTGGCTTTTTGTTCTTGACCCGAATCCTACAGGGGCTCCTTCTTCTTCTGTGGTGGAGTCGGGAATAATAATGTTGTGCTGAGGAAGATGAATCGGTACAAGTGGCGGCCCCCGAGCGGTTTACACCTCTCTCTGTGGGTCAGCGCCATTTTTCTTCACATGGCGACGCCGCCACTCAACTGGAGCTGCCAGTTGATTAATCCCAATTAGATGGGCTGTCACTTTCCTGCTGGGGGGGTCAGGCAGAGGCGGCCGCAGCAAACAGGGATGAGGATGCTGTCATGCGTCGATCTGAGTGTCAACCTGCAGACGGAGGGATGGAGGGAGCCTCTTAATGACTCAGGAACTCCTCGCTACAAACAGCGGCGATGAGTCGAGTGACGCGTCTCATCACCGACTTGTTAGGATCAAACTGGAACTTTTCAATATGAATACGTTCAGCATTGAAGAGGACGAATGATGAGCTTCTTAAGTACGGCATCAGATGAAGAGCAAACTCTGACTGTCATGGTGACCTTTGACCTGTGACCACCAATATTTTAAAGTTAATCACTGAGTCCCAGTGGACGCTGTTAAACATCTGAATAAATTCTCTGGTGCCGATGGCGAGCAACAAGTCGCCTCTGGTCTGAACACCTGACAACAGAAGGACCTGTCATGTGTGAGCTATCGAATGTTTGCACCCTCCAGGACGGACGGGGATGAGAAGGGGCGGGGCTTGATGATGAGGTCATGTTAAGATCAAAGGGTGTGTTGTTGGTCCCAAGACCATTGGACAGATGTTTCCAAAAACACAACAGGTGACCAACAAGTCACTAACACCAACAAGTCAATATCACCAACAAGTCACTAACACCAACAAGTCAATATCACCAACAAGTCACTAACACTAACAAGTCAATATCACCAACAAGTCACTAACACCAACAAGTCAATATCACCAACAAGTCAATATCACCAACAAGTCACTATCACCAACAAGTCAATATCACCAACAAGTCAATATCACCAACAAGTCACTAACACCAACAAGTCACTAACACCAACAAGTCACTATCAACAACAAGTAACTATCACAAACAAGTCAATATCACCAACAAGTCACTAACACCAACAAGTCAATATCACCTACAAGTCACTATCACCAACAAGTCACTAACACCAACAAGTCACTAACACCAACAAGTAACTAACACCCACAAGTCAATATCACCAATAAGTAAATATCACCAACAAGTCACTAACACCAACAAGTCAATATCACCAATAAGTCAATATCACCAACAAGTCACTAACACCAACAAGTCAATATCACCAACAAGTCACTAACACCAACAAGTCACTATCACCAACAAGTCACTATCACCAACAAGTCAATATCACCAACAAGTCACTAACACCAACAAGTCACTATCACCAAGTCACTAACACCAACAAGTCACTAACACCAACAAGTCACCATCAGCAACAAGTCACTAACACCAACAACTCAATATCACCAATAAGTCAATATCACCAACGAGTCACTATCACCAACAAGTCAATATCACCAACAAGTCACTAACTCCAACAAGTCACTATCACCAACAAGTCACTATCACCAACAAGTCAATATCACCAACAAGTCACTAACACCAACAAGTCAATATCACCAACAAGTCACAAACACCAACAAGTCACTATCACCAACAAGTCACTCTCACAACAAGTCACCGTCACCAACAAGTCACTAACACCAACAAGTCACTCTCACAACAAGTCACTAACACCAACAAGTCACCGTCAGCAACAAGTCACTAACACCAACAAGTCAATATCACCAACAAGTCAATATCACCAACAAGTCACTAACACAACAAGTCAATATCACCAACAAGTCACTAACACCAACAAGTCACTAACACAACAAGTCACTATCAACAACAAGTCACTAACACCAACAAGTCAATATCACCAACAAGTCATTAACACCAACAAGTAAATATCAACAACAAGTCAATATCACCAACAAGTCACTAACACCAACAAGTCAATATCACCAACAAGTCACTATCACATACAAGTCACTCACAACAAGTCACTATCACCAACAAGTCACTAACACCAACAAGTCAATATCACCAACAAGTCACTATCACCAACAAGTCATTAACACCAACAAGTCACCGTCAGCAACAAGTCACTAACACCAACAAGTCAATATCACCAACAAGTCACTGACACCAACAAGTCAATATCACCAACAAGTCACTAACACCAACAAGTCACTATCACCAAAAAGTCACTAACAACAAGTCACTATCACCAACAAGTCACTAACACCAACAAGTCAATATCACCAACAAGTCACTAACACCAACAAGTCAATATCACCAACAAGTCACTAACACCAACAAGTCACTATCACCAACAAGTCACTTACACAAACAAGTCACCGTCAGCAACAAGTCACTAACACCAACAAGTCAATATCACCAACAAGTCAATATCACCAACAAGTCACTAACACCAACAAGTCAATATCACCAACAATTCACTAACACCAACAAGTCAATATCACCAACAAGTCACTAACACCAACAAGTCAATATCACCAACAAGTCACTATCACATACAAGTCACTCACAACAAGTCACTATCACCAACAAGTCACTAACACCAACAAGTCAATATCACCAACAAGTCACTATCACCAACAAGTCATTAACACCAACAAGTCACCGTCAGCAACAAGTCACTAACACCAACAAGTCAATATCACCAACAAGTCACTGACACCAACAAGTCAATATCACCAACAAGTCACTAACACCAACAAGTCACTATCACCAAAAAGTCACTAACAACAAGTCACTATCACCAACAAGTCACTAACACCAACAAGTCAATATCACCAACAAGTCACTAACACCAACAAGTCAATATCACCAACAAGTCACTAACACCAACAAGTCACTATCACCAACAAGTCACTTACACAAACAAGTCACCGTCAGCAACAAGTCACTAACACCAACAAGTCAATATCACCAACAAGTCAATATCACCAACAAGTCACTAACACCAACAAGTCAATATCACCAACAATTCACTAACACCAACAAGTCACTAACACCAACAAGTCACTCTCACAACAAGTCACTAACACAAACAAGTCACCGTCAGCAACAAGTCACTAACACAACAAGTCAATATCACCAACAAGTCAATATCACCAACAAGTCACTAACACCAACAAGTCACTAACACCAACAAGTCAATATCACCAACAAGTCACTAACACCAACAAGTCAATATTACCAACAAGTCACTAACACCAACAAGTCAATATCACCAATAAGTCAATATCACCAACAAGTCACTATCACCAACAATTCACTAACACCAACAAGTCAATATCACCAACAAGTCACTAACACCAACAAGTCACTATCACCAACAAGTCACTATCACCAACAAGTCAATATCACCAACAAGTCACTAATACCAACAAGTCAATATTACCAACAAGTCACTAACACGAACAAGTCACTATCACCAACAAGTCACTAACACCAACAAGTCACTAACACCAACAAGTCACTCTCACAACAAGTCACCGTCACCAACAAGTCACTAACACCAACAAGTCACTCTCAGAACAAGTCACTAACACCAACAAGTCACCGTCAGCAACAAGTCACTAACACCAACAAGTCAATATCACCAACAAGTCAATATCACCAACAAGTCACTAACACAACAAGTCAATATCACCAACAAGTCACTAACACCAACAAGTCACTAACACCAACAAGTCACTATCAACAACAAGTCACTAACACCAACAAGTCAATATCACCAACAAGTCATTAAAACCAACAAGTAAATATCAACAAGTCAATATCACCAACAAGTCACTAACACCAACAAGTCAATATCACCAACAAGTCACTATCACATACAAGTCACTCACAACAAGTCACTATCACCAACAAGTCACTAACACCAACAAGTCAATATCACCAACAAGTCACTATCACCAACAAGTCATTAACACCAACAAGTCACCGTCAGCAACAAGTCACTAACACCAACAAGTCAATATCACCAACAAGTCACTGACACCAACAAGTCAATATCACCAACAAGTCACTAACACCAACAAGTCACTATCACCAAAAAGTCACTAACAACAAGTCACTATCACCAACAAGTCACTAACACCAACAAGTCAATATCACCAACAAGTCACTAACACCAACAAGTCAATATCACCAACAAGTCACTATCACCAACAAGTCACTATCACCAACAAGTCACTAACACCAACAAGTCAATATCACCAACAAGTCACTAACACCAACAAGTCACTATCACCAACAAGTCACTAACACCAACAAGTCACTACCACCAACAAGTCACTCTCACCAAGTCACTCTCACAACAAGTCACTAACACCAACAAGTCACTCTCACCAACAAGTCACTCTCACCAACAAGTCACTAACAACAAGTCACTATCACCAACAAGTCACTATCACCAACAAGTCACTATCACCAACACCACCAAGTCACTATCACCAACAAGTCACTCTCACAACAAGTCACTAACACCAACAAGTCAATATCACCAACAAGTCACTAACACCAACAAGTCACTATCACCAACAAGTCACTATCACCAACAAGTCACTAACACCAACAAGTCAATATCACCAAAGAGTCACTAACACCAACAAGTCAATATCACCAACAAGTCACTAACACCAACAAGTCAATATCACCAACAAGTCACTAACACCAACAAGTCACTATCACCAACAGGTCACTAACACCAACAAGTCAATATCACCAACAAGTCAATATCACCAACAAGTCACTAACACCAACAAGTCACTATCACCAACAAGTCACTAACACCAACAAGTCAATATCACGAACAAGTCACTAACACCAACAAGTCACTATCACCAACAAGTCACTAACACCAACAAGTCACTACCACCAACAAGTCACTCTCACCAACAAGTCATTAACACCAACAAGTCACCGTCAGCAACAAGTCACTAACACCAACAAGTCAATATCACCAACAAGTCACTGACACCAACAAGTCACTATCAACAACACCACCAAGTCACTATCACCAACAAGTCACTCTCACCAAGTCACTCTCACAACAAGTCACTAACTCCAACAAGTCAATAACACCAACAAGTCACTAACACCAACAAGTCAATATCACCAACAAGTCACTAAAACCAACAAGTCACTATCACCAACAAGTCACTAACAACAAGTCACTATCACCAACAAGTCACTAACACCAACAAGTCAATATCACCAACAAGTCACTAACACCAACAAGTCAATATCACCAACAAGTCACTAACACCAACAAGTCACTATCACCAACAAGTCACTTACACCAACAAGTCACCGTCAGCAACAAGTCACTAACACCAACTAGTCAATATCACCAACAAGTCAATATCACCAACAAGTCACTAACACCAACAAGTCAATATCACCAACAAGTCACTAACACCAACAAGTCACTATCACCAAAAAGTCACTAACAACAAGTCACTATCACCAACAAGTCACTATCACCAACAAGTCACTAACACCAACAAGTCACTCTCACCAACAAGTCACTATCACCAACAAGTCACTAACACCAAAAAGTCACTAACACCAACAAGTCACTAACACCCACAAGTCAATATCACCAACAAGTCAATATCACCAACAAGTCACTAACACCAACAAGTCACTATCACCAACAAGTCACTAACACCAACAAGTCAATATCACCAACAAGTCAATATCACCAATAAGTAAATATCACCAACAAGTCACTATCAACAACGAGTCTCTATCACCAACAAGTCACTAACACCAACAAGTCACTAACAACAAGTCACTTACACCAACAAGTCACCGTCAGCAACAAGTCACTAACACCAACTAGTCAATATCACCAACAAGTCAATATCACCAACAAGTCACTAACACCAACAAGTCAATATCACCAACAAGTCACTAACACCAACAAGTCACTATCACCAACAAGTCACTAACAACAAGTCACTATCACCAACAAGTCACTATCACCAACAAGTCACTAACACCAACAAGTCACTCTCACCAAAGAGTCACTATCACCAACAAGTCACGAACACCAACAAGTCACTAACACCAACAAGTCACTAACACCCACAAGTCAATATCACCAACAAGTCAATATCACCAACAAGTCACTAACACCAACAAGTCACTATCACCAACAAGTCACTAACACCAACAAGTCAATATCACCAACAAGTCAATATCACCAATAAGTAAATATCACCAACAAGTCACTATCAACAACGAGTCTCTATCACCAACAAGTCACTAACACCAACAAGTCACTAACAACAAGTCACTTTCACCAACAAGTCACTAACACCAACAAGTCAATATCACCAACAAGTCACTATCACCAACAAGTCATTAACACCAACAAGTCACCGTCAGCAACAAGTCACTAACACCAACAAGTCAATATCACCAACAAGTCACTAACACCAACAAGTCATTATCACCAACAAGTCAATATCACCAACAAGTCACTGACACCAACAAGTCAATATCACCAACAAGTCCCTAACACCAACAAGTCAATATCACCAACAATTCACTATCACCAACAAGTCAATATCACCAACAAGTCACTAACACCAACAAGTCACTATCACCAACAAGTCACTAACACCAACAAGTCAATATCACCAACAAGTCACTAACACCAACAAGTCACTATCACCAACAAGTCACCCACACCAACAAGTCACTACCACCAACAAGTCACTCTCACCATGTCACTCTCACAACAAGTCACTAACACCAACAAGTCACTCTCACCAACAAGTCACTCTCACCAACAAGTCACTAACAACAAGTCACTATCACCAACAAGTCACTATCACCAACACCACCAAGTCACTATCACCAACAAGTCACTCTCACCAAGTCACTCTCACAACAAGTCACTAACTCCAACAAGTCAATATCACCAACAAGTCACTAACACCAACAAGTCACTATCACCAACAAGTCACTATCACCAACAAGTCACTTACACCAACAAGTCAATATCACCAAAGAGTCACTAACACCAACAAGTCAATATCACCAACAAGTCACTAACACCAACAAGTCAATATCACCAACAAGTCACTAACACCAACAAGTCACTATCACCAACAGGTCACTAACACCAACAAGTCAATATCACCAACAATTCAATATCACCAACAAGTCACTAACACCAGCAAGTCACTATCACCAACAAGTCACTAACACCAACAAGTCAATATCACCAACAAGTCACTAACACCAACAAGTCACTATCACCAACAAGTCACTAACACCAACAAGTCACTACCACCAACAAGTCACTCTCACCAAGTCACTCTCACCAAGTCACTAACACCAACAAGTCACTCTCACCAACAAGTCACTCTCACCAACAAGTCACTAACAACAAGTCACTATCACCAACAAGTCACTATCACCAACAAGTCACTATCACCAACAATTCACCAACACCACCAAGTCACTATCACCAACAAGTCTCTATCACCAACAAGTCACTAACACCAACAAGTCACTATCACCAACAAGTCACTTACACCAACAAGTCACTATCACCAACAAGTCACTATCACCAACAAGTCACCAACACCACCAAGTCACTATCACCAACAAGTCTCTATCACCAACAAGTCACTATCACCAACAGGTCACTAACACCAACAAGTCAATATCACCAGCAAGTCAATATCACCAACAAGTCACTAACACCAACAAGTCACTATCACCAACAAGTCACTAACACCAACAAGTCAATATCACCAACAAGTCACTAACACCAACAAGTCACTCTCACCAAGTCACTCTCACAACAAGTCACTGACACCAACAAGTCACTCTCACCAACAAGTCACTCTCACCAACAAGTCACTAACAACAAGTCACTATCACCAACAAGTCACTATCACCAACAAGTCACTATCACCAACAATTCACCAACACCACCAAGTCACTATCACCAACAAGTCTCTATCACCAACAAGTCACTAACACCAACAAGTCTCTATCACCAACAAGTCACTAACACCAACAAGTCACTATCACCAACAAGTCACTAACACCAACAAGTCACTATCACCAACAAGTCACTAACACCAACAAGTCACAGCATGACATTATCAACTAACCTGTTTGAGCTGCAGATATTTCTGTTTTTTTCCTGGTTGTCTCTCTTCGTCCTCTTAATGGCGCCACGGCGTCTCTTCGGTGGCGCTCTTGTCTTCCATGCTGCTGTTTTATTTTAGGGACACAGTAAACAAGCACTGGCGGTCTTCAGATCTCAGCTGATTAAATATTCATGCAGCTCAAATTTCATCAGGTTTTTGACTTTTAACCAGTACGACGGGTATGGAGGCACTGCACACGTCTGTAGGGTCAGAACAGTTAGAAGGAAGGAAGGAAGGACAAGCAAAGAGTTAAAAAGGTCATGTTCATACCAGCCATGTTTAGTCCGGTTGAACTGGACCCTGGAGCGTTTACCTCCCTGGTCTGGTTCGTTTTGGTTGGTGTGAACGCTGGCCTGGAACTCTGGTGCGGACCAGTCAACCGCTCCCGGGTCGGCCTGGTAGGGGTGGTCTGGGACCGCTATCAAGTGAACTCTAGAGCGGTTTTACTTCTGGTGTGAGCCCATCCGCACCGATCACAGGAAGTGCACTGTTTTACATGTCATATTCTGTTGGTATGACGAGCCAACCTTGTGATTGTAACATGTATGTGATGGTGAGCTTTTTAGCGTCCTCTTCCCTCACTGGTCGCGCTCGTATGGCGAAGGAAAAAACATGGAGGGAGGCCCTCATTACAGCCTGTTGTCTCCTGTGATACGACCGCCGACTGCAGACGTGTGTGTATTAATACATCATTTAATTGTTAGTCGTCCCAGTCCAGACCAGCACCAACATGACACTGAGCAGACGAAGCTCCATGGTGGACACGAGAAACGGCGAGGGATTTGTCGTCTCAACTGTACAAACAATCACTGAACGGCTTTGCTGCCAGGTGAGAATTTTTGAGTTTGGCCTTTGTGAACGCGAACCGGACCGTTGAGAAACTGCAACAATGTATCATCCTCGCTTTGGTTCGAATCAGAAAACGGACCTTTTGGTGTGAGCACGACCTTAGATACCCTCTGGCCTCCCCATGGCAACTGGGCTTCAGAACGTCAGAATTATATTTTAAAAAAAACTTTGTGACCTCCACTGGGACTTAAGGCATTGGACAAGAGGGTGGGGCTGGACTGGAAGGAGGGGTGGGGCCGACTGACATGAGATTACTTGCATGGCCAGGTACCAATAGCATAGCATCGAAGCTGTCAAATGGCATTCGCATTTGCTAGCTGCCTTGGTTGGAAATGTGTGCCTGTAAGTCAAATTATAAAGTAGTGATTTCAGCTACAAAGCACAAGAATAAAATCAAGACAACATATCTGAGAGCCCCTGCAGACCCAAACGGAGGCCTCTTTTACTCTCACTGATTTATGAACTCTGCTATTGTACAAGAATACATTCATTGATTCATTCATGTATTCACTCCAATTAGCTGGAGTAGATCACACGTTGTAGTTTACAGGCCAACAGCAACTGACACACTCATCCGGTAACGTTGGGGTGTAATTCTCCATCCAATGATGTCATCTAATGATGTCAGCTGTGATGATGTCACAAACTTTTTTTTTTTCCAGAAGATGATTCTCCTGACAACACACAGGAAGTGATGTCAGGCAGCATTCACGTGTTTGAGTCAGCTGGTTGGAGGGAGTTTTGTGAGCATGTTACAATCACATAGCGTCACCTTCTTAAAATAATTGCCTGTCATTTTTTGAGAATATTTGTTTTTTTGCCTCAATCAACTCCTTATGGCGTTTTGTTTCCAGTTTTTTGTGTTTTCTGAAAAACTTTAAAAAATCCCTTCAGCACTTATTTCAAGAAGGCAACGATATTTTGCTTCATTGATGTCACCATCATTAGCTGCCACCTTGTTGCCAACATCAGTGAGTTTGGAGGCGTTCAGGTGCGGTGGCGCCGGTGGAAGTGGACTCATAGTTCGTGTGTGTCAGATTCAGCAGGAAGTAGGTCTGAGTCGCCTCGGACAGCAGCAGCATTGCTGACTTCATCACTGAGAACAAACAGCACTTAGGAAATGAGGCAATGTCTCCGATGAATCTGCTGCTGCGTCCAGACGCCTCATTTTGGCGATGTTGGCCCGGCGTTATGGCCGCCATCATCAGATTAATAACATCCACCCTGGACCGGTGCGGCGATTCAGCCACGGGTTAATTAAACATTTACATACAGATGCCCGGTTATCTGTTGTCACGGGAGATAATTTATACCATCAATATGCACTTTAATCAGACGCCACGGGAGGCAGCATGTTAGCGCGCTCTGTGCTAATTGGCGCCATGCTGGCTGCTGTTTTGGAGCTCAGAGACAGAGTTCAGACTCGCCGTTTCACTCTAATACGTTCTTTTTCTTCTCCAACTCGCAGAGCTGTGCTTTTATTCTGGCGGGAGCCTTTCTGTCCCCCGAATGAACCACAACACCTTCTTTTATCCCCTAAATGTCCTTAATGTCTTCACCAAACGCAGCAACGGCGAGTTGATGAAGGCGCCTTCAGCCACCGAGACGCTTCTGAAAGTGTTTGTGCAGGTTCTTTGATTGTAATGGGTTAGTATGATTTAATTTAAAAAAACATGGAATGAGTCATTCTAAGCATCCAGTTTCATTTGTGGTTTTACAGTGCAGAATCAACTTTTATTTCAATGTACCCCCCCCCCCCCACACACGTTGAAATAAAAGTTTTTTGTGGGGGAGTCTGATCTCTCCCTGCTCATGTGCTAACTAGCGGGGGTCTCAGCCCTCCTGGGAGCCAGGGACAGTGGACAATAAAAGACTTTCTCTAAAAGTGGGTGTGTTGGTTAAAGAAAGGTTACTGCACAAAGAATAAACTCATAAATTCAAATTTGACTCTGGAAGATTCATCATGACATAGTGAATCTTAAAAGAGATTAAAAATACTTCTAAATCAAAACGTCCAACTTTGTGGGGTCTAATTTTCTCCGTGAGCGTCTCTCCATGCAGTGAAGTGCAGCAGGAAACAGATTTTTCGTCCAGTAAACAAAAGCAGTGATACAAAGTGCTGGAGAAGCTGCTTGGTGTTCATTTATGGAGCTCCATCGATATTTAATGTAGCATGTGATGAGCTTTATTACTCCTGTTAATTGCTTCTTTGTCCTTTGTTTTCTTTGTGAAGCAGCAAGTCAGCGGGGCTGAACGTCTCTGTTTGTCACCACTGCTGGATGTCAACATTCAGTTTACGGTGAAAAGACAAGTCAAAGTTCTCACTGCCGACTTCCAAGTATCAGGAGACGTAGTGAAGCTCAAGAAGAGACTGCGAGGTGAATGGGTGAATGTGGTCAACGCCTGCCAGCAGCGACCACGGACCAGAACCCAGGCACATCTCTCTCTCTTTGTCAGAGTCCCACAGACTGTCAATCAACTACATTTGTGTTTGTTGATTGACATGAAAGATGCAGCTACTAACCTGCTTCGTTCAAAGTCGCGAGTAGGTGATGAGACTGTGTGACTTTAGTTAGGCCAGAAGTGGTGGGTGGGGGGGTGGGGTGCTGCCTCCAGGGGGAGGGAGTACATAATGTTGTTTTTTCTATGTGACTTTCTCAATAAAAACAATTGTTCACAAAAAAAAAGAAAGATGCAGCTACTGCGGCGCAACTTCAAGCTGTTCTGACTTGATTCCAGTAATGTGGAAAAGGTAATTGTGGCAAAGAAATTTTAATGAGTATTGTTCATTTTTACAAATTAATTAGTAGTAATTTTAAGTACCTTTGATCGAGCCTAAACATTTGTTTTTAGAGTGCGTGTCTACTTGTGACTTGATGATCTCAACAAGCGTTCAGCCAACGAACATCAAGCAGCCGTGCTAATGCCTTGAGGAAGTGAGGTTCTGGGTTTGAGGTCTGGGGTCTGAAGGGGTCTCAGGTGACAGAATCCCCGGTAGCAAAGGTGAGAGGATGCCAGAATTCTGAGACTACTTATCAAAGTCATAGATATTCAAGACGGTCACACTAATTCTTGCCCCACCCCTCACTAGATAAAGGGGCGGGGTTGGAGGTAGCAATGAAGTCACATGATGATTGCAAGTCTTTGATGTTTTGTGATGTGAGGCAACATCACATGGTGCTCGTACACATCAGTGGATGACTGTGGCTGGACTGAAAACATCAGAATTTGACCATTTTATGTGACGGCCAGCCGGAGAACATCCAGGTTCTGCATATTCACTTGGACCCTGACAACGTTCATATACCAAAGATGTCTAAAGGCCATCAGAAATCAGACCTTGTGGCTTGTGACAGCAGACAGGTGTTGAGTTTGTGTGCTGACTCTCAACCTTGGGACGCTACAGGAAATGAGGGGCTTCGATTGGATGACAGAGGGATGGTTCTTCCACACAGCATCCTGGGAAGTCTGGAAGTCTTTGGAAGCTACCTGGAGGTCAGAGGAGAGACAGAGTTGGTAAAGCTAATACCAAAGTCCAAGAAAGACCCTTCACCCAATATCCCAGGGAGACCTCGGTCAGAAGCTGTAGAGAACAAGCAAGGGGTCCCCTCAGGCCAGAGGAATGCCCTGCAGCACTGGCAAGCACACATGAGGCAGCGCCGACAGCAGCAGGACTTCCTATCCCACCTGATCTGCAGGCCAGTGGAAAACTTACTGATGAACCAGAAGAGCCGTTTCAGAGAAATCCAGGAGCAAAAAGAGTTTCTAAACGAGGTGTTGCCACTCATCAGGTCTGGAAACGGGCACTACGTGGGAAACGAGTTTTGGAGTCTCCCCAGGCGGTATGGAGATGAGATCAGTGGCATCACAGCCACTCTGACACTAAAGGAGCGCGGCAAATGGGAACCGGTTACACATGTAGGACAACCACGCAGCATGAGCTGGGAATCAGGAGTTACCTGTGGTAAGACGCCACATCCAAGCACCTGGACACGGGACAAGAGTGTGTACCTGCAACAGCTGCAGCGTGAGCTCAAAGATGCTCAATGGGTCATAGACGCTA